>NC_090021.1:17839228-18159228 GCF_037176765.1 Anolis sagrei
CAATCATATGATTACAGTAGTCAGTCGTCATCAAAGTCATTATTTGTCGTCATCCATCCATATCACAGGATCATGGCTCATTCGTTGAATGCCAGTCCCCAAAGCCAGGTTTTCACCTGTTTCCTGAACGTTAAGATCGAAGGGGCAGTTCTGATCTCCAGTGGAAGGGAGTTCCAGAGTCGAGGGGCCACCACCGAGAAGGCCCTGTCTCTTGTCCCCACCAGCCGGGCCTGTGAGGCCGGTGGGATCGAGAGCAGGGTCCCTCCAGACGATCTTAGTAATCTTGATGGCTCATAGGGGAGGATACATTAAGACTGGTAAATTGGGCCGGAGTCGTTTAGGGCTTTATAGGTTAAGACCAGCACTTTGAATTGTGCTCAGAAGCTGACTGGCAGCCAGTGGAGCTGGTGCAACAGAGGAGTAGTATGCTTCCTGTACCCCGCTCCCGTTAGTAACCTGGCTGCCGCACGCTGGACTAATTGAAGCTTCCGGGCAGTCTTCAGAGGCAACCCCACGTAGAGAGCATTGCAGTAATCTAAACGGGATGTAACCAAAGTGTGGACCACCGTGGCCAAGTCAGACTTCCCAAGGTACAGGAACATAGAAACATAGAAACAACAACCATAATAAATATTTGTAATTTATCTAAGATTGGTATTATGTACTCAGCACATTTGTTGCTGTATCATGTGTATATATATATATATATATATATATATATATATATATATATGGCATCTAATTGTGCTGGTTCTGTACACCGCCCTGAGTCATCTTCGGGCTGAAATGGGCAGGATAAAAATGACATAAATAAATACATTTTGCAGTAGCAGTAGTTTCTGAATCACCTCCATGGGGAGCTCCATGTGGGAGAATATTACAGTAGTCTAGAGACCTCATCATACTGATGAGTCCCAGCTGGTTCACCAGCCCGTGTAGCAAATTGGCAGTACAGCACACATGGGGAAGCATCACTGTGCAGCTTTCCCCTGGGCTGGCCCCATTGTTACTTACAGAACATGGGGAGCCTCCCATGTTCTGGGAACAGTGTCATAGGATGCTTGCACCAGTTGTTCTACGGAGCCCAGTCAGAAGTGACAGTGCATTATGTGATGGACAGCATGGGGCTCCATTTATCACTTACCTCAACCCATGTGATGAAGTTGTAACTGGGGAGACACCAATGTGTAGGCTAATGTACCTAAATTTATTTCAAGATAAGGCTGTAACTGGTGCCCAGTTGGAGCTTGCAATAAGCATTTTAAATCATGGAATCCACTTAGGTTTTGAATACAATGAATGGAGGAAGACTTCCAAGCTATATATCTGTGTGTTTTTTTAAAAAAGTTTAAAATGTATGAGGCTGGGACAGGGGGTGTGCATAAGATTGTGTGGTCTCCATGTTCTGTAGGTACTAGGGCTGGGCAACCACGGAAAAATTTGTTTCTAAACTCGATTCGTTTTTAGGGGGGTTTTGCGTTTCGATTTTTAAAAGAATTCCGAAATTTTTCTTTAAAAAAGTTTGAAATTTATGAAATTTCGGAAATTACGAAACAATTACGAAACAATTATGAAACAATTACGAATCGATTCGTTAATGGCGGACGCGACTGCGCAATATGCTAAAAAAACCTCCAAATGGGACAGGGAGAACTTCTGAAGCTTCCCTCTCCCACTGTTGTTGACTGCTGGTGTGATAATTATTTTTTTTTCACTGATAAAACAAACAACAACTATAAAACTTGCACCAGACATGCGGAAATAATAACAAAACAATTTCAAAACGATTTCGAAACAATTACGAAACAATTACGAAACGAATTGAAAAATTCATTTTGATTTTTAGTTGCTCCTGAATGGTTCAATATTGCTTCGTTATCAAAAAAAATAACGAATTAATAATGAATTACGAAATTAAGGAACGAAACCGCCCAGCCCTAGTAGGTACCCAACCTTTTCCATTTGCCCATTTTTGTTTAATAGATAAGTGAGAACATCAGGGCAAACTGTTGTCCTTCCAGGAGGTAGATTCTTCCCATGAGCTGCTAGTTGCTGATTCACATAGGGAGGCCTTCTCATTGGTGACCTTTGCTAAGTTGACTTGATACCCATCTACCAATATGAATAAATGCTATCTTACATGGTAAATCTGACACACTTCTCCTGTTATTCACAGCATAACTAAGACCTTTGTGGGAAAGGAGGTAAACCCATTCACTGTTAGGAAGGTTGCACATTTCCTAGAGTTTAAAAGTCTACTTTCTAATTGCTACAGCTACTGACATAGCATCCTGTGGTGTTTAAATACACGAGGATAAATTTTAACACCTATTCCTAGGGTTGAGGTGAGGAACCCATGATGATTTTTAAAGTGCCCAGAGATTGAACAGAAAACAAGGTAGAAGGATCAGTCAAGCTTTCATTTCTGCTGGAGAAGCTACGCTAACCTTTAACCTACCTAGCAAGCATTGCTGCATTTATAGCAGTGGGAAGGAAAAAGAGAAAACAATAGCTGTTGAGGATGGTAGTGGTGGGGAATCCTCAATAAGTTATGAGCTATTTGAAATGGTTATTTTTGGAAGAGAAAAAAGTATTTCTCCTCAGTTTGTGTCTAAGATCTTGTCTGCTGGTGAAAGTGGAAGCAGTTTCGTGTTGCAAAAGCAGAAGAGATCATGGGCATTGTGATGAAAGGGGATGGCAGAAAAAGTTGTCCCCATCAGGAGATCAAGCTGACTTGTTCAGGAGCCAGCAGGGCAGATTTAGTGCCTAGCAGAAATGACTAGGCACTCCGCTGTATCTCCATCAAAAAGGATATATATCGACCTAAGACATCTTCTGATACAATTCATCAACATGATCTGAGCATGTATGTGCCATAGAGACGAACGCATCAAAGTATATGGGATTGTTCAAAATTAAGAGGTTGCTGGACTTTTTTAAAAAAGAGAGGGGGACTAGTGTCTTAAGATTTTATTGCAGGAAGCTGCAATTCCACAGCAGTCATGCTTTCATAGATTGCAGATACATACTGGGATGAGCACCTTCAATACAGCATCTCTTTTCATTTGTGCAGTTGCAGTGATTCTCCTCTCCATGATTCCACAATTTACTTCTGCATACATTCATAACCCTACCTTCCCACACTTCCACTGCTCCATAATTTTAATTCTTTTATTTGTAGAGCAATTTCTGTTTCAGCAATACATTTCAAACAATTTTTAGAGTAATTTATGTTTTGACAATGGATAAAAAGGGAAAATATAACTGTAAAATATTAAGCACAAAACAGTTTGAGAACAGTGAAGGGAAGGGTAGAAAGTAGGAGAGGAAGAAATACTGGTGGGGTTGGGGGATTGATTTTTTTCATTTGAGAGTTGTAGTTTCTGGGATTTATAGTTCACCTACAATCAAAGAGCATTCTGAACTCCACCAATGATGGAATAAACCAAACTCCCATGACCAATAGAAAATACTGGAATGGTTTGGTGGGCATTGACCTTGAGTTTTGGAGTTGTAGTTCACTTACATCCAGAGAGCACTGTGAACTCAGACAATGATGGATCTGGACCAAACTTGGCATAAAACCTCAGTATGCCCAAATATGAACACTGATGGAGTTTGGGAAAAATAGGCCTTGACTTTTGGAAGTTGTAGTTGCTGGGATTTATAGTTCACCTACAATCAAAGAGCATTCCGAACCCCACCAATGATAAAATTGGGCCAAACTTCCCACAAAGAACCCCCATGACCAACACAAAATACTGTATCTGACACCCCCTTGCAACCCCCCCCCCCCCCCCGGGATCCTGATCCCCAGGTTGAGAAATGCTGCTCTAAAGGATCAACTCCCTACCTTCCACTTCAGTGGAGCAGGGGCTCACTATTTGGAGAGATTTCTGAGTATTGGCCATCACAAGCCCCCTTATTTCTGGATAGGTCAGGTACATGATAGTGTTGGATTGTTGTCAAGAGATCTATTTTGTCCCTTTTCCCAAAATCTGTACCAACAAGCACACCAATTGGTTAGGGTGTCAACATGGATGAATGGAGGTGAGCCTTTATACTAAATAAGAAATAATTAGATTTGACTAGTAAGGCATTAGACAGCTTGCAACATCTATACAGGCAATAGAAGTTGCAGAATCACAAAAACATAGTTTCATGTTTTTGCCACTCTTTTGTCAACCTCCGACCAACATTAATCAACAAAAATGGAATTGAAGAACATGAGAGAGAACAAAAGCATTACAACTCTGTTCTTTTTTAATACTTCTCTGGAAGGAAGGTTTTAGATGTTTTGACACCTCTCTCACTTAAACAGAACTTGATTGGCAAAGGATATCCTCTGTATCTCTAGGGGCTTGTCTACCACAGACTTAAAAGAAATTGTGCTCCCCTCAGAGACATTTTGATCTTGATGCGCAATGCCAATGGGAATTTATTTGCAATGGGTATCTTTGTGTTTTAATTCTTTTATTTTTTAAAAAAACTTTTCTTTTACCCCAGGAATGTACAGAAAATCTGAACTTTTAAGCATATGGCTATTCTCCCAGGTTTCATTGCTTTGCTATAGAAAGATTAGATTGGAAATTCAGTCCTTGGTCATAAATGGGGACCAAGTGAAGCAAATGGCCAGTTTTGAGTTCCTGAATGTCACTGTTAAGGAGGATCTGACCTGTGGCATTCATGGTTAAGAGGGCCCAGTGGATATTGTACTGTCTGAGGCTTTTAAGGGACCAACAGCTGAATGAAAAACTGTTGGTGACTTTTTACCGCTGTGCTGTAGAGAGTGTCCTACCCTACTGCATTTGCACATGGTTTGGTAACTGCACAGTGTCAGATAGGAAGGTGCTCCAAAGGGTTACCATTACTGCTCAAAGAATCATTGGTTGTCCTCTCCCCTCTTTGGAAAAACTTTATAAATCCTACAGCCTTAACAAAGCTCAGTACATTCTTAAGGACCCACCTGGTACATTCTTTTTACTGAAATATTACCATCTGGCAGATGGCATAGGATGACAAAAACAAGGACAAACAGACCGAGAGATTGCATTTATCCTACAGCTGTAACTATACCAGGCATGGGCAAACTTTGGCCTTCCAGGAGTTTTGGACCTACTGGCTGTTAGGAATTGTGGGAGTTGAAGTCCAAAACACATAAAGGGCCAAAGTCTACCCATGTCTGAACTATACTGAACTCCATGGTTTCGCACTGATGTGCTTTGGGGCTTTGCAGTGGTAGTTGGAGTGTGTGGGATGTGATGTAACATTGGAAAGCATTTAATTTTGTTGTACAATGACAATAAAGTTATTCTGTTCTATTCTATTCTATTCTGTCATTGGGGAAGGACTTAGTGGTGGATAGAACTGTTTGGCCCTATATGGTCCTGGCCCAGTTTACTTGTCTGAATATATCTCCCCCCACATCTCACCTCAAAACTTATGATCTTCTGGGGAGGCCCTGCTCTCAATCCCACCTGCGTCGCAAACATGCTTGGTGGAGACGAGGGACAGGGCCTTCTTAGCTCCCCAGTGAAATTAGGTCAACGGCTTCCCTCTTTTCCTTCAGGACCAGGAATTCGGATAGCAGGCTGACAATAGAAATGACAATAATGCTATAGAAAAAGAACTATGGACAGGCTTCTGATTAAGTTGTTGATTGTAGAACGCAGACTTGACATGCTAACTAATTCAATTTGTACTATTTAAAATGGTTTTTAATCTAATTTTAATGTTTTAACTTATTATGTAACTGTTGCTTATTTGTTGTATATGTGTGGCATTGAATTGTTGCTGGCTGTAAGCCGTCCTGAGTCCCCCTTCGGTAGAGAAAGGCGGGGTAAAATTATTTGAAATAAATAAATAAAATTGGTAGGAATTAGCAATTATCTCAAAAAATTGATTTTTCCTGGATAGAATTTTATTTTATTTTTAACAGGAAGATTCTTGTGTGCAGATACTAATATTAGCAGTTTTAGATTTATAATAATAATATTTAAAATAATAATAATAAAAAACTTTATTTGTACCCCACTACCATCTCCCCAAGGGACTCGGGGCAGCTTACATGAGGCCGAGTCCACAATACAACAGTAAAAACAATAACAGTAATACAAAACAATAAATAAACTCATAAGCAAAAAATAAGTAATAAGCATTAACAATAACACAACAACGTTACAAACCTATGGCTGGGCCAATGTAATAATTAAAATATTAAAAATAATGCTGAGCATGACAGGTGAAGTATAACTAGGATGGAATTTTCGCAGAGGGATAGGGCATACATCACACCTAGATCACTAACAAAGTGCATTTAGGGACATATTACTTGGAGTTTCCTTATTTTGGGAAGGCACACTGGAACAACCACGTTTTCAGGCTCCTCCTAAAGACTGCCAGAGTTGGGGCATCAGCTCATCAGAATACATTTATTTTGGCATGCATGATGGGAAAAAAAATCAACAAAAATGTGGTGCATCTACAATCATGTGGCTGAAAATAATGCAAAAGATTAAAATGCAGACCTTCCCTAAAAGGAGGCAATGTGTGGCCAGTTATAATGTCAACCCTCCTGTTTAAGGAGCTCCACTGGCTGCCGTTTATTTTCCGAGCCCAATTTAAGGTGCAGGTGCTTACCTACAAAGCCCTGAACGGTTTGGGACCATCCTACCTGCGTGACTGCATCTCCGTCTATGAACCCACACGTTCACTTCAGTCATCTGGAGAGGCCCTGCTCATGATCTCGCCTGCGTCGCAAGCGCGTTTGGTGGGGACACGAGACAGGGCCTTTTCTGTGGTGGCCCCCTGATTCTGGAACACCCTCCCCAAAGATCTTAGACAGGCCCCTACCCTGGCAGTCTTTAGAAAAAACTTGAAGACCTGGCTGTTCCGACCTGGCTGTGCCTTCCCAGAATAGGAAATCTCCAATACCAAGTCCCATAAGCACTTTATTAAAACTAAGGTTGCTGCACGCTGCACACTGCACTTGCCCTATAAGCCTTATATACCACCTGTCACATCAGCACTTTTAATCCTGTACCCATTACTCTGGCCAGGCCCAGTTTCATTATGTCCTAGTGTATTTTTTATTGCTTGTTGTTATATTGCTTTAATTGTTTTTAATTTGCCTTGGGTTTTGTATTGTTATGTTGTGTGTTGAGGCCTTGGCCTTTCTAAGCCGCATCGAGTCCTTCGGGAGATGCTAGCGGGGTACAAATAAAGTTTAATAATAATAATAATAATAATAATAATAATAATAATGTTCTAACCATGATCTGTGTCATGTGTGTGGCATTAACAGGGTCACTATGTAGATTGGGAAAATGTGGCATCAAACAGAAGGTTTTTTTTGTCAGTGTAGACAAGTCCTATGTATAAATTGCTGGGGATTTGTTCATAGTTCCTGGATAAAGGGACAGAGTGATGTTATCATGGTAGTCAAAGAGATATCAAACTGCTATATAATCAGGTAGTGTGTTTAGATGCACCCAGGCCAGAAGCTATGTTGAGAATTCCATTCCTTTCTCAGAGAGTCTTGGAGATGTCTCACGGTGATCCGACTTCCTTCCTGTGCTACTGACCTCATTCTAGCTTCTCTTCTGCCGCTCTCCTCCTTCTCCTCCTCCTCCAGCGCTGCTGCTTCCCTCTCTCCACATCTTGCGGCATCAGTGTCTCCAGTTTCCGTGGCAACCCAGCAGGGGGGCTGCAAATTAAGCTATGCCGCATCCTTCCCGCCTGGGCTTCCTTGAGCTCATTTCATCAGATTGCAGGGATACGGAACCATCAATATTAATGCAGCTGGAATCAAACCCATCCATAAATGAGTAAGATCTGGCTAGGATTATCGAATGGCCACCCAGTTTTGCCTTTAGTCACATTTGAAGCTATATCTGATGAGGAAGGGGGTGTAGGGGTGGGGAGTGGGAAGAGAAACAGTATTTCCAAAGAAATTCAACCTGTGCTTCGTACATTACAGCAAAGCCGTTGCTTGTGTAGATCATGGGAAAACTGTGCATAATAAATAATAATAATAAAACTTTATTTATATACCGCTCTATCTCCCCGGGGGGACTCAGGGCGGTTTCCAAGCAACACATCAAAACATATAGAGTCACAACATGAACAAAAAATAACAGTAACATCAACATAAGCATGGAATTGCCCAACAACACATCAATATTAAAAGAAAAAATCCTGCTGGCTCTTCATGTCTATTTGTTAGGGCATGGAAAAGGAGTGGGTCAGGGCAATTACAAAGGCTGGGTCAAGACTTATACACATTGAAATAAGATGGGACCGGCATTTGGGTACAGTACTGTAATAGGTAAAGAACAAAAGTGGGGACGGGCTATTTCCAGGACCTGTTAGAATGACCAGGGTAATATATAGGGGGTTAGGTCATGTCCAGACAGAGTCTTGGCTGAACTAGCACTGGTCACTCTTGAAGATTTGTTGAAACCACCAAGTCTCCAAACTCTTAGAAAAAGAGGGGAGGGATGGGGCCTGCCTTATTTCCCTTGGAAGGGTGTTCCAGAGGTGGGGGGCCACCACCGAGAAGGCCCTCTCTCTCGTCCCCACCAACTGTGCTTCTGACAGAGGTGGGAGTGAGAGGAGGGCCTCCCCAGAGGATCTCAGAGTTCGGACTGGTTCATAGATGGAGATACGATTGCGAAGATAGGCAGGGCCCGAACCATTTGCATCAATCTTCAAGAAACCTGTACTCAGTACAAGAAGCTACTGTTAGGAAAGACTTTTATTTTTAGTGACTTTTCTTTGAGAAACTGCAAGTTGCTTCTGGTGTGAGAGAATTGGCTGCCTGCAAGGGAACACCCAGATATTTTTGATGTTTTACCATCCTTGTGGGAGGCTTCTTTCATGTTCCCACATGGGGAGCTGGAGCTGATAGAGGGACCTCATTTGTGCTCTTTGAACCTCCGACCTGTCGGTCTTCAGTCCTGCTGGCACAAGGGTTTAACCCATTGTGCCTTAGTCTTAGGAAAGACTAAGGAGAAATGAAATGGTTTCCAATTGGCAAGGGGGTCAGAAAATAATGCACTTTATCACCTTATCAACTTAACTATTATGTTGAATGTACTGTCCAAAAATCAGGATTAGACTGAAGGGCAGAGGCTTGATCATTCAGGAAGGAACATAAACAACTTACGTTATGTAGATGACACCATACGACTACCAAAAAATAGCAAAGACTTGGAACAAGGACCGAAGAAGATCAAGAAAGAAAGTGAAAAAAGCAGGGCTACAGCTGACCATCAAGAAAACAAAAATAATCACCACAGATGATTTACCTATTATTAAAGCAGACAAAGAAAACATTGAACATTTTTAATGTTTTTATTGGCTTGGCTCATTCATTTGTCAGAATGGGAAGTCCAGTCAAGGAATCCAAAGAAGACTTGGAAGGGGAGTTTTGAAGGAACCAGGCAAGATCCTGAAGTACAAAGATATGCCACCGAATATTAACATTAGGATGGTTCAGGCCATTGTATCCCCAGGTGCTGATTCTTGATGTTTTCTGTGCAAAAGAGCTATATGTTTATTTATTTATTTATTTGCTATATTTGTATACCGCCGTTTCTCAGCCTAGCCAGCGACTCAACGCGGTTTACAACATAATATAACAATCCACAGTATACAATTAAAAGCATAAAAAACATAAAAACACAATTCATACATCAATACCAATCCAGTTCGACTCTTAACTAAAAAACGTGATCCCCTTCGTCATCCATATTGCCAGTCCTTTAGTCAGTTACCATTTGTTGCATTGGGTTAACCAAATGCCTGCTTAAACATCCAGGTCTTCAATCTTCTTCGAAATGCCATCAATGAAGGGGCTGATCTTACCTCCAAGGGCAGGGCGTTCCATAGCCGCGGGGCCACCACAGAAAAGGCCCTGTCTCTCGTACCCGCCAGCCGCACCTGTGAAGCAGGCGGGATAGAGAGCAGGGCCTCCCCAGAAGATCTTAGGGTCCTGGCGGGCTGATAGGCCAAGATACGTTCGGATAGGTAAGTTGGGAAGAATAAAAATAAATATGTGTGGAATAAATCCTGAACTGCAAATATTTTTGTCAGTCTAGGATTCTTCTCATCAGTGTTGCTTGACTTGTTTTTCAGCCATTTCCCGAGTATGTTTTTTTGGATATTCCTTCCGTCTCTACCTGATGCCAATTTAATTTCAATGCCTCAGATATACAGAATAATAGAATTTGCAATTTGCAGATGCTTAGAGCTGAAGAACTTGAGTTCGGTAATTCAGGGAACAATTTTCAGAGAACTATGCATCCCACCATTCTATAGAATGGAACCTAGAAGTTAAAATGGCATTCATAGTCCAGACATGCTGCTAGTAAGTAGTTGTAATTACTACTAGTTGTGTAAGAGTAGATTTTCTACCATGGCAATAAACTTGTTGCAAAAACAAGGGCAGTAATTACTTGTCCGAACATATCTTCTTCTATGAACCTGCTGGGAGGTCCTGCTTTTGATCCCGCCTCCTTCGCAGGTGCAGTTGGTAGGGACGTGAAACAGGGCCTTCTCTGTAGTGGCCCCACAATTCCATCTAGTGAAATTAAATCAGCCCCCTCCCTCTTGACCTTCAGGAAAAGACTAAAGATGTGGATGTGGGATCAAATGTTCGGTTAGTAATCTACCAGTGCAATAAGAGAATATGGATTAGTGCAATGACAACCTGGAATGGTCTCAGACTATGAAATTGGATTATATGATTTTAAACAAGTGGTTTTAAGGTTTGATATGTTTTTAATGATTGTTTTAATGTACAGGGTTAGTCAAAATGCATAGGCCAATAAGCCATTCAATATAGAATCATAGAATCATTGAGTTGGAAGAGACCTTGTGGACCATCCAGTCTAACCCCTGCCAAGAAGTAGGAAAATCACATTCAAAGCACTCCTGACAGATAGCCATCCAGCCTCTATTTAAAAGCCTCCAAAGAAGGAGCCTCCATCACATTCCAGAGCAGAGAGTTCCACTGCTGAACAGCTCACACAGTCAGGAAGTTCTTCCTAATGTTCAGGTGGAATCTCCTTTCCTGGAGTTTGAAGCCATTGTTCTGCATCATAGTCTCCAGGGCAGCAGAAAACAAGCTTGCTCCCTCTTCCCTATAACTTTTACCCACATATTTATACATGGCCATCATGTCTTCTCTCAGCCTTCTCTTCTTCAGGCTAAACATGCCCAGCTCTTTAAGCCGCTCCACATAGGGCTTGTTCTCCAGACCCTTGATCATTTTAGTCGCCCTCCTCTGGACACATTCCAGCTTGTCAACATGTTTATTTTACTATGTATGTCGATATGGCATCAAATTGCTGCCTATATATGTAAATTGACTCAAGTCCATGCGGTGAGAAGGGTGGGGTAAAAATATGGTAAATAAATAACTAGACTATGTCTGGGAATGTACTATTTTATAAAGGCATCATTATTATGATGACGACGACAATGATGATGCTATTGCAGAAAACTCTGTTAAAAATAATCAGCGTTCTCCAAAACTAATCTAATTGTATCATTTGGCAGCTGGGACACACTGTCACAATTACACAAGGGTGGGACTGACAAAGATTAACTATAGGCTAATTTACTGAACAAAATCTGTCAGCCTGAGGAAGCTTTTTTTTGTTTAAAAATGGAGTAATGACAATTTTAGTTTCTAATGGCTTAAATTATGCATCAGCAAGAGAAACTGGATGTTTCTTCATTTAGTCGGTGCTTTATTGCCATCTATATTGGTCATGGCAGGATGTGCCAGCATTTGTGATGGATATAGAAAAGGCTTCAGAATTCTTCTGCATGACAGTCTGGAAAATCTACTGTTGCTTATATTTCTGAAAATAACATCTGGTTTCATGTCTATTCTCTCTCGCGTCTTTTTCTCCCTGACAATGAGTAACAATAAATGGGTTTCATCCCATCGTAAATTTGCAAGAGAGACAATGATGACTGACTCATAAATTCCAAACTTTTTTCTCCCTTCAGATTGAGTTAATGTCTCAAGTGCAAAAGTTATGGAAAGAGAAAAACAAAAGTAAAAGCGAAGTGACATAATCAGAAAGAATGGGAAGGTGCAATTCTTGCTAAACTTAAGTTCCTTAGGCTGCAGATGGAAGTATACAGGTTTAAATGGTCACCTACACAGAAAATCCCCTGTCACCATATAATAAGCTGGTACCGAATAGAAAGGGAGTTTAGACTCCTATAAGTAAGCCAAGTCTGCAATAAATTGTTTTGGTCAGGTTTTGATTCAACACTCAATAGAGAGATTTGACAAGTGGACCATTTTAATGTGGAACAGGCTATTTTTCCCCTCCTGCTCCAGAACAATTGATTCAAATTGCAGGAAAAAAGGTTACACCTGAATATTAGGAAGAATTTTCTGATGATAAGACCTGTTTGCAGTGGAATATGCTGCTTCAGAGTGTGGGTGTCTCCTTTCTTGGTATTTGTCAGGTGTGTTTCAAAGTGTGTTCTTGAATGGTAGGGGATTACATTGGATGGCCCTTGGGGCCTCTTCAAATTACAGACAGTCCCTAAATTGGCTCTATAGCCCGAAAAAACCCACAAGAACCTAGTCCCTAAATTACAAGCAGGATATGTTTTGCAGATTTGTTAATAAGTTGAATGTATTTGTCAGTCAAAATAGGTACATTTTAGAAGTGTAACTCCATATATATATATATCTTACTTAATTTTACTTAGGCAATCCCTCGTTGTCCAAGTAGGATTATCTTCCAAGTTCAGTGTACTGGCAGTGGGTCCATAGGTGACTGTGGAGCCCTATTCTTGATCTGCATCTTCTCCTGCAGTGAGGGCATTGGCTTCTAGGTGGAAGGTGGTCCTGGTTGGAGTTGGCTTGATGCGTCATCCTCTTGGCATGTTTCTCTCTTTTGCCCTCCATTCATTCCTCTTCAAATTCTACACCACTGCTGGTCACAGCTGATCCCTAGCTGGAGTGCTCAAGGGTCAGGGCTTCCCAGTTCTCGCCAGAGTTTTTAAGGTTGGCTTTGAGCCAAACTTTAAATTTCTTTTCCTGTCCACCAACATTCCATTTTCCGTTCTTGAGTTCAGAGTAGAGCAACTGCTTTGGGAGATGGTGGTCGGGCAATCGGACAATGTGGCCGGTCTAGCGGAGTTGATGGCGGAGAACCATTGCTTCAATGCCCGTGGTCTTTGCGTCTTCCAGCACGCTGACATTTGTCCGCTTGTCTTCCCAAGAGATTTGCAGGATTTTTCAGAGGCTACGCTGATGGAATCATTCTAGCTATATGTAGTTAGTTAGCTAGCTTTGTACAGCATAGGGAAGGGTTAACAGCCCTATGATGTCTCTTTTGCTGCCTGTGTGCCTGTTGAGAAAATTTCACCTCACCTTCTCTCCCTGTCAAAATTGGATTAAAAATAAATGGCTTGGTGTGAAAACAAGGATTGGTGATAAAGCTTCAGTGGGGACACAATTCCCCTTTGCTAACTGTTTCAAGAGTGGATTTGTCTTCCCAGGGATAGATTTCTCTCATTTCCGGTTGTCTCACCCCATGTTTTTAACTATGAATCATTTGTAAGTTGGATGTTTGCATACAATTCATTGGATTCTAACTTTTCACAGATGAAAACCACAATGCATGGCCAAGCAGCAACTGAGTGTAATCAAGATGGTAGAAGTTACTAATGAGAACAAAACAGTATCTATCTAATAATGTTAATGAATTTCAGCCACTAACACAAAACCTACTTGAATGAATGGACAAATATTTCAAGAGCACTGAAGGTGGAACAGGACAAAGAGTTTTCCATGGTTAGAGGTATATCAACATAGGAACCACCTAGAAATAAACACCACACAGATAAAAATGCACCTGGAATGGGAGATAATTGTATTTGATGGTCATTTTCTCACTGGAGAATTATAATGGGGCACTAAACCATCCAAGAAATCCTAGAACAGTGGTTCTCAATCTGGGAGTCCCCAGATTTTTTTTTCTCCTTCTCTCACTATTACCAGACCCATATCCCACACTGATAGCTACCCACCTATCCCACTTCCCTTCGTTCTCCTAACCCTATATCCTTGTAAATTTGAAATCTCAATAAAAATTATGAAAAAAAAAATCTGGGAGTCCCCAGATGTTTTGGCCTTCAACTCCCAGAAATCTTAACAGCTGGTAAACTGGCTGGGATTTTAGGGAGTTGGAGGCCAAAACACCTGGGCACCCACAGGTTGAGAACCACTGTTCTAGAAGGTATGCCGATCATGGAAAGATGTCTCCAGAAAGCTTTGTCCATTGATGAAACCCCTTTGGGAAAAGACAAATTATGAATTAACATGCTTGGGATAGTGTGTGTGTTGGGGGACAGGGGACGGGACACTGTTCTAAAAGTGGAAACACCCTGTGTGTGAAACCGGGGAGATGGAAGATGCATTAGACATGACTACCTCTAAATTCTTCTTTCATCTTATGTAATGAAATACCTACTCTATCCTTTTACTAGCTTTCTGTTGTTGGACAAAACATCAATACCATCAACTCTGAGGAAGAAAAAAGAGAATTCCTGGAATCCTCAAGTAAAACCATCACTTAATCAAACTGTATCCATGTTCCCTCAAGCCAGCTAGTTGTTTCCAAGTTATGACTAAGTGGTTTAATATTTTTTGTCCCCATTACACAGTAATCTAATAGAAGAATTTTATACCTATCTCCAAATAATTAAGTCTCACTGAATTCTGTGAGGCAGACAACCAGACAAGTTGGTGTGGGAATCTTAGATATTGCTGGACTCCAACTACCATCAGCCCTGGCCAGAAGAGCTAATGGTAAGAGCACCGGGACTGTGGTGCAGCTGACTGGGGGTCAGCTCCATTAAGAACACTACTGACCAAAAGGTCATGAGTTCGAAGCGAGCCTGGGTCGGAGTGAACTTCCAACCAATTTGTGTAGCTTGCTGTCAACCTTTGCAGCCTGAAAGACAGTTGCATCTGCCAAGTAGGAAATTTAGGTACCACTTATGCGAGGAAGCTAATTTATGATGCCATAAAAATCTCCAGCACGCATGCAAAGAATGAGGAAGTACTTCATTAGTGTCACAAATGGACAGTGAAGAGACAGTTCCCCTGGTGGCCAGAATACCCTCATGAAAAAGCTGGAATGTTAAATAGCCTCTCTGTATCTGTCTATATATGTTGTGTCTATGGCATTGAATGTTTGCCATGTATATGTACATTGTAATCCGCCCTGAGTCCCCTGCGGTGTGAGAAGGGTGGAATATAAATACTGTAAATAAATAAATATATGGTAAGGAATGATAGGAGTTGTTATGCAACAACAGCTGGATGTCCACATCTGCTCTTAAGTGCTGAATATAGGCTTGTATCCAAAAATAACCTCATTGCCTTTATAAATTTCAACTTCCCATGTCCATCTAACTGTGTGTGTTGTCTCTGAAGGTGGTTTCATATTATTTATTGGCTCATTATGCCCCAGGTTTGCTATTGAACAATACATCTAATTTAATATTCAGGTTTATGAGGAAATCAGGGGAGGGGATGGAAAGAAAGAGAAGGGGAGAGAGAATGAGAAAGCAGGAGAAACAGATCATACTTTCTCTCCCAAGAGCGGTCTATCTGTCATTCTTAATGACAAAATGTGTGAAGATTCTAGCACAGAATACAACTGGGAACCTTTAATGACAGAGGCTTACTGTTCTGTTTGAGACTGCTGCTGCTAGAAAAAGGAAGAAAACAAGCTTAATAGGATTAAACCACTCACATTGGGTTCATGTTCTTGGGACCTATTTGCTGAAGAATCCATTTTCTGACAAATTACATTGGAAAATATCCTACTTATTCCAAACCATTATCATTGAAAATGTTAGCTAGGAACATCCCCATAAGCTCCCCATAGTTTCCCTTCCCCATTTATAATTTATTTGTATTTCTAACAATTGTTGTCGCATGTTCGAAAAAATATTCAATTATAGTGAGAGAGGCATTTTATTCACTCTGCACCAGTTTAATAAGAAGCATTCAATATTCATTGTGAGTATTCAAGTTTTACTTATGTGTGTGTGTGTGTGTGCGTGCCCATGTGTGACACATTAATGTTGTAATAGAAGTAATCAAACTTTTATCACTTTATTTCAATATCCACAGATATTGGAATTTTCTGATGTTAATGGTTCTAGTGGCTTCCATTATGTTGATAGCTGGATTTCCCTTATCCCATTACTTTATTGTTCCTTTGCATTGATCTATCATTTCCTGTGTTTCATGGCTGTTGAATTATAAATTAACAATAAGTTGTAAAACTAATTAGGAGTTGGAATCTGTCCTGTTTGCGATCACTTGTATTCCTTTCACAACGTGCCAGCTCTAGGTTTCAGGAGGCTACAGACAGCCCTCCTACTTCATAGGTTTCTCTTAATAGTTACTCTCTTAATGATGATGAAGATGGTGATGATGGTGATAATAATAACACTTTATTCATATGCCACCTTTCTCACCCCAAAGGGGACTCAGGGTGGATCACAGTACACATACACGGCAAACATTCAATGCCATTTTTGGGACGGGACAAAGACAGACAGAACAGAAAGGAGGTATATTGTGTTGTGTTGGCATCCAGTTGAACATCCAGCTTGTTGGCACTTTTGGAAGTTGCCAGCCACAGGGGGTGCTGTTGCTCCATCCTGCATGACTAAGAACCAGTAGGACTTCCTCCTTCCTTTTGGTCACCAGCATTCTTTGATATTTTTCTTTATGGTGTCATAAAATACCTCCCCCGCATTAGCAGTACTTAATTTCTCTAATCACAGCTGTAAGCTGTTTTCAAACTGCTTAGATAAACAGTGAGCAGGGCTGACAGTCCAGTACTCACCGGCAACCTTGAGATGCAGAGCCAACCTCAAGAAATGGGGCCACAAAGTGGAATCCATGACATGCGAGTGTGGAGAAGAGCAAACCACTGACCACCTGCTGCAATGCACCCTGAGCCCTGCCACATGCACAATGGAGGACCTTCTTGCAGCAACACCAGAAGCACTCCAAGTGGCCAGCTACTGGCCAAAGGACATTTAATCAACTACCAAACTCGCAAATTTTGTATTTTGTCTGTCTGTCTGTTTGTTTTGTTCTGTTAGAAATGTAATACAATTGACTGGTTGCCCTGACACGACAAATAAAAAAAACCTGCAACCTTTTGGTTGGCAGATCTTATCATTGCTGGTGATTTACAAGCTGTGCTAAAGTCCCGGCCCATGATGATGATGATGATAATTGTTGTTGTTGTTGTTAGTATTCTTATTTTATTACTATCCTCTCTCTGAGTGTGGATGGACTCTTTTCCTTCCCACAACTCTCATGACAGCCCATTGGCTTGTCCTCATCTGAGTCCAGCCCACATAGCCAACCAAGGAAGAAGAGATTGTGGGTGGAGGATGCAGCTGAATTTCTAGGCTCTTGACTGGAGTGAAGGGAAGATAGGGTGGACTACAAGTAGAACTATTATTGTATTGTCGAAGGCTTTCGTGGCTGGAATCACTAGGTTCTTGTGGGGTTTTTCGGGCTATAGGGCCATGTTCTAGAGGCATTTCTCCTGACGTTTCGCCTGCATCTATGGCAAGCATCCAAATGCCTCTAGAACATGGCCCTATAGGCCGAAAAAACCCACAAGAACCTAGAGCTATTATTATTATAATCCTAACCAAATAACCAGGTTCCCAGATACTTGTTGCCTTTGTTATTTATGCATTTTATTACACTCAAACATATTTAGTGATACAACACTGCAAAACAATATTTATTTAATTAATTGATATACCACCATGTGCAGAGGAGGACAACCAAAAAAGTTCTGAAAGCTATGGCCTATGAGGAGCAGTTCGTTGTTTCACCTGGAGAAGAGAAGGTTAAAAGGTAACATGATGGCTATGTTTAAATATTTGAAACGATGTCATATTGAGGAAGGAGCAAACTTGTTTCTGGTGCTCCAGAGGCTAGGACATGGAGCAATTACTTCAAACTATGGGGAAAGGGACTCCACCTAAACATTAAGTCAGTTTTTGGTTATAAGAGATGTTTGACAATGGAACATGCCGTCTCTCTGGAGGTTTTTAAAGAGAGACTAGATGCCCCTTTTTTTGGAAGTGCTTGAATTGTGTATTTTGCCTGTATGGCAGAAAGGGGTTGGACTCTATATTTCCCTCCTTGATTTCTCTAATTTCTACCTTTCAAGAACTTCTACCTTAATGAACTTTTCTTCTTTTATTATTTCTGATGCAGAGTTTTACAGATTGGAATTGAATTCCTGGGTAATAGAAACTTTTCCATATTTCAAGGATCTTAATAATTTTGTATTATTCTTTGGGTAGATGGGAATAAAATAAAACCAGGATGAAGGAAAAAGTTTCTTTGGATCTTTAAGGGACATGCTCCTTGCCTATTTTACTGTATTATTTATTACACCCTTCAATTACAATTTGTTAGTCCGATTAGTTATTTCCCTCCCATTAAGCTTACAGTCAAGATAAGACATGACACACAATGAATGGGGGATGGTGGGATAGGAATTTATTCCAGCCGTTCCTGGCTGCAATCACTTCCTTCTGATGCCATAGCAATGCTCTTTGGAATGGAAGAAGGATCTTTCACCAAGCTGTTCTCTTTCTCAAAAACATCAGTGGTGGCATTTGGAATGGAGGCAGATGGCCTTACTAGCCACTGGGGCTAAGGAATGGTGAAACGGTGCTTGGCTATGCTTCTGTCTCTCTCTGAGGCCCTGAGGCAATTAGAATACTTAGAGATGGACTTTCACCAGCCCTGCTACATTGGTGTGGTGTATGTTATTTAAACAGAGTAAGAAACAGTTTCCTCCTCCTCCTCCTCCTCCTCCTCCTCCTCCTCCTCCTCCTCCTCCTCCTCCTCCTCCTCTTGCTTTCTTAGCTTGTCAAATTAATGTCGTGATTTGAGTATTGGACATGGACAGCGCCATTGGCTTTCATATATATTTTCTTCTCTATCCTTGTTGTCCTTCTCTAAACCTGCTCCAACATATCTATAACCTATTCAAAAAAGAGGAGGTTGGAACGGAACACAGTACTACAGATGAGATCTAACCAGTGTAGGATATTGTGCCCCTTTTACTTCACTCAACTTGAAAACTATACTTCTATCAATACATGATGAGATAGATTCATCTTCTTTACTGCAGTGATGGCTCATATTCAATGTATTGTTGATAACAACCCCAAGGTCCTTTTTGCATGTAGTGGAGGGAAGGATGTTAGAGGCAAAGATGAAGTACTTTGGCCACATAATGAGAAGACAGGAAAGCTTAGAGAACACAATGCTGTTGGGGAAAATGGAAGGGAAAAGGAAGAGGGACAGACCAAGGGCAAGATGGATGGATGGTATCCTTGAAGTGACTGACTTGACTTTGAAGGAGCTGGGGGTGGTGACAGCCAACAGGGATCTTTGGCATGGGCAGGTCCAGAAGAGTCAGAAGCAACTGAACAAATAAACAACAAATGCTAAGACATGTGTTCCTCAGCCTACATACTTGTGCATTTGATTTTCACAACTTAAATTTAGAATTTTACATTTGTGTCTATTGAACTTCATTTCATTTGGGCAGTATGAAGTTTTCTCCAGGAAGTATAAACTATAAGGAAGTCAATTGTGAATTTTATGCATAGTTGTGCAAATTTAGTATACACTAGCTGTACCCGCCATGTGTTGCTGTGGCAAACCTTGCTCTTTCTCTCCTTCTTTCTTTCTCTCGTTCCTTCCCTCCCTCTTCCCTCCCTTCCTTGCCTTTTTTCTTTCCTTCTCTCCTTCTTTCCTTCCTTCCCTTCTTCTTCCCTTCCTTCCCCCTTTTCTTTCATATCCCCTTTCTCCTCTTTCTTCCTTCTCTACCTATTCTTGGACTGCAACTCCCAGCAGTCCTTCTGATCTACCTACCTACCTATCTCCATCTAATCTATCTATCTGGAGGATTTCTGGGAATTGCAGTCCAGGAATAGGAAATTGGAATATACAGGGATTGGGATGCTCTCAAAGAAATCCAAGAAGAAGAAAGCTTGCATCTTGGAAGCAGTACATTTGGATCATCCTCCTCTCCTAAAGGGCTTGGTCTAGGGGATGCTGAGAGCATGTGAGAGTGTGGATATGCTATTGTGTGTTTTGTTTGTTTGGGGGGAAGAGTTGTTTTTGCACTTGTGCTGTAGCATCTTTTTGCTTTTTTGGCTTTTCAGGTATCTTCTGCTGTGTTTTTCAGTGTTTTTATGAGTGATGGTCACTCGTTCACCTAATAGGTGTCTTCTGTCCAAATTTGGTGTCAATTCACCCAGTGGTTTTTGAGTTATGTTAATCTCACAAACAAACATTACATTTTTATTTATATAGAAGATTATAATAAGTGTGAAATGGAATGAACAGTGGGAAGAGTATGCATATCTGTTTGAAAAATGCACCTATCATATATTGTGGTTAATGAGAGAGAAAAGTGAAATGGTAAGTTTGTTGGGACAAATCAAACCTTGAGCCACAAGCTAGTTTCCATTTTGAATACAAGTTTTCTGAATTTAATATTCTGGTTCAATGACTTGATTGGGCAAACATATCACGCAATTGTTCCTATCACTTACCCTGCATAGTTACATTAATTGAGAAAGACAGAACTATTGCAGGATTTTTAGAGGCTTCTGGGTCAATGCTTCTTTTTCCATTAATTAATGCGAATACTTTCTCAACCTACTTTCTGTTGAAATGTCTTAAAGAAAACTCAGTATGTTAACTGGTCTTGTCCAGGTGGCATAGTTGGCTGTTATTACATGTGTCTGATTCTGTTTTCCCTCACAAGCTCAATGGAGCTTGCAAGCACATGACTAATTTGCAGGCATTGCTGCAAAATGCTCTCTTGCACTTAATAAATCTTCTGGAAAACTACTGTTTTTTCTTTCATGAGTCCTTTTGAAAATATACAAAAGAGGATAATTAAATATTATTTTAAGAATTGTAGTACCATCACTGTAAACTGACTTGGTGAAGTCAATCTATAATAAAAGACAATCCATTATTGTATTGATTCAAACTCATGCCAATTGGTATAAACACATTCAGAACCTATGAAATAATACTAACTCATTGTGATCTTATGTGCTCCCTGTTTGGCTTGGATCACTTTCCCAGGAATAAACCATATCTTTGCAGCTACCATGAACAGCAAACTGCCCCAAAACAGATACATTGAATGAGAGGAGTTTGGGGAGTTTCACTGACTACCGAAAACACGACACTTCTGAAAATATTCCCATACAAACATTCGGTGCAGCACTAACTGGGGCACAGAAAAATCTATGTTGGGAGTGTGATTTGGGGTATGGGGATACATTGTTAGTAATGAGGAGGGAGGCAGCTTGCAGTTATTAGCTTGTGAAATATTTTTAAACTTAGACTTAAGGGACAGCATTTTCCACTTTGTCGCATCTCAGCTGTTTTCTTCCTGTGCATTAAGAGAGCTGCCTAACATCATCCTGGCTCTGAATACCTGAAAATATCATTTGCAAGATGACACAAAGTGGGACATCCATTTTGCCTCCATGTCATGAGGCTTCATCTTTCACCAAGTGCTTTTGTTTTGACACATGATGTCAGTTGTAAATGATGCCGCAAAAGGCAGCATAAAACTGCAGAAGAAAACATTTTTATTGTCGAGTGAAGCCAAGCCGTCATCATGATTTCTCCAGATGCTCACTGAATGTACAGGAATTATTCTGAAATATGCTGAGGGGCACAGGGGTAAAAAAAAAGAAAAGAATGCCTGTTTTTTCTTAGTGTAAAATAGGGATGGTAAATATATTTTTCTGACTCCAAACAGATGCTGAGAATATGAAATATTTTTTACTATCCCATAGCTTACAGACTGTCAGGAATGTTTTCTTCCAACAATGACAGGAAACTGCATAACTCTTACATAAAAACTGTGCCATTTTTCCTTGAAAGATATGGAGCTTGCCCAGAAAATTGCTTAGTTTTTCAGTAGCTGCTCAGCTTCTCCTGAGAATACCCATCCTTCCCTGAAATTGTGCAGCTTTCGATATGGATAGAATCGTTTCCAGATAGTATTGTCATCAATGTAACTGGCTTCTATGGAAAGGTTTAAAACAAAGGATTATGAATTAGAGGAAAAATGAAGGCCCAGAAACAGTTTTTGACCAAATTTTAAAGTTGAAATTAGAAAAGGAGAAAGGCCTGATGGGTTTAATATGCAATAAATTAGTTGGAAACAATATAAATTGAAACAAACACTGGTCGAGATATGGCAAGAGGATGTGAATAGCAATGAGTCAGATATTGAACACTGGATCAGTTTAATTTTTTTTAAAAAAACCCAAATATATAAGGACAATAAGGAAAATACTGATCATATAGAATATAATACCCAATTAAATTAGCTCACATAACTAAATCAAACACAAAATTGTGTTGGTAAAGATGTGGAGAAATTGGCTCCTATATGTATATATTAGGGCTGGGTGGTTTCGTTTGTTAATTTCGTAATTCGTTATTGATTCGTATTTAAATTAGCTTACGATCCGATATTGAGCCATGCAGGAGCAACTAAAAATCGAAACGAATTTTTCAATTTATTTCGTAATTGTTTCGTAATTGTTTCGAAATCGTTTCGAAATCATTTCGAAATTGTTTCGTTATTATTTCCGTATGTCTGGTGCAAGTTTTATAGTTGTTGTTTGTTTTATCAGTGATAAAAAAAATTATCACACCAACAGTCAACAACAGAGGGAGAGGGAAGCTTCAGAAGTTCCCCCTGTCCCATTTGGAGGTTTTTTTAGCGTATTGCGCAATCGCGTCTGCCATTAACGAATCGATTCGTTATTGTTTCGTAATTGTTTCATAATTTACGAAATTTCGTATATTTCAAACTTTTTAAAAGAAAAATTTCAGAATTCTTTTAAAAAACGAAATGCAAAAACCCCCTAAAAACGAATCGAGTTTAGAAACAAATTTTTCCGTGGTTACCCAGCCCTAGATATATGATGGGCATAGAATGATTAATAAGATACAAACTGGTGTTGAATAAAAAGGAATTTTTCACCCAGAAACTAGACTAGAAGGAAGACATTAAGGATTGTGTGGAAATTATAAAATACATGACAGTTGCTGCCCAAGCAACTCTGGCCTTGGGTTGGAAAGAGCATAGAAAGTTTTTTAAAAATGGTTTGAATATTTAGTGGATTTCGCGCTCCAGGATTACGTCCTTGAGAGGAGAACCAAATACACATCAGGCCAAATAAAAAAGAACTGGGATCTGAAATGGGGAAGACTGATAGATAAAATCAAAGGAAAAGAAAAATACAAAGAATTGAATAACATTTTCTCCACAATCGATCAATCAAAAGAATATATGAATGAAGGGAAGTACTGTTGTACTGTTCCCGGAGGGTGGGGGGAAAGGAAGAAGGGAGGGGAGAAATATCGATAGACACAGGTGGGAGATACATGTAGAATCGACAGTACTAAGAAAATTAAGACAACAACATTCTGTTTGTATTTTGAAATAGTGAATGATTTTGATATTATTTTACCTGTGTTTACAGTAGAAACATAAAAAGAACTGACAAACAATAAACCAAAAAAACAAAAACAAAACCCCCAAGATATATTCATATAACACTATGCTGTTTAGTAAGGGTGTGCAAAATTTTGTTTTTAATTAGTAAGTCATATCTAATTCGCAAGATTTTTATATGCCAAAAATATTAAGAAACACGGGGGCGGGGGGGGGGGGGCGGTGCCCACTCAAAAGAATCTGTAATGCTCAGAAACCTATTCAAGTCAGTCTCATTTTCAGCACAAATGAGGAAAACCAAAAAGGCTGCCATTCTTCTTTAAATTAATGGCTTCTCACCATGAGAAAAGAAAAGCAGCAGGGCAGGACAAGCTGAGTGAAAGAGACTGAGAGAGCACAGAAATATAGTTTGGGAAGGTGAGGAGCCCTATGGCAGAGAATTCAAATGGCCCTGCCCTAAACTACATTTCACACAATTGTGCTCAGCATCAGTAAGTCCCAGTAAGTCCCAATTAGGATAGGAGAGAGATTTTTCCCTCCAAGCAGCAGGCAGAGGTCCAATAAATTGTTGAATCTGCAAATGGAGGACTGACTGATACTTCAGTACAAGTAGGTGAACCAGTGCTGGGCTGGGAAGAAATCCCTAAATTGAAGTTCTATTGGTTAATATGAGAAACATTTAATGAGACAGCTTTTTTAAAGTTTATGTCAAAAGTTTTTGAAAAAAATCCAAAAATCTGTAGATGTATGGATTTTTCTGAAACTTGGGAGGAATGGTCTATTGTTATATTGTGTGACTGTATGGAAAATTCAAGGAGATAGCTCTTTTAGTTTTTAAAAAAATGTTGTTCGTAAAAACTTTGAAAATTCCCCAAAACTCCATGTATAAGTGAAACATTCTGAAAAATGATGTGCTAACAGTGGTAAATGTGTTCTATAATCATAGCAAGTTTCGTGCCAATAGCTTAAATAATGAGAGGGAAAGTCACTCCTGAAGCTTCCCCATTACCACTATTAACTACTTAACTAATAGTAATGAAAAAGTAGTTAAATCATTATAGTTACGATACAGACCCCATCCAATTTCAGTAACACTTTAGAAACAATCCCCCCACCCCCTAATTTCAAAATGAGTATTGAAACATTGTTTGCATTGATCGCACAGGCCTACTGTTTAGATGTGCTGCTACTGTCAGGTATATATGGAGCTGTGAAAGTTCCAGAGAGGTGCTTAATTTTCTCTTGTACTTCTTTAATGTCAGTGCCTTAGGGCAACTTTAATGTTAGCATAGATGTTTTGGTCTTCAGCAATTAGATTGGCCAGCAAAACACTCCAGATTTGCAGAGCACAGACCTCTTCACAGTTTGGATTAGAGGCCAAGCCATTATTCTTTACTTCTTCTTCACTTGCTTGCCTTTGGCAGAAAAAAGCATTGCTTGTTGAAAATGGAATTTGCTAGTCCTACAGCTATATATTTTGAGTGGAGAAGGAGGAGGGAAGGGTAGCTAGTAGAAAAATATATTGTTATTGTAATTTGCATAACTGTAATATTTTTCATTTCTACCTGAACCAAGCTGTAGGGCACGTGAGACTGGAAAAAATGAGATTTTTTTTATTGTAATGCTGGAAAAATGGAAACTGTGAGATCCGTCCATATAAGCCTAATGCTTTGAGAGATTAACTTTGGAATGCCTGTGCTTGAATTGCTTCATAGTCAACGATGTTACTATTAAACTTTAGACTGTTCATGTATTTTTCTGAGATGTTCTTCAACTTTAACATCTATAGTGTAGATAAGAAAAATAAAGATTCTTCTTCCCATATCGAAAGTGGGTGGGTCTATTGAATTTATCATGGTGGATTTTGTCTGCACCTGTGACTGGCATTTCAGAAAGAGACCTTTACTCCATAAGTCAATTAAACATGTTTGGCTTTAACAGTGAGTGGGTTGTGAGACTATGCATATGTAATGGAAAGTGTCATAATTGACACTCTGGACTCGGAGGATTCAGATAGTGGTCTTTCTAAGTCTGGGGAGTTGGAGATTGATGCATCAGGCACCACTGTTTCCCAGTAGATGGTAGCAGATGCTGGCAATAGTGAAGACATGCCACCACTCTTTTTGAATGAGAGAGTTAGAGAGAGACTACGTCAGTACCAGGAGCAGGTAAACAGGAGCCACTGACCTAATTAGGCACCTAGTGCTTCAGAGAAATTGCCATTAAACAGCTCACCAGCATCTCAGTTGCTCACAACAGTCTTAGCTGTCTTACTGATAATACAGTAGAACCTCTACATAAGAATGTCCTGACATAAGTATGTTTTAACTTATGAATCCTCACTTGGCCTAGAATGATGTTTTGACATAACAACACTGTTTTGACCTGCAAATAGTGCAAAAGAGGCCTCTTTGCTCCCTACACCAGTTCTAACAGCAATACAGAAAGAAATAAACCTGGTTTGAATATCTAGCCAGAGCAGCTCTGACTCTTCCTGCAAGGCAGAAACTCCAGCTCCATGTGATTGCTTCCCCTGAACTTTCTGGAAGGAGTCCAATCCGGGTACTGCAGTCCAGAGATTACAGTCCACCTTGGTGCAGTGGAACCTCAGCCTAAACAGTGAGTACTAAACAGAGAGAGGGAGGGAGAGAGCAAGAGAAGGAAGCTGGAATTACAGTATGAAGAAAATGATGCTGTTTTGCCTTGCTGTTATACTGGCCAACACATTTGGTTGTCTCAAATGTGCTTCCTTGTCACAGTGGCTGGATGGAAGCAAGCACTACCTATCTCTGAACATTTTGTGAGAGAGGTGCAGTCTAGAAATAAAGTTTTTATTATTATTATTATTACATTATTTGTTATTTATAGAGTACATTTTTCTTATTTAAAGACACATGAGAAAAACACTTGGGGTGGTTTTCCACATGGCGGGGCTGAATGGATTAATAGCATTTCAATGGGAAAATTGGCTTTGAAATAGGAATGTTTTGACTTAAGAACACAATCAGGGAACCCATTAGGTTCTTAAGTTATTCAGCATTTGTGTTTTATTGACTTTAGATTAGCTACATTTTCATGACTCCTCTTACTCCTTGTTGGCTTCTTGACTACTGACTTGTTAGAGCGCCTGATGACTATCATCTTGTGTCACACTTCAGGTTGTTAGATAACCTGTAACTGACTTGTACTAAACTGACAACTCAACAACTTTTGTATTCTAAGCACCTAATTCCTGGGACATTTGCTGCCTGGAGCAGAGGACAGAAGGAATTAGCATGATACCAACCACTTCCTCACATGAAATTGTCACCTACTGAGATATGAAAGGTCCCTTATACACTGCCAGATAATTCAGGTTATCAAAGCAGAAAATCCACATTATCTGATTTGAACTGGATTATCTTTGTCTACATTGCTATACAATCCTGTTCAAAGCAGATAATGTGGATTTTATACAGCTGTGTAGAAGGGGTCAAAAATCATTCAGATACTTTGAATAAATAGAACATGATTGTTATTGTGGATGCTAACATTTCAGAAGAGAAGTCTGAAAGGTGATGTGGATGAGCAAGAGACAAACAGGGAGTGTATTAAATGTAGAAGACTATAAAACACCAAAAAGGGTTTTATAGGTTATTGTTACAGAAAATCATTGAAGCCACCAGCCAACATAAATATCTGAGGTTTCTGTTTAAAAAAAGGGCAAACATGGGGAAATAAAACAGAAATGTGGTCAATGCGCGTATCTAATGGAAAATAGGTGCACTCATTGATAGAGCCTATGGAGCCAAACTCATTTCAGTTTATAGAAGAAGGTGATAAAAGTATAGTGCAGTTGGAGTAAATACGGAGGGCAGCTAATGAAGGCTGGGGAAGGGATTGTGTGTATGAAGAACTCAACAAGACACTTGCATATCAAAGACAACTGAGATAAGAAAGTGAAGAAGGCAAACAAGGGAGAGAAGTATTCTTTTTCAATCTGCATTATTACTAATATTCAGAGTTACATGAAGTATGGTGGCATCAGAAAACAGTAATATCAAATTATCTTTTTTACACAACACAGAAAGTTCTTGATTTTTTAAAATGTTAAATGGCATTATTCTAATTTCAGACAAGTTTCCTCATGGACAACAAGTTAAACATTAGCCAACAATGTCATGCCGTGGCAAAAAAAAAAAAAAAGCCAATGAGATTTTGAACTGTATAAATAGGAGTATAGTGTCTAGGTCCAGAGAAGTCATGCTACCCCTCTATTCTGCCTTGGTCAAACCACACCGGGAATCACACTGTGTTCAATTCTGGGCACCACAATTGAAGGGAGATGTTGACAAGCTGGAAGGTGTCCAGACGAGGGTGTCTAAAATGATCAGAACAAGCCCTGTGAGGAGTGGCTTAAAGGCCTGAACATGTTTAGCCTTCAGAAGAGAAGGCTGAGAGGAGACATGATGAGCCATGTATAAATATGAGAGGGGAAGTCATAGGGAGGAGGGAGCAAGCTTGTTTTCTGCTTCCTTGGAGACTAGGACGCGAAACAATGGCTTCAAACTACAAGAGAGGAGATTCCATCTGAACATGAGGAAGAATTTCCTGACTGTGAGAGCCGTTCAGCAGTGGAACTCTCTGCCCCGGAGTGCGGTGGAGGCTCCTTCTTTGGAGGCTTTTAAACAAAGGCTGGATGGCCATCTGTCAGGGGTGATTTGAATGCAATATTCCTGCTTCTTGGCAGGGGGTTGGACTGGATGGCCCATGAGGTCTCTTCCAACTCTTTGATACTCCAAGATAGCAGAGGATCATTCCCAAACTTTCAGAAATATTCATACATCTACTGATTTTAGGGAATTTTTAAATAGTTTTGACAAAAACTTTTTTTTTCAAAAAAAGCCACAACTATCTCAATGAATCTCTGCCATATTAACCAATAGAACTTCCATTTAGGGCTTTCTTCCCAGCCCAGCATAAAGATTTACTTGCTAGAAGTATCAGTCATATTTGCATATTCAACAATTTATTGGAATTCTGACTGGTGTTGGGACTCATCCTGTGTGTGAACCTGAGTCTGAATCTCTGATTGTATTGCCTAATGTTGATGCAAAGGTTGATGAGCCTAGTTTGGATAGTGAGACTGAAGTGATCAATGAGGACGAGGCTCAAGATGGAGACACTTTGGGCAGTAAAATTCCTACAGGGTTTGATTTAGAGGTTTCAGGGGAAAAGCCAAGTTGCTGTCAGACTGAGAGAAGAAAATTCACTCCCTTTTCCTGTTGGCCTGAACTTGCAAGATAATTTGACACCTGGTTGGGCCAATAACAGTTGCAGCTTGGAGATAAGCCAGAACCACAGGGAGGCTCAATGTTTATGTAGGTCCGAGGGAATCTGACAACTGAAACCAAAGATTAGAGTTAACTGGAATCAGTTTTTGGGATTTAAGAATGCCCGAGGGGGATTTCCTCAGACCAAGCATCATTTAGTATCAAGTACAAACCTCCTGGGTTTTCCAGTTTCCAGTGGTCTGGTCTCTAAGGGAATTTCTGGCTTCAGTTGAGAATTAGCTGGGGCTAATCTGTTCATGGATTTCTATTTAGAGTTGTTTGGACATTACTGCTTTGGATTTTCTGCAAGCTTTCTGGACATTGCTGTTTACTGTTTCGTTTTGGCTTTTTTTTACTTTTGGACTTCAATTTATTTTATATTCATCATTCAATAAAAAGGATTGTATTTTTTCCTAAACCAAGGTGTGGTGTATTAATGACAAGAGGGCCCTGTTTCCAGCTCTGGAGTGCAACAACTGGCTGCTGTACGGAGGGACAAATCCTTCCTCTATCCTAATTGGTGCTTTCTGATGCTGAGCAGAATTCTTGGAAATCTAGTTTAGGCCAGGGCCTTTTGAATTCTCTGGCATAGGGCTCCTCACCTTCTAAAACTACATTTCCTAGATTTCTGTGCTTTCTCAATCATTTCCCCAGTGAACTCTGCTTCCTCCCTGCTGCTTCCCTCTCCTAATGGTGAGAGGCCATTAATTAAAAGAGGAAAGGCAGCCTTTTTTGGCTTGGCTTTGCTTCCTTGCACTAAAATGAAACTAACTTTGGGTATTGTGGACTGCTCTTCTGATTCTGAGGGAGAAGGAGGACAGGTGATGGAAGCAGCAGCACTTGGGGATTTGGGGTTATGTGTTGAGGAAGAAGAAGGAGAGGTGGTAGGTATATCAGAAATCTGGAACGTCAAAGGGAGAAAGAAGGCAAAAGGAGATCAGCTAGGCTAGCAGAGAAAACGCTGAGCAATCACATCGCACCCTACGGACAGCTGTGCTGGGAAGTTCAGGGCTATAAATTAGCAGCAAAGTTGGGGACTCAGTGCTGGCTGCAACTGACCTATTTTCAGGGGAGTTCCTGTTACCAACACCGTGTTTTCGTTTCAGTGTTGGTTCTCTAAAGGGTCTTGTCGTTTTCAGCTTGTAAGCCTGTTTTTCCAAGACTTTATTTGCTGTCTCATTGAAGACGTCTGTTTTATATTTGTTTGAACACTGTGTGTTATCTTTATTTTGGCTGAAGTAAAGCCTTTTTATTTTCTTTCACTTGTGTTTAAGACTGTTTCTGGTGTAAAACTGGACATTGGGAGACTTCCAAGGTTTACAACATTCAAAGTTTTTGGTGCAGCTCATGTCCATGTGTTGGATATTGTGTTTTCAAATTCGAATTTAACAAATTTGATCTGACTTACAAGGATTAACAATAATTTGCACAGACCTAATAATTAATTGATGATACCTCCATTTGGATATCTATCTCATCTCCCCCCCCTCTCTCTCTCTATCAGTGTTTATACATGCTATGCAAATTAGTGTTATCTTGTTTTTTTTCTGGTCATGTTTCATGGAGGGGAGGAACAGTGTGCTTGCGTGTTACTTTAAATGAACTATATGTGTGTCTGAGTTTTATTTCATATTAAGTGGTCTGTGTTTGTGCATGATGATGTAAATTTTTATATTGTGCTTTTTAAACTATGACCAAAGTATAGGGGTGTTGGCCACCCCAAGTCTATTGGAAGAAAGACAGGGTATAAATAAAGTTAATAATAATACATCTGTACAATTTCTATTGGTGTTATTGACCTGCACCTCCCACCTGTCCTATAAGCTACAGTCTATATGTGTGTGTGTATGATGAGAACTGCAGTTCAATAACTTGTGGAGGAACAAGTTGCCTACTCCTGTCTCCATGATGGTACCATGCACAAATGGTCATTTTTCTATTTGTCGCTACTGTACTTCCTTGCCTTTCTAGTGGGAAGTTTTGTAAATGCCTGAACAATGAAAGAGACCAAGTTAGTACATCTTATTTGAACTAAAATGATTCAAGTAGTGACACGTTCGATTAAGGATAAAGGCTGCAGAGAGTTAGAAATTAAGAATCTCCATCGACAAAACTGGGTTAAACTAAAGTTGAAGAGGTTCTGATCTTACATTGTTTCATTAATGAATCTCATCATTATTTTCAAGCCAGCAGTTTTAATTAGAGATGTGCCCAGCATGAAATACCCACTTTTAGTCATGCAGGTAATTGTGTATTCTAGCCAATTTCTTGCACATTTCAGAAGAGCAAATGCTGCAATCTGCAAAAAGAAACCCTTAATGGAATAGACCTAAAAATACATTGAGAATAGGAATTCCCTATTGTGCCCTCAGGAATGATACATGTATTTCTGGGAGAAGAGAGGGTGAAAAGTTTTCAAAGAACTGAAAATGCCCAGTTGGGCTTATCTCGTGCTAATTTAGATCAGAAATAGAAATTCAGGCACAGATTGGTCTCAATTGTCTTAGAGTCCTGAATCAAGTAGACCCATTCAAATTATTAGATTTATTTATGTGTTGACTCACCAGCAATTGATTGATAGGTCTAACCAACAGGTTACCAGCCCTTATGGAACTATGGGCAGGTGGAGGAGCAGAAGTTATTGCAGATCTTTCTCCCTGCTTACAGAAAGAGTGGTCTATGGTTCTATCCTGTCATGGCTCCGCAGTGTATGTAGCCTATTTTTATCATTATACACTGTACTATTGATAGTACTTCACTGTTTGTTTGTTTATTTATCATGTCAGAATCAAATTGAGACTACAGTTATAATGTATTAAAAAATCGCAAACAAAGTAAAGAACTCCGCATTATACTAAATTTCACTTGTCCAGAAGCTGACCACATGGAATGTTTCTGGTGTTGCTGTGAGAAGGTCCTCCATTGTGCATGTGGCAGGGCTCAGACTGCACTGTATTAAGTGGTCTGTGATTTTCTCTTCTCATTTGCATGTCATGGACTCCACTTTGTAGCCCCATTTCTGAAGGTTAGCTCTGCATCTCGTGGTGCCTGAGCACAGTCTGTTTAGCATCTTCCAAGTCGCCCAGTCTTCTGTGTTCCCAGGAGGAAGTTTCTCATCCGGTCTTAGTCACTGATTTAAGGTTCCGAACTTTATCTTGACACTTTTGGATTCTCGCTTGCTGATGTGTTTCTGTGAGTATCTCTGTATATCTTTGGAAGCTATTTCTTGATTTAAGATGGTGTGCTGGCTAATATATGAACAGAGGATGGGTCAGAGATGTCACTGAACATGGGTATTAAAGGATGGGACATGTTTTCCCCATAGGATCCTATTTAATTATATTACTTTAAAAAAATGACAGAAACACTTCACATTGGGAGCCTGCCTGGTGAGACCATTCCATATGATGGGAACCAGATTAGAGAAGAATATAACTAATAGTGGAGAATGGCTCCCACGTGTCACAAGTATGGGCCATGCCAGGTTACTTTTTAAATTACCAATCATTTCATCACAAGTGCTAAGAAAAATCAAGAATAGTGACAAACTCATTTGCTGAGATCCTACATCACTGTTATTTAAGAAAGAAAGGGTATACATTTTGTTGTTGTTGTTTATTCATTCAGTCAGTCATTTCTGACTCTTCGTGACCTCATGGACCAGCCCACGTCAGAGCTTCCTGTCAGCTGTGGGCACCCCCAGTTCCTTCAAAGTCAAGCCAGTCACTTCATGGATACTACCCATCCATCTTGACCTTGATCGGCCCCTCTTTCATTTTCCTTCCATTTTCCCCAGCATCATTGTCTTCTTCTAGCTTTCCTGTCTTCTCATTATGTGGCCAAAGTACTTAGGATATAAATAATATTAATAATAATAAATATCAGGACTGATTCAGTCAAAGAAACTACAGCTCTGTGTTATCAGGACCTCAGCAGGGGAGCTGATGACCAGGATCCTTGGTGGGGTCTTATTGGTAGTGTCACCATAACTCAAAGTCAATTCCATGACAAATAACAAGACAGCAACAGAATTTCCAAGCTTTGTTTCAGAGAGGTGCATGTTCATTCGACTACAGTGGCCGAGATTCCAAACATGGCTATTATTTTCTCCGCCACCCTTTTTAGCTCTAAGGATAGAAACATAATTGGCTATAAAACATACAAATGTGTTATGTAGAGGACAATATCATATTTATGCAGGGTTCAATATCATCTCATTTTTTCCTTCCTGCAAAGAAGAGAACTGTTTCTGGCAAGGTTTATGAATGATAGATAAAGTGCTTGGACTGCTCTTCTTTAAGCAGTTTCACAGGCCTGGGGCTCAGAACAATACTCTGGTGCCTTATTTAATTCCTGCTCAAGCCTATATGATGCGAATGGAGAGCCCCAAAGTCACAATATCACACAGTTAATGTTTTCAGGATTTCCTGAAGGTGACTTGGGCGAATTGCTTGTCTGCATTAGAGTACAGAAAACCAATTTAAAAACTGAACAACCACAACAAAAATCTTCATAAATATAAGCTGCGGTACCAGAGAGCAATTGACTCACAAAAATCAGACCCTTCGAGGTTTTTTAATTAAAGCCCACTGAGTTTCGCTTCCACTGGACCAGCTTGGTTTTGTCAGTAAGGGAAAATGGTAAAGATTATTTTCTGCTCTTCTCTTCTTCTCTTTTCTTTTTGCGTGTATGTGTATTGGTGCCTCAAACATATAATTATTTTAGGAGGAAAGTAATTTCATGTACTTGAGGCAGTTTGTTGCTCTTCATTATATTAAAAGATTGGGTGGAATTCATTTCGGATTACACTGGCTTAACACCAATGGTTGTATTATTTAGATCTGTGGGTGTCAATTGTGGAAGGAAAAGGGGACAATTTCCCCATTGAGACCCAACCTCCACATGTCTGATCTTGGTATAACAGGAAACAGCATGACTTCCAGTTATGAGAAATAGATGGTTTGATTTTTGACGGATGTGTTATGGAGTTAATGGGAGTAAGGGGAGACAAGGTGCCATGTTTTCTTTCATTTGTGTGTGTGTGTGTGTGGGGGGGGGCATTTGGGGGGTGATTAATTGGGATGGCTGAGGCTAGGGGAGTCCCTACATGAGCTTCAGGGGCTCCAAATTGCACACCAGGCTGCTTTTTCAACATCCCCAATTCTAGGAGATAGCCAATCTTTCCTTAAACAAGCTATTTCCATTCAAATAACTACAATGTAAAAGTAATAAAGTAGTGCTCCATGTCTGGAACCATCCTGGAATCCTGTAAAATGAATTAATTTTTTTCTCTATCAACTTTCTTCACTGTCCAGCTTTTTGAATAATACATATGATGGTATGGATCATTCTAAATTGTATTCAATGATATACGTTTACATGTCAGTCTTGTCTAGCTTCTTCACAGCCATGCTTCCAAGTCCTAGTCTTCTTCAAATTTCTTGACTCCCGTCTCCATTCTGATTAAGGCAATTCGACAAGGTATAAAGTATTTTAAAGATTAAATAGATGTATTATGACAGAAGTTTCTGTAGAAGCTGATCCAATAATAAATTGTACAAGACTCAGAATTTGGAGTGAAGGGATGAACAAGTCTGTCTAATCTGCTTTCTACGGATTTTAAAGTACAGGTTATTCCTGACTTATTCATTTATGCGTACATAAAAAGTCATATGTAAACACATATGACTTTTTATGTACGCATAAATGAATAAGTTTTCTCTGATAACATGTTGTATTGCAAATCCCCTTTTAGATATGGGTGGGACTTAAAACATGATTTTTTCCCTTACATCATTTTGCATAAATTTTTGTACAGATTTTATTCTAAAATACACATGTTGTACATTTTTAAAAAATAACAGGAAATTGTGGGACTTTGCAAGTACTAATTGCCAAAGGAAACCCCCTCTGAAAATCATGGGATTGCCATTAGCTGGCAGGTGACTTGGATGCCCATACACAAACACAATATGTCCATTGCACAAAGCTCAGCTCCCCAAGCACTCCAAAAGATCAAAAGACCTTGTGTGTTGAGCACAACATTCTGAAGTAGGTTTTATAACAGAAGTCAGCTGAATGTGGTTATAGAGCTCCTGTGACTGCAAAAGGAAGGATAGAGAAAGAACAGAAAAGTATCACAAAAAGTATGAAAACAAGGAAAAGAAAATGGGCTATAAGGAATTAGTTGAACAGAAACTTTGGTATCAAGCAAAAGGCAATAAAATCCAATGATTTTTCAGTACCCACCAAAATGTATGTGTATATATGAGCGTAGCCTACTAGTGATAAATAATGAAAGAACACTAAGGGGGAAGTTAGACACTAATGAGAGGTATAATTATAAAAGAAAATGTACCAGAGAGATGAAAGAAAACTTATCTTCAAGAGAAAATCCAGCTCTGTATAAAGCATTGAACATTATAGAAATGTATTGTTGTTTTTAAAATCTTGCTATATAAGAAAGTCACATCAGTTGAACTTAGCAACACATGAATTTCAGTGAGCTTAATTAAACCAAAGCAGCAAGGCTTTTATGTGAATGCTCTGTATTATTAGAAAGGCAGAGCACTCTTTGCTCTGCTGCTGGATTATGTACCCAGGACCAAGCTGAAGAACATCAATAAACAATCATAGCTCTCATTGGCAGTTTTATCTACTTTCATCATAATATTGGTTTGTATTTTTTCTGTTCCTTGTCTACAAAGTGTTCTATAGATAATGTACAAATAAAGATTTTGACTTATTTAGTCTAACACAAAGTAAATCTCAATAGAAACCATGGTGAAATTAGAATGCTGAAAGGAAAGATCACACATTGTGTCTACTTAGGATCACAATACGATGACCTATATGGAGTCACATGACTCAACTACATTGTGCCAAGGTTTTTAGCATGCTGTGGTGCACTGTGGCTTTTGATTGAAGTTCTTGACATGTGTTATTTGGGTACATGTGTGTTTGACAAAACATCCCAAAGGCTTTAAAAAGACAGAAGGACAAAAAAAACAAGTACGAAGCAATGAGAGGACAGCAATATCAAATAATCAGATATGGAGAATGTCCCTTGGGCTTAAATGTCTCTACATTAATGCACAAAGAATGGGAAATAAACAAGATGAACTGGAACTCTTAGCACAACAAAACGGTTACAATGTAATACGCATAACTGAAACCTGGTGGGATGAGTCCTGTAATTGTAATTGAGGGGTGTAACCTATTTCAGTGAAATAGACCAAACATGAAAGGAGGTGGAATAGCATTATATGCCAAAAATATTTAAACAATGGAGTAGAAGTGGTGGGATCCTTAGGTGGGAGTGACCATGCACTTCTGGAGTTTGTAATAGGGAATGGATGAGGAAAATTAAGAGAAGTCATATATGCATTCTAGACTTTAATAGACTTCAGGAAATTTAAGGAAATGTTGAGTGTGATTCCATGGACAGGAATACTGAAAGAGAAGGGAGCTAATGATGAATGGAAGTTGCTTTAAATGCATGTTGCTTTAAAGAAGTAGTCAGATATATTATTTTATATATAACATCCACATTCAGTTCTAGATTATGGAAGTAGAGGTCATGAAAATGTGCAATAATATTCATGGATGCATAATATCTGGGTATGTTGTTAGTTGTACATTATATTGCCATTTGAAGGTTAGGCAATACAATCAGTATGTAATACCACATTCAGAAATGTATACTAGACAATTCCCATCTTGGTCAGAAATATCAAAAAGACTGGCAGTGATATAGGAGTCATGTCTATCTGACTTTGTTGCTTGATGTATTCCATCTCTGTCCCAGCTTGTCACTTCCTTGAGAAAGTTTATGCATTTGTTGCTTTTTAGGTGTTTCCTCTTTTTTCAGTTTAAAGTTTTTGTCTTGCTGCTGCCGCTAAAATCAATTTTTATTCTGAACTTTCTACACTTCTGGATAGCAAGAAATAACTTTACTGCTACCAGCATAATATAACCCCTAGGCCAGTTTGAGCTAGCTGGGTCTAGGCGCAGGACAGAAAATTTCTCATGCCAAATCCTACTCCAATTAATGCGCAAGTATTTCACTTGATCATGACTCTGTGCATATTTGGCATGTCTAAGAGAAATGCACAGCTAAAGTCTCTGAGAGATTGGCATCTAGTTTCTGTTTATTAAGCTGCCAACAAAAATCATTTATGACATTACAGCATATGAGCTGCTATCCCATAGAGTTCCTGCAATGGATGATAGTGTTTTCCTATAACGGCAATAGACAATATCGCACAGCCACTAGCATCTTTTGATTCTAACATATCAGCAGTGTAAAGGGTGCTTCCTGGTGCACTGCATAATTCCACCCTACCTGCTTTGCTTTTATTTTATAAGGAATGCTATAAAGAACAAAAGTAGAGAAGAGTGGATGCCACCACAGAAACCAGGGGACTTTGGAATTTATTGCAAGTAGGTAAGTCCCAGAACAGGAGCTATTGACAGACTTTGCTGATCAATAGCCTTTGAAAACTTTATTTCAGAGAGATAGTGGGCTGGCAACAGTTACTGCATGAGGTCAAGTGATAGGATCTATCAACAAAGATGATAATTTTGCTAACATGCCAGTTCACCACCTCTGTGGGATTAAAGCCCTATCTGTCAGAAAATTCTTCCTAATGTTGAGTTGGAATTTTCTTTCCTGTATTTTAAGTTCGTTTGTTCAGGTTCTTCAAACTATTCCACCTTTCATTGGATGTCCTTTCTGAAGATTGCTAAGTATTTGAAAGGAGGATTTTGTCTGTAAAAAGAGATAACATGAACGTTGCACATCAGGGAAGATTTCTGTCATCAGCTCAGCTGAAGTGTTTTGGAATCACCAAGCAATTCCCATACCCCATACAAACAGGTGCCAGCTTTGATATGTGGTGTTTTCTAACTTTGGTGGCCTCCTGCTGCTGTTAATTGGCCAGTTCCCAAGGCAGCAATTTCCTAGCATGAGAGCCCATCGCTGAGCGCATTCATTCATGTGAGGACAATTTTACAGAACATCTAACTGTGAGCTGGAACACCAACTGTTGGGCTTCACTGAAGTGTGCAGCCCTCATCTGTGCTTTATTAAGTTTTTATCTGGGTGTGTTTCATTAACTCTTATGAACCTATTTCCTAAATTTTATTTTGGAAGAATAAATATAAAGCTCTTATTACTTATCTAGAAATAATTTATTGTGGGTAGAAGCATCCAGGAAGCTCTAGAAAACGGAATCAATTTGGAACCCCCAGACACTGAGATTAGGAAAGAGAATTTCCCCCAACCTACATTTTATTACTGGAGGCAAGAGAGAATATATCTTCAACAGGGGGAAATGTACAATATGGAACAGGGAAAATAGAACTGCCATTGGCAGATACATACTTTTTGTGAGTTCCTAGAGTCTAGAACAGGGATGAGCCAATTTGGTGGTCCTGAGGGAGGAAGATTTCTCATCCCCAGAACTTATCATGTGTAAAAAATGGTTGAGTGTGCCAGCCCATTTAACTCCAGGAAGAGATGTGCAAACTGAGACTAGAAACGGAATGATGGTAGGCAGCTGTGGAGGATAAGGAGGGTGGGGAGGAAAGTAAAAAAAGAAGAGGAATACAGGGGAAGCAAGAAAGAAGCCTGTACATCTTTACTGTGATGAGGATGCAATAACATAACTTTTGTAAGCACTCTAACAAGCTTGACTACATTGTTTGTTGTTGTTCATTCATTCAGTTGTTTCAGACTCTTTGTGACGTCATGGACCAGCCCATACCAGAGCTCTCTGTTGGCCGTCACCACCCCCAACTCCTTCAATCCAATCCAGTCACTTCAAGGATGCCATCCATCCATCTTGCCCTTGGTCAGCACCTCTTCCTTTTTCCTTCCATTTTCCCCAGCATCATTGTCTTCTCTAAGCTTTCCTTTTTTTTCTCATGATGTGGACAAAGTACTTCATCTTTGCCTCTACTATCCTTCCCTCCAGTGAGCAGCCAGGCTTTATTTCCTGAAGTATGAACTGGTTGGATCTTCTCGCGGTCCAAGGCACTCTCAGAACTTTCCTCTAACACCACAGTTCAAAAGCATCTATCTTCCTTCGCTCAGCCTTTCCTATGGTCCAGCTTTCACATCCGTAGGTGACTATGGGGAATACCATTGCTTTAACTATTGACTACATTGTTTATGCGCTATTTTATTGAGTTTTACAGACCTCCATAGCAAAAGGAGATGCTGTCGGCATGAAAGCCACAATCCTTGCCTCTACTTTAGCAGGAGAAGAGGAGTACCCGGTAAAAACTTGTACCCAACAAACCTCCTACACATTATCATTACCTATGTTTCCACTAACTGTCATTTCAATAGCAGCAATAGCCAATATAGTGGAAGTGACCAAGTTTTGACGTTGCAGATATTTAATCAACATTTTCGATGTGAAGGTGACATAATGCACTGAAACTGATATCAGAATCAAATCCTCTAGATTAACTCTATAAGAAAAACTTCAGTTTAAATACAATTTACAACATTCCAAGGTATTTACAACTATGATAATTTGTGCTTGCTTTCAAAATATATACTTTAATTTCTCCAAAACTATGAAGTATTTTTGGAATAACAATGTACTAGATTAAAGATATTTTTATGTAGTTGTAAATATGTCTGGGTCATACATCTTGATTTTTAGATATTCCAATTTAAAGTGAAAATATGTATAAGAGATTTTTCAAAATGCTGTATCTCTGATTCTTATCAACATTTTTTTTTCATGAGATAGGAACACAATCATAGATTTTATTATAATAGACTGACTGGACTTGCACTCCTGAGTGTCCACCAAAGTTTCTTGATAGAGCCTGATTTCTGTCCAAGTGTATTGACACAGTTTTCAAGTGTTTCTAACAGACGTTATGGTATTCTCTTATAACCAGTAAATTACCAATTAACAGTCATTTTCATGTATTTTTAACTTTGAAACATTGTGGCTAAACTAGACATTTCATTTAATTAAGTCTATTCCATATAAAATTACAGAATGAGTCTTAGAATTTTAAATTATGTTGTGTTGTGGAACTTCTCTTCATGATTTGCTAAAAAAACATTGTTTGTTTCAACCCCCAACCCCCATTTTTTTCTGGCTAAGAGGCTTGCATAGATGTGGAGAGATTGGAATGTTTAGATTTACATAGGGTTGGATACAGGGTTTTATTTCTTCTGTGAATGTGTCCCTGCGGGAATTCAACTCAGAATGCTCCATTGGTGAAAAAGTGGCCAGGCAGTTTTTGCTGATTCTTTGTCATTCATCAGCTCCCAGTACTGAAATCTGTTATGTTCTGGAAGCTTTGTAATTCCCCAGAGCAGATTTTCTAAAGATCTAGGAGACTGTGCAAGGAGAGCAGTAATTCAGGAATGATCACCTTCTTCCATATCCAGTCATAAAGTGGTCCATGCCTTGGTCACCTCTAGATTGGACTACTGTAATGTGCTCTACGTTAGTCCAACGGGCGGCGGCCAGGATGTTAACTGGTGCTCCTTACAGAGAGAGGTCAACCCTCCTGTTCAAGGAGCTTCATTCAGGTGCAGGTGCTCACCTACAAAGCCCTAAACGATTTGGGATCTGCCTACCTGCGTGACCGCATCTCTGTTTATGAACCCACGCGTTCTCTTCGTTCATCTGGAGAGGCCCTGCTCGCGATCCCACCTGCGTCGCCGGCGTGTCTGGTGGGGACGAGGGTCAGGGCCTTTTCTGTGTGGGCCCCCCTGACTTTGGAACACCCTCCCCAAGGACATCAGACAAGCCCTACACTGGCAGTCTTTAGGAAGAGTTTGAAGACCTGGCTGTTCCGGTGTGCCTTTCCAGAATAGGAAACTCCAGCAATATGTCCCAGAAGCACTCTATCAGAGATTTAAGATTGTCTGCACATTGCACTTACCCTAAAATCCTACATTTCACCTGTAATACTCAGCACTTTTTAATCTGTACCCATTACATTCGGCCTGGCCCTAGTTTTACTGTGTTATGGTGTATTGTTTGTACTGTTTACTGTTATTGCTTAACGTTTTGATTTGCTTTATAATGTTATGTGTATTGTTATGCTGTTGTTTTTATTGAGTCCTTGGCCTTTGTAAGCCGCATCGAGTCCTTCGGAAGATGTTAGCGGGGTACAAATAAAGATAATAATAATAATAATAATAATAATAATAATAATAATAGGCTTCCACTAAGTGACTCTGTGGGGCACTTGCTGAGTCTAGTGTGTAATCTTGCACAGAACATGGAAGTAATTAGTTACAAAGAGGTTTCTTGCACTTAATTACTTTCCCAACAATCAAGGTGTAACCAAGTTACATTCTAGGTGTATCTTAAGAAGAATAGTCAAACTCCTCCTGTACTATAAACAGTAACACCATATGGTTCAAGTGCTGATTCCTGCCATTGTATTGTGCTCTGTTGTGAGCACTTATAGACAAGAGAAAACTGAGTGACTTGTAACATTCAGATCTACTTCTAAAGTAGCTAAAAGTAATTTTAACTATTTTTTTATTTTTTTTTAAAACACACCAGTTTTTGAACATTACTGAAAATCTACTATAATAGCAACTAACTACTTTGAAGGAGTGAGTTGATGACTGTAATAAAGTATTCTTAAAAAGTATCTTCCAAGATTGTGATTAATTCACAATCTAATGTGATTAGTTAAGTAGGTATTACTCTATTCATGGAGTTATCACCTATGTGATTATGTGCTTTGTGGTTAGTGATTCAGTAGCAGTGAAGCATTACTCTACTCATGAACATATCCCTGATTAGTTGGGTGGTAACCTATGTGATTAAACTACGAGCTTTATCAGAATCCCTAATCATGTAAAGGGTTCTTCCTTTGTCAAAACTAAAACCATAGACCCATAGAATCATAGACCTGGAATCATAAAACCAGAAAGGAAAGGAATGGCCATCTAATACAACACCTTTCTGTGAATCAACATACAGGCTGAGTATCGCTTATCCTAACTGCTTGGGACCAGTATTTTTGATAAGTGATACTCAGCCTATATGTTTGTCCATGTTTGGGACAAGCTTTTCTTTTGGATTTTGAACTAATTGTATTTGCAAATATGCATATGATTAGATACTTTGAGATGGAACTCTAAACATCAGAAAATTTATGATACATATACAGCTTTTACACATCACCTGAAGATAATTTTATGAAATATTTTAAATTATTTTGTACACTACACCATAAGAAAGTGAAGGTGTCACTGTCTCAATCGTCCATGTGAACTATTTCAAATTGCAAAATTCCAGAAAAAAAGGATATTCAACTATTCTGAAAAATGGCCACCCAACACCCATTTTAAAGACCTCCAAAGAAAGACAGTGTGCCTCTCTCTGTGGCAATATATTTCTCTGCTGAATAGGCAATGTCTTGAAATTTGAAGTTTGAATCCATTGGTTAGTGTTCTAGTTGATGGAGATGCAGAAAATAGGTTCGTTTCATCTTCCACTTAACAACCCCTCAAAAACGTAAGAAGCTTATTATATCGCCTTCAATCTTCTCTTTCGATGCTAAACACACAGAGCTCCTCGAGACTTTGTTTTGCCATCCTGAATACCCTCTTCTCAAAATGTTCCATGTAGTCAATCTCCTTCAGAACTGGAAAGCCCTTTTAATGCACTGTATAAAGAGATCAGCAAGAGTTAAAGCAATGGTATTCCCCATAGTCATCTACAGATGTGAGAGCTGGACCATAGGAATGGCTGAGTGAAGGAAGATAGATGCTTTTGAACTGTGGTGTTGGAGGAAAGTTCTGAGAGTGCCTTGGACTGAGAGAAGATCCAACCAGTCCATACTTCAAGAAATAAAGCCCGACTGCTCATTGGAGGCAAAGATGAAGTACTTTCGCCACATCATGAGGAGACAGGAAAGTTTAGAGAAGACAATTATGCTGGGGAAAATGGAAGGAAAAAGGAAGAGGGGCCGACCAAAGGCAAGATGGATGGATGGCATCCTTGAAGTGACTGGCTTGACTCTGAAGGAACTGGGGGAGGTGACGGGCGACAGGGAGCTCTGGCGTGGGCTGGTCCATGAGGTCACAAGGAGTCGGAAACGACTGAACGAATGAACAACAACATAAAGAGATATAAAATTGCTGGATTTCCTGCATGGAAATTATTAATTTATAAATGGATTTAAGTGTCTGGGATTAGAATGGAACAGTTTCACAATATCTGTAAAGAAGTGCTGTCCATTGGACAACGTCCATTGCACAATGGAACCAATGGACAATGAGACTGATGTTCATTGGAATCCATGTGCAACTGGACTAATGAGCATTGATATTAATGCCCAACAGGCTCCAACATGCATTGGACATTCCTGTCAGTGTCTCAAAATGCATATTCAGAATTCCCAAACAGTGTTTCTTCTTGCAAGTGCTATTTAGCTAAGTATACATAAAATTGTATTAAGTAAAATATGATTTAGGATTCTGGTGCTCAGTCTCAAATGTTCTCAATCTTACTTAGGAAAATTCATATGCCATGTCCAAAGAATAAACAAAACAAATCAGCATCTGTCCCTTTCCTCTACACTTGCAGATATTGCAGAAAATTCACAAAAGAGTTTTTCTTTTGCACAAAGCAGTGACAACATTCAGATGAGTAGAAGTTTCAAAACATTATTAAAGTAGATCATTTTATAGTATTTATTATGATGATATTGGATCCACATTCTCCTACTGGATCATCTGCTTGGTTACTTTGTGAACAGAATAGTGAACTAGATGGTTCTGTGGTCTGATCTAGTATGGCTCTATTTTGTATGTTTTGGGTATCTCTACACTGCACAATAATATCAGTTCTATACCACTCGAACTATCATGGCACAATCTTAAGGAGTCTTCAAATTTGTAGTTTGGTAAGACCTTTAGACTCATATAATGCAGTTCAATGCAGACCTACACATTCCATTTTAACTATGACTTTTAAATCATATTCTATCTTTATTGTCTCATGTATTTTAATATGTTTTTATTATTGCATTGTAACTATGCTTTAATATGTGATTTTATAGATGCATAGATGTACTTAACTATGTTGTGCCCCACCTATAACTATAACTATAAGGAGAGGAGGGTAAAAAATAAAATTATTATTGTTGTTGTTGTTGTCTACACTGATTTCAATATGATTGCTTATTTAATTATTTTTTAATGTTTCTATTATTAATTGTTTCAAAATAATATTATTTTAACTTTGGCACAATGTGGTTTGAAGGGCCGAATAAAAATTAAATGAACCAAATCCACAACTGCATGATCAATAACATTACTACATCCTTGAACTGAATGAGGGTTTTATGTATTAGGCATAAAATATCCAGTCAACTTCATCGAGCCACAGTGGCACAGTGGATTAAACCCTTGTACCGGCTGGACTGCTGATCTGAAGGTTGGCGGTTTGAAACTGGGAGACAGGGTGAGCTCCTGTCTGTCAGCTCCAGCTTCCCTTGTGGGGACGTGAGAGAAGCCTCCCCCAGGATGGTACAACATCCAGGAATCCCATAGGCATGGCAACATCCTTGCAGATGGCCAATTCTCTCACACCAGATGCGACTTTCAGTTTCTCAAGTTGCTTCTGACACAATTTAAAAAAAAAAAAACCTTCAAAGGACAGCATATGTATGATACCAGTTTCAAATTGCATTATATGGCAGTGTAGATGGGGCTTGTGTTAACTGTGTCATGCCGATCTGCACTTAGAATAGCTGACACCAAGGATCTTGAAAGTTTAGCTGTGTTCAAACCAAAGCCAATCTAAATTCTGTTTTTTCCTTCTTTCTCAGATTTATCAGTAACATCCAAGAAGCACATAAAGGTTACCTGTGAATTAGGTTGGAAATGAAAGAACAAAGCTGCACAACAGTCCTCCTCAATAAGATGCAATAATAAATAAAACAGTGCACCATGGGAAGATGAAAAGGTGAGGGCATAAAACTGCAAAGGCTGGGGAACAAGAGCGAGATGTTCCCTGATGAATTGATTTTGGAGGTGTTTAATTTAGACTAGCTCTTTAGAAGCACCTCATATTTCTGTCTTGCACCGCTATTTGTAAAAAAGACCGCACATCTCAAAAAGCAGTAGATGTCTGTAATCAATCTGGCTGGCCTAGCCAACATCGCTTCAACATAGCAAAAGCAGAACCTAATTAACATTTATTTATTGCTAGCATTTCAGCTCCCTAGCAAGGCTTTGAGAGATCGGATCCCCATACTGATTGAACACTTGCATATTTCCAGCTAAGGCTCAGCTTTCTTATTTCCTTTATTCTTCAGATAGGCTTTGTTATTTCTCATTCAAGGCATTGCAAAGACAGTCACCGGACTTCTAGTAAGGTCCCTATGAGGATACCTTTGTGACTGGATCTGGGACAATTGTTATTGCTGCAGATACCAAACTCTTATATTCCCCCTCCTGTCAAAGACAACCGAGGAGTAGAGATACAATATGAGGTAGGGAAAATAAACAGGTAGAATCATAGAGTTGGAAGAGACCTCATGGGCCATCCAGTCCAACCCCCTGCCAAGAAGCAGGAAAATTGCATTCAAATCACCCCCGACAGATGACCACCCAGCCTCTGTTTAAAAGCCTCCAAAGAAGGAGCCTCCACCACACTCTGGGGCAGAGAGTTCCACTGCTGAACAGCTGTCACAGTTAAAAAGCTGTTCCTTATGTTTAAATGGAATCTCTTTTCTTGTAGTTTGAAGCCATTGTTCTGTGTCCTAGTCTCCAAGGCAGCAGAAAACCAGCTTGCTCCCTCCTCCCTATGACTTCCCCTCCCATATTTATACATGGCTCATCATGTCTCCTCTCAGCCTTTTCTTCTGAAGGCTAAGCATGCCCAGCTCTTTAAGCTGCTCCTCACAGGGCTTGTTCTCCAGACCCTTGATCTTTTTAGTTGCCCTCCTCTGGACACATTCCAGCTTATCAACTAGGCCTGTGCGGTTTCGTTCGTTATTTCGTTATTTCGTTATTAATTCGTTATTTTTACCATATCCGACGCGATATCAAAACACTTTTTTAAACCCGGAAGGGTTTAAAAATATCGAAACAGCAGCCCCATATATTTTACGAGCTTCAGCTCGTGTCGTTAATGGGATGGAGGCTGCTGAGTGCTGCTGGTGCCTGGGAGCCAATCCGGCGCTCCCAAGCACCCCAGCAGTAAATGGGGCGGGCGGGGCGAAGGGGCGGCGCGAGCGCACACCCAGTGAGCCAAGCACCGCCCCTGCCTGTTGGGCGCCCGGCCCGCGCGCGCTCACCCTTACACCCGGCCTCCGCACGCCATCCAATCGGCTCCGGCTCCTGCGCCCTCCTCCTCCTCCTCCTCCTCCTCCTCCCAGCTGTGTTGCAGCCAGGAAGTGCCAGGAGGAGGAGGAGGAGGAGGGCGCAGGAGCCGGAGCCGATTGGATGGCTCGCGGAGGCCGGGTGTAAGGGTGAGCGCGCGCGCGCCATCCAATCGGCTCCGGCTCCTGCGCCCTCCTCCTCCTCCTCCTCCTGGCACTTCCTGGATGCGGTGGGATAATGTTTTGGGACACAGGTCTGCATCATTTGATTTTAGAAATAAATAACTTAATAAGGTAGATACTTTTAATTACGTTTGAGAAACAGTTAACTTTTCTAAATAATAACAATGTTCGTAATTTATCTTTGGAGCTTTGATTCTATAACTATTTAATTTTTGAAATTAACTTTTTAGGCTTTGTGGGGGACTTCCCTTTTAGTAGTACATTCACATCATGTTTAATTCAGAGGTCTGTTGGAAACTAGGCAAATGGAGTTTATCTATGGAATGTCCAGGGTGGGAGAAATGAAAGCCATTCAATGCTAATCAAGGTGACCATTACTGCAACATTCACACTTACAAAATGTTTTGTAAATATTTACAAAATTTCGTAAATAACAAAACATTTTTTTGGAAAGTTTTGTAAATATTTTAAATATCGAAACAAAAAAACACCCCAATTACAAATCGATTTTAGAAACAAATTTTTTCTTGATCAAACAGGCCTATTATCAACATCTCCCTTCAGTTGTAGTGCCCAGAATTGGACACAGACTTTCAGGTGTGATCTAACCAAGGCTGAATAGAGGGGTAGCATGACTTCTCTGGATCTAGACACTATACTTGTATTTATTCAGGCCAAAATCCAATTGGCTTTTTTTGCCGCCGCCTCACATTGTTGGCTCATGTTTAACTTGTTGCCCACAAGGACTCCAAGATCTCGGTAAACATTCCTACCAAGCCCCTAAGCAAACAGCAAAGCTCACACTGCACAGAGTGTGGGTCACTAGCCAAAGTTGAGAGGCTTGTGGGAAGGCAGACTGGCTTTAAATCATAGGATCATAGTATCCTTGAATTAGAAGAAACCATTGTGGGCTACCCAGTCTAACCCAAGAAGCAGGAAAATCGCATTCAAAGAACCCTCGACAGATGGCCATCTAGCCTCTGTTTAAAAGCCTCCAAAGAAAGGAGCCTCCACCAAACCCTGGGGCAGAGAGTTCCACTGCTGAACAGCTCTCACAATCAGGAAGTTCTTCCTAATGTTCAGGTGGAATCTCATTTCCTTTAGTTTGAAGCCATTGTTCTGTGCCCTAGGCTCTAGGGCAGCAGAAAACAAGCTTGCTCCCTCCTCCCTATGACTTCCCCTCATGTATAGAAATCCAACCTAGAGGTTACCAATGTGTGCACTCCTATCTTTAGATCCTCCAGCTACAGGAAGGGGCACAGTTGGTGTAAAGCTGATACTATATCACTGTGATTCCAACTGCCATGACTGTATCATATGGAAGCATAGAATCAATCAATCATAGAGTTGGAAGAGATCACTGGATGGCCCATTCAGTCCAACTCCCTATTTGTAATCCATTGGGGCACTAGAGCTCCCTGGCTGAGTAATCTATTGCTGCCATAAATGTGCCAATGAGGTGGGTTGTGGCACTCCAGCTCCCTGGCTGAGAAATTTAAACCACAAATCTCCTGGCCTGCCTCCCCTAAAGTGCCTTAAGACAAACAATGAGTAAAGAAGGGTTTTTTCAGCTGTTAGTTGAGGACTAAGGAAGAGGAGGAAGGGGTTTCAAGACCACCAGTGAGCAAAGCTACAATGACGGTTTTTACAAGGTCCTTTTTATTGTTGTTGTTGTTGTTATTGTATTGTCGAAGGCTTTCATGGCCGGAATCACTGGGGTGTTGTAGGTTTTTTCGGGCTATATGGCCATGGTCTAGAGTCATTCTCTCCTGACGTTTTGCCTGCATCTATGGCAAGCATCCTCAGAGGTAGTGAGGTCTGTTGGTACTAGGAAAAGGGTTTATATATCTGTGGAATGACCAGGGTGACCAGGGAGACAAAGGACTCTTGTCTGCTGGAGCTAGGTGTGAATGTTTCAACGGACCACCTTGATTAGCATATAATGGCCTGACAGTGCCTAGAGGTGATTAGATGTCCTTGTTTGTTTCCTCTCTGTTGTTGTGCTGTTGTAATTTTAGACTTTTTTAATACTGGTAGCCAGATTTTGTTCATTTTCATGGTTTCCTCCTTTCTCTTGAAATTGTCCACATATTTGTGTTGTTATTGTTGTTGTTGTTGTTGTTGTTGTTGCAGCCTCATTTCCTTGCACGGGAGGTGAACAGACTTCCTTAACTCAGGCCCCTTCTACACTGCCATATAATCCTGATTATCAAATCAAATAATCTACATAATCTGCTTTAAACTGGATTATATGAGTCTATACTCCCATATAATCCAGTTCAAAGCAGATAATATAGATTTCATATAGCAGTGTAGAAGGGGTCTCATATCCTTTGGAAATAGCTTTACTTTTGCCTCACTTTCTTCTAAACAACCCCCAATCTTAGCAAAAAGTGAAGATGTAACCCTTGGATTATGCATAACTGGTTTAATTTGGTTGGACAAATATCAGATATGTAAAATCCTGGTGGTGACCAATAGAAATCTCCCTTTTATCTCAATGATACTACATACAATGGTGTGATCTAAATGAAGCCTAGCCCAATGAGAGAATCTCCAAAATCATTTGTATATTTTCCTTTTTATAAATATAGTTTTATACGCACAAAACTATCACCAGTGTGAACATGTGCAGAACAAAATAAATTAGTAACAGAAAAACAACTCTTTGCCTGTACAACCTAATTTTCTATGGGGAATTTCAGAAGGCTTAAGGAAAACAATGGGAAGTGATCATATCTGTGTATTCAGCACTAATATCATTCCTGTTGTCTTTTGTATTTTATCTGTGTTCTTTCTGGGTTTTTTTTTGTCTCTCTCTCTCTTTCTCTCTCCCTCGGCTTTTAATCTTTTGCTTCACAGTTGTGGCTAAATGTCCTGGAGGATGGCCCATTTTTACTTGATATCTACACAAACCTTCTGCCTTACTTTATTTTATTTTATTTTTTTTGGAGGTGGAGAGAGCCTAATTGCCTGCTATTGTCAACAAAAGACAAAAAGTATTTTCATGGGGTGTTTCATTTATTCTCCTCTATTTGCAAGTTAAGATAGAATTCAGAATGTAATCACATGTGTAAATTATTGTTTGCCCACTGCCCATAAACATAATTCCAGAACTGTGAGCAATAATACAGTACACAGGAGCGGGTTTCAGTTCTAATTTCTCATCACATTTTCGGCTTACAAATAGTTGCAGTTTAGGAGGGGGGGGGGGGGAGAGGAGAGAACAATGGACAGACTGACAGTAGAGATACATTATATTAATTCTGACTCATCTGTAGTTTTCAAGTTGTTTTCGGGGCCAATTCAAGGTACCTTTTTCTTGTCTACCGGTAAATGATCAAACAGCCTGGATCAAACAGCCAAATGCTCATCTTAAGCAGAAGTTTTCCCCTTTGCTCAATTTCAGCAGCATTACTCATTAATGGATTGCAGTGGCATGGTTTTCATCATCATCATCATCATCATCATCATCATCATATTTAATTACTTATTAATCTTCCTCCATCCAAGATGCTCTAGGTCAGGGGTCCTCAAACTAAGGCCCGGGGCCCGGATGCAACCCTCCAAAGTCATTTACCCGGCCCTTGCTTAGGGTTAATCTAAGTCTGAAATGACTTGAAAGTACATTCAACAACAACAACAATCCTATCTCATCAGCCAAAAGCAGGCCCACATTTCCCATTAAAATACTAATAAGTTTATATTTGTTAACATTGTTCCTCATTTTAATTATTGTATTGTTTTTAAGTGTTTATTACAATACAAATAAGATATGTGCAGTGTGCATAGGAATTCATTCATATTTTTTTTTCAAATTATAATGCGGCCCTCCAACAGTTTGAGGGACTGTGACCTGGCCCTCTGTTTAAAAAGTTTGTGGACCCCTGCTCTAGGTAATTTACAAGTTTTCAGAGATACCTTGGACTGGTATCCACCCAGTCCTTGGGCTGTGTATTTCCTACTAATGCTGTAATATATTGTTGCACGTGAGATGCAAAGGGTCACGGAACAGTCTAGTGACATAGATCATGTACACCATTGTGAATGACCACAATTTGAATTCCTATTCTGTCCTGTGTAAATCATTCTATTCCACAGTTACAGGGAGAAAATAATAAATACAATCATAGGGGGAAAGCACAGTGAAAAATGCTAACAATACTGGATAGGATAATAAATGCCTTTTGATTTGGCCCATCATGTAGAAGTTTACTTGCCCATAACATCCACTGGGCATTCTATTCCTAGTTCTGCAAGTGATGCTTCCAAAATGTGTAATTAATCGTTACATATTTCAAACATAGATTGTTCACATTTCCCATGTGTATAATAAACCCTGAATGATCCACCAAAATTGTAACATTTTCCTAATTAGGACTGAGATTTATAACAACTTAATTTCTCATAACTATGGAGCTGAAATAAATAATTCAGCAACTAGTGTCATTTTTTTGCATGCTCAGATGTTGTTTGGTTAGTTAGCAAACTTTGCATGCCTATACTCAATTATTACTAGTTTGCAGACTTTTCCATTGTTTACTTTTCCATTATTATTTCTTTTCCTGCATCCCTCTAACTTATAGTCATTTTCTTCTTGCTTTTTCTCCTTCTTTAGACCAATTAGACCAATTATTTGATCACTGACAGACATTTGCTTCTATATGTTAAACAAAGAACACCAAGTTTAATTTTTTATTCTGCTGGAGCTTCTGGGGATGAGTGGAAATAGGTCTGGTTGTTGTTCAGTTTCTGCCCTCTTTCTGAGAGATCCAGTACTATCTTGTGTTGTTTGTGGACATTAAATTGTCTACTATTTTTATGATATTAATTTAAACTATTAGAAAGTCTTTGTGTGAGGTTGTGAGGATGTGCAGAAGTATAATCATAGAACTAAAGAATAGCAAATTGGTGCAATTGCACCATTGAAGAAAGGTATGATGTCTAATTTGCTCAACCTCGTATATTATCCACTATCTATGCAAAAAGTACTGTAGCAAAATAGCAGGTTGGTGAAAGTTTCAACACACATACACAAATGCTAAAATGTATTATTTTAGTTGAATTGAGAGTCAATTTGGTGAAAGCAAAGTATTTGTTATGGATCAGAGAGACTCAACTCAGAAATGGGTAAGCAAGGGAGAATGGGTGATCAAGAGGCCATCAGGTAAGCCAGGAACTATGAAAGCTGGTGGAAGGCTGGATTGTTGGATTTTACACAGTTGCCTGTGTCAGCTAGACAAAAAAAAAATTGGCAGCCAACCTCAAGCTGCATAATGGCTCTGCCGACCAAAATATAGAAAAAGCACAGCTTTCACCCAACAGGGTCTTCCTATGTGTGACACTGCCTTGTGAGTAGAGGCCTAGAAGGCAGATGTTCTTCTAATCTCTGCTGATTGCTTCCTGATTGCCAGTTCAGTTGTCCTTCTTCAGCCATTTGGAATTGCCATCTGGGAAATCAGCAAGGAACATCATTAGAATCGCCGAAGTCAGGTACTGGACCAAAATGTATTCCTCAGCAAATGTTGTTCTTTTTCCTCTTTTTAAAAACGAACCCAATTAGGCAACTAACTGATCTGCCAGAATATATTGATCACTTGAATTGCAGAGAATATGAAGTTAGTTGCCACGTGGGCAATCTCATATGGTTAAGTGGTTTGCTACTGAGCAAATGTCCATTCTGAGGCAGAATGGTATTAAAGCCAAGTGAATTATTATTCCCCAGAGATGGGAACATTCTTCTATGTGCCGCTTACATTCCCACTTAAGAAGTGGAGCAGCATGTGAGGGGATCTTGTTCTTACCTCCTATCCCTGGACAGAGATAGTGAAAATTCTTAACTGAGTCTAAATCTATACTGTATAATCAGCCAGCATGCTAATGCCTTAAATCAAGAAATAGTTTTCTAAGATCTACAGAGATACATGTAGAAACAACTCAGCAAGCAAGAGTCCAAAAGTGGCAGGATGATACCAAATGAGAGTCCCTCCTAGGCACACAGAAGACTGGGCAGCTTGGAAGGTGCTGAACAGACTGCACTCTGGCACCCCAAGATGCAGAGCCAAATTAAGAAATGGGGCCACAAAGTGGAGTCCACAAGTGTGGAGAAGAGCAAACCACAGACCACCTATGAGCCCTGCCACATGCACAATACAGAACCTTCTTATAGCAACACAAGTGGCACTCCAAGTGGCCAGCTACTGGTCAAAGGACATTTAATATAATGCCAAATTTCTAAACTTTGTGTTTTAAAAAATACATTACAACTGTACTCTTGGTTCGCTTCTGATATGATAAATAAATAAAATTATTATTTATTTATTTACAGTATTCATGTTCCGCCCTTCTCACCCCACAGGGGTCTCAGGGTGGATTACAATGTACATATACATGGCAAACATTCAATGCCATAGACACACAACACATATAGACAGACAGTCAGAGGATATTTAACATCCCAACTTTCCTGGCCACCAGGGGAGCTATCGCTTCACCATCACCATCCATCTGTGACACTGATGAAGTACTTCCTCGTTCCCCACATGCTTGTTGGAGATTTTTTATAGCCTCATAAATTAGTTAAATTAGCAATTCATTATCAATTCATTATTTAATTTTTGCCACTAACTAATCCAAAACTTATACCATCTATAGTGAGTTAATATATGATAATCAATGTAAATGTATGTGCATTTGTTAGTTATTTCATATACTTATGCTATATACTACTTTTGTTATTATTATTATGATTATTCCATAGATATTAGATATTAGTATTCCTTTAATATGGTACATTTAAACTTACTCAAAAGAAAGAAAAAAAAGACAAGTCTACATATATATGTGTGTCTTGGAAATGCACTGTAATATACTTATATGATATACTTATTCCAAATTGTTCCAAATTATTTTTTACCTTTGTTGTCTTGGGTTTCTTCTATATTTTCTTTATTTTCATTTTGTTCCTCCGAGCACTAATTAATAGCCTGGATAGTAGTCTGGGTAGTTACCTCCTCTTTTGTTGTTTTTACGGCTTTTTTGTTGTTGTTGTTGTTGCTTTACGGCTCCTCTCTTTTGCGTTCCTTTCTTTTCGGCGTTTTGTTTTTCGGCTTTTCCTGCTTTACGGTTCTCGGGTGTCGGCCTTCCTCTTCTCCTCGCACAAGCTCCCTTTCTGGTGCTCCTCGGCCTCTCAGTTCTCCTGTCCCGGCTCCGCTCAGCTCTCCTCCGTCTTTCCGCCGCCTTGCCGTTCCTCGTCACTCCACCGTTTCGCCGCTCCGCCGCACCTTCGACCCGCGCCTCCTTCGCTCTTCCACTCGCCGTCCTCTCCGTCTCCGTCTCGCCCCCGACTCGCCTCCGTCTACCCAGTCAATGTCCGGTCAATGTCTCTTGCTCAGCTCTCGTCCTCTCCCTCAGCGTCCCTTCTTACGGCTTCTTTCTCATGGTAGGTTGGAGAGCTGTTGAGCTGAGTCTGCCACTTGGTTTCGGCTCCTCAGCTTCTCGATCCCTTAGTTTCTTATACTTTAGTACGAGTATTCTCTTAAATCTCTTCTGCTTTCTGCTCATTTGCTATGTCCTGGGTTTAATATAAATTCTTTTCCTTCTTTCTCTCCGCTTCCTTTATCTTTCTTAGGTCTTTTTCTTTTGCATCCTATAGTTCTTAGTGTGTAATGGAGACGGTAGGCTTGCTTGCCGCGCCTTCGGCCGGCGTCCTCTTCTCGGGCTTATTCTCTGTTGGAGTTTCTTGGGAAAGCTGGAGGGGCTCCCAGAGGACCCCCACCACCTCGCCCTGAACTCCTTTGGTGAGATTCTGTCCAACCCGGCCCTTTCCGTCGGCGTTGGGGATAAATTGGTGTTCTCCAAGCCCTTTGAGAATGGATTATAGCCTCTGAAGTTCACGGAGCTTCAGAGAACCACTGCAGCCTCCATCTTGCCTCCACCGGAAGTAAGGAATGAATTGTTATATGTATGAATTGTTATATGTATGTAATAAAAATTAAATATTAAGATAACACTGTAGTAGAAACATAACAAAGAAAATAGTGGAATATAACGAGAAGAAGGAGAAAAAAAATGGAAACAAAAGACATAGAGAAAACTGCCACAACTAAAACAGGCAAAATATCTGCAACAACTAGAAGAGATTCGATACAAGGAGAACCCACAGCCAAAGACCTAATGGTCATGCTAATAAAAATACAGAAAACACAAGAGAAGCTGCAGGAATCTCAAGAGAAAATGCAAAAATCCCAAGAGAACCTACAAATCAAACTACAGAAAATGATCAAAGATGAAATAGGAAATATTAGTGAAGAAATTAAAGGGGAAATCTCAAAAATGAAAGCTGAAATGAATCTGATACAAAAAGAGATGAATGAATTAAAAAAAGAAAATATAACCCAGAAAAAATCAATAGATAAAATAAACAAAAAAGTGGAGAAATTAGAGGAAATAACAGAAAAAATGAAGAAACAGCGAGAAGCAGCGGAGATAAAAGAGACTGAATATCAATTGAGAATCAGAAATATAGAGGAAAATGAACAAAACAACTTAAGAAACACAATAACAGAAATAATAGCCAAAGTATTAGATATACCATGCGAGGAGATGGATAAAAACATTGACCAACTGTACAGAGTACAGACAACCTATGCAAAAAGAAATGGAACGGCAAAAGATATTGTTGTCCATCTTACAAGAAAATATCTGAGAGACCAAATTTTAAAGATTAATGCAAAAAAACCTACAATCTACAGAGGGAAAAAAGTGGCTATATTGAAAGAAGTACCTGCATTTATAATGAGCAGAAGGAAACAATACTATCTCTTGACAGATGAATTAAAGAGGCAGCAAATAAAATTCCGATGGGAGAAAAACGAAGGAGTAATGGTAACATACAATGAGGAAAAGCACTGGATTACTTCGACGGAAAAAGCAAGAGCCTTTTACCAAAAGATAAAAGGGAAAGAGCAAGAACAAGGGAGAAAACAATCAGGGAAAAACCCAATGCTTAAGGAAGGCAAAGACCAAGAAGAAGTAGAAAGGGATCTAACAAAAACAGCTGACCCAAGCAAGAAAGACAAAGGAGAAACATGATTGAGGCAGATTTCCCTAAAATATTATGACAAACAAACTCAGAGGAATAAAATACCTAAGGACTTAATGGACTTAAGAACCGACAATGATACTAAGGATCTTACCTAACAATGTTAATGGGCTAAACAGTCCCAACAAAAGAAAACTTATAAACAATCAATTGAAAAGTCTGAGGTGTGACGTAATAGCACTACAGGAGACACATGTGATGCAAAAACATTCTGCACACCTAGAAAATAAGCAACTAGGGAAACTATACTACTCCTCCGCACCCAAAAAAAAAAAAAAGGAGTTGCGATATACATAAAGGAGAATCTCAACCCGGAGCTAGCCTTCAAAGATGATGATGGCCGAATAATAGGGGTCAAATTTAAAAATAATGGCTTAGATATCCTCATATGTAATATCTATGCTCCTAATGGAGCAAAATCCACCTTTGTAAAGCTCTTAAAAAAGAAAATAAGAGAACATACATATGATAATTTAATAATTATAGGGGACTTTAACGGCGTTTTGGATTGCGAGAAGGATAAATCAAAGAAAAGAAAAGCCAGAGGGGGAGACCCCAAAGGAGGAAGACTCCCAATCAGCTTTATACAGATATTACAGGAATTTCATCTAAAAGATATCTGGAGAATTAAGAACCCAGAAACTAGAGACTACACCTTCTACTCCAACAGGCACGAGACATGGTCTCGCATAGACATGTGCTGGGCATCAAACTCTTTAGCAGTAAAAACCAAAAAAATTTAAAATTCTACCTAGAACGTACACAGATCACTGTCCTCTAAAAATAGAAATGCAAATTAGCCAAAAAGATAGGAGATGGAAATTAAACGATTCATTAATACGCTCAGATGAGGACATTAAATACAATAAAAAACTTTTACAAGAATACTTTGAAAATAACTTGAACAAAGGAACAAAATTGGAAATTGTTTGGGAGGCTAGTAAGGCAGTCATGCGGGGCCACTTTATTAAACAGGGAGCTCTAAAAAACAGGAAAAGAAGAGAAGAGCAAAAGAAACTGGAAGAGAAACTAAAGACAAAAGAAGATTTATTAAAAAAAAGACCAGGTAATAAAAAATACAACTAGAAATAGAGATAATAAGAAAGGAAATGAATGCCGCTCAAATTAACCAAATGGCCAAAAACTTAAAATATCTAAAGGCGCAATATTTTGTCGGAGCCAACAAGCCAGGGAAATTTCTAGCAAGAAAGCTAACAAAGAGAAGGCAACAAAAATATATAACTCAGATAATAGAAAAAGGAAAAAATTACACAAAAGAGAAGGATATCGCTATGCAATTTAGAGAATTTTACCAAACATTATACAAGAAGGATACAATGGCGAAAGAAGATATAGCGGTATTCGTTTCAAAACAGAAGGTTCCAAGAATATCAGAAGCAGAAAGAGAATACCTAAATACATCAATAGAAGAAGAGGAAGTCAAGCAAGCCATAAATAAATTAGCAATGAATAAAGCCCCTGGGCCAGATGGCCTTACTGCCCAATATTACAAGACATTCAAAGAAGAAATAGCTACCCATCTGAAAGAAACAATGAATAATATAATGAGAGGTAATGAAATACCAAAGACTTGGCATGAAGCACACATCACTCTGATCCATAAGGAGGGTACAGAACCCTCAGAGCTAAAGAATTACTGGCCTATTTCCCTCCTCAATTGCGATTATAAAATCTTCACAAGCATATTGGCGGAAAGGTTTAAAAGATTACTAAAGGAAAGGATAAAGGAAGATCAGAGAGGGTTTATGCCAGGGAGACAAATGAGGGATAATGTGAGGACAATTCTAGACATTGTGGAATACTACGAGAAAAATACACAGAAAGAACTTGGATTGCTTTTTCTTGATGCCGAGAAGGCATTTGATCAAACAAATTGGGACTTCCTAACATTTACTCTTAAAGAAATGGACATCGGACACTATATATTAAATGCCATAAGAGCCATATACACCGGGCAATCGGCAAGAATAATAGTAAATGGGATACATACGGAGAAAATTAAAATACAGAGAGGGGTGAGGCAAGGTTGTCCTTTATCCCCCTTGCTGTTCATACTAATACTAGAAATTCTATTAGAAGACTTAAGAACAGACAAAGATCTAAGAGGCTTAAGAATAAGATCTGAGGAGTACAAGGTACTAGCATTCGCAGATGACCTTGTATGCATAATGGAGAGCCCAGTCCAAAATATTCAGAAATGGATAACCAAAATAGAAGACTTCGGACGATTTGCTGGCCTAAAAATAAACAGGAAAAAAACAAAAATATTAACCAAAAACGTTAAAATAGAAGGGAAGGATAAAATCCATAAAGACTCTGGGATAGAGGTAGCTAAAAAGGTCAAGTATTTAGGCATTGTAATCTCTACGTCAAACAGGAACTTATTTAAAGATAACTATGAAAAGATATGGGACACCCTACAAAAAAAACTTAAAAACTGGAAGTACCTAAATCTCTCTATTCTGGGGAAAATTTCAGTTATCAAAATGAATATTCTACCCAAAATGACCTTTTTATTTCAAATGATTCCTATTATAAAGACAGGAGCGTGTTTTAAGAAATGGAACAAGGACATTACGAATTTTATCTGGGAAGGGAAAAAACCTAGGATCAGGTTTAAAAATCTTACAGACGCCAAAAGCAGGGGAGGACTGGCTTTACCGGATATACAATTATACTATGAGGCAAGTGCCCTATCCTGGGTAAAAACATGGGCGACCCTTGAACAAAAGAAAATACTAACTCTGGAGGGACATGACATCAGAAGGGGGTGGCACGCCTATCTATGGCATGGGAAAGCTGGAATAGAAAGAAACTTCACCAATCACTATATTAGGTCATCATTATAAAAAATCTGGAATAAATATAAAGACTTCTTTTATAAAAAAAACACCTATGTGGATATCCCCAGTAGAGGCGTATCATAAGAGAGAAATTCCTAGGAACAGATGGCTTAATTATAAACAAATACTTGTAAAGATCAATAATGAATGGAAACTGAAGCCCATGGAAGATCTTAAAGAGGAGGATAAAGAAATAGGTTGGTTCCAATACCAACAAATAAAGACATGCTTTAAGGAAGACCAGAAAATAGGATTCAATGAAAAAGACACCTGCTGGGATATTATAATGAAAAAAGAAAGAAAACTGATTAAGATATTGTACCAAAACTTATTAGAGTGGAACACCGAGAAAGACCTCATAAAAGAAAACATGGTCAAGTGGGCCAGAGATGTAGGCCACTCAATAATGTTAAAAGATTGGGAGCAAGTCTGGAAAATCAAGTTAAAATATACAAGAGCTAGCAGCATAATAGAAAATTGGCATAAAATCTTTTATCGATGGCATCTAACACCTGCACAACTCTCCAAATTTAATAAGAACTGCGATGGAAACTGTTGGAAATGCAGAAAAGAGACCGGAACATACTACCACCTATTTTGGGAATGCAAGAAAATAAAAAAAATTTGGCTGCAAGTACATAAACACACACAAAATATAATTAAGGTTAAATTTCATATGAAATCCGAATACTATTTGCTGAATATAATGGATTTAGACCTCAAAAAAAATGAAGAAAAAATTTTCTTCTACCTTTCCGCGGCGGCGAGAATATTAATTGCGCAAAAATGGAAAGATAAAGAAATCCCAACAAAGGAGGAATGGATTAAAAAAATAATGGAATTTAGAGATCTGGACAAGCTTTCGTATATGTTAGAGGAGCAGAAGAAAATAAAGCAGATAAACTGGAAACCTCTAGGAGACTATCTAAGAGAAAGAATTAAGTTAGATATTTAAAGTGCTATGATCCAAATAATAATGATGGACACAACCAATAAAAGAAGAATCGCATAACTAGATGATTATCTCTCGGCGGACTGAACGGAAGATTCAACTCCTACCCCCACTTCCCCCTCACCCCCTTTTCCTTTTTTTTGACCCCCCTACTAATCTCTCAACCTCTCTTACCCTCCCCATACCTTCAACCACTACCCATCCACCCCACCCCCCCTTCTCACTATATGACCTATCTATCCTTTCCAATCTTTCTATCTGAACGATTGTTCTCCCTCTTTCACTGTAAAAGGAAAACTAATAAATAATTAATAAAAAATAAATAAATTAGTTAAATTAGCTTCCCCACATTTAAGTGGTACCTACTAGGGCTGGGCGGTTTCGTTCGTTAATTTCGTAATTCGTTAATAATTCGTTATTTTTTTGGTAAACGAAGCGATAACAAACCATTCAGGAGCAACTAAAAAACGAAATGAATTTTTAAATCTATTTCGTAATTGTTTTGTAATTGTTTCGTTATTATTTCCGTATGTCTGGTGCAAGTTTTATAGTTGTTTCCCTCCCCTCTCCCTGGTTGCAAGCGGTCGGCATTTACCCCACTTCCGGTTCCCTGGCCTCTGCTTAAGTGGATCAAATTCTCCTCTCCTCCTGTCGTCACCTCACCTCGTTCCTCACTCTGGCTTGCGTGCATTGGGCAAAGAGACACAGCAGTGCAGCACTCAGAGACCTGCCTGTTGCCTGCCTAACCTCCTGCCTTCCTGGGCAGGGGTTAAAACTGTTATGATTATTATTATTATTATTGAGAAGCATTGTCAAACCAGAATAGAGATTTCACCCCTCCTCTCTCTCTCTCTTTCCCCCCTCTTTCCTTCTCCGAGGTTAAAACTATTATTATTATTATTATTATTATTATTATTATTATTATTAAGAATGGATGGCCATCTTTCAGTAGTGCTTTCACTGTGCCTTACATGCACGAAGGCAGAAGGGGGTTTCTTCTTCTTCTTCTTCTTCTTCTTCTTCTTCTTCTTATTATTATTATTGAGAAGCATTGTCAAACCAGAATAGAGATTTCACCCCTCCTCTCTCTCTCTCTTTCCCCCCTCTTTCCTTCTCCGAGGTTAAAACTATTATTTAAAACTATTATTTTCACGTTGCGCAACCGCGTCCGCCATTTTAACGAATTGGTTCGTTAATATTAATGAAATTTCGTAAATATCAAACTTTTTAAAAGGAAAATTTCGGAATTCTTTTAAATATCGAAACACAAAAAACCCCAAAAAACGAATCGATTTTAGAAACACATTTTTCCGTTGTTACCCAGGCCTAGTACCTACATTTCCTACTTGACAGATGCAACTGTCTTTCCCGTTGCAAAGGTTGACAACAAGCTACACAATTGGTCAGAAGCTCACTCCAACCTGGGCTGGCTTTGAACTTCAGTCAGTAGTGATCTTAATGCAGCTGACTCTCAGCCAGCTGCGCCACAGTCCCGGTGCTGTATAATACTGTATAATTCATGCAGTTTGTCACCACTTTAATTCCCATGGCTCAATGCTATGTAATTCTAGGATTTATTGTGTGGTAAGGCACCAACAGTTTTAGGCAGAGAAGGCTAAAAATCATGTAAAACTACAACTCCAATGATTCCATAGCATTCAGTTATAACGTTTTTTGGTCTCGAATTCCTAGCATTTTGCCCAGTCCCCCTTCCATTTAGTCCTCGTTCTTTTTTAAATCAAATATATTTGCTACTGTGTATGTTAACATGGAAATTTGTGCATGATGTTCAGACATTTTCCTTAATGTGCAAATTTGTAACATCGGACACATACATTTCCCCAATTGAACCAGTGGTACTTTTGCATTTTTTTTCCAGTTCTGCACTTTTTGGCCATTTGCATTTTAAAATGTAATGATTTAGTGCATATTTTGGTTTTCCAAAATGCTTTGCCAACCTGGAAATTCTTGGGATGAGGTTGGTATGACTTTTCAAAATGTGTCCTGGGAGGTATTAAAAGGCTCTTTTGGTTAGGCTGTAGATTTTTTTGAAAATGCATCTCCCGTTTAGTAAAAAGCCGACAGGCTTTCTCATTTCAGTTTTCTCCCTGTTTAATTGTTTCTGATAAGAGTCATATCAGAATTGTCACACCATTGTCGCTGAAGTCAGATGCATCAATTGGGGAATTATGTGAGTGTGTTTCTATTTATTTTTAATGTCATGTAATAATCAATTCATTTACTCTCCATTGTAACACAATGAATCATAATGAATGTATTTGCATAATGCATGGTTTCACATATATTCAATTATAACTCAGCATTTGCTAAATGTACCATGGAAATCCAACAGTTCTAAGCACAGACCAGCTGGTTTGAAAATGCACACAAGGCATCTTGGCAAGATAGCTTGTGCCAACTTTTTCCTTCATCCTACTCTCTGCCAACACTCCTGAATGAGTGCTCTTTATCTTTCCTTAGCTTGAGTTGGTCGTGACATCTCCCATTGTTTCTGTCATGCTCCAATTTGCAGATGCCGCAGACTACTGCCAAGCAAAAAATAAAAATGGCCTTCCAAAATTCCCCAGGGAGAGAACAAATTCTCCAATGTTTCTTGGTGGGAGAGTTCGGCAGTAACAGTGGAAATGCCAAAATTTATTTCTTTATTTGAAGGATTTTTTTCCTGGTACTTCAGGAAGCAAAGCAGTAATAATTCTATCAACTTTTATTATGCATTGCTTCTGTGTAGAGTAATTTTCTGATACACTTTGGGATGTGTGAATTTCAGGGAAAAACAGCTGAAAATTGCTGACATGACCAGGTCTCCCAAGTGTAGAAAACTACAGCAAAATGAATAACCACAAAGATTTTCCATCCCTACCTTGAAAAGTATTTGAATGTTGTTCACTGGAAAAAAATGTCCAATTGTTTTGATGCAACCTTGTTGTGATCTGAACATTTTGCTGTGCTATTCAAAAAGAAATGCTCATCTCTGTCCAAATTTTGTGGTTAAAGGTGTTCTCAGCATGGAGAGGTTGTTTTTCTTTCCTGTCATATATCTGTTAAAGATAAGGAACATTTTCGAGAAAGAAAGAGGGGTTGCAACCTTGAATATAGAGAATGCAAGGACCTTAAGAGACACACTAAACTATCTTCCTCAGGACAGGAGCAGCATGTCCTACAGCTAGGCAGTTGAGGGCAAGATCTCTAGAACAAGGACTGTCACCTTCAATACCGGCTTGCTTCCCTTGAGTGATAAAGTCCTTAATTCTGTAGAAACATCAGTGCCAGAGTCCAAGTTAAATGAATCATTTTTCATGCAAAACATAAATCTAATTAAAGTGGCCCTTTTTCATTTAACATGCATCTGGCTTAATTGATCTTAATATGTAAGTTACTGTCACTAATCCCCCCTTGCTTATATGTGTCTGCGTAGCGATAGACCTGGGTGAGAACACCATTTAAGTATTTCTCTCTATTTGGGATGGAAAGAATGAGTAGGCATGTTTTCCCCCTTTCCAGACAGTGTGCTGCCATAGCAACACACTCCAACATCTGCAACTTGGAGGCAGAACAGATGCAAATCTATATGAATGGAGAATGATGTTCAACAACCACAATGTTGGATGCCGGGACTGTGGCACAGCTGGCTGGGAGTCAGCTGCGTTAAGATCACTACTGAATGAAAGGTCATGAGTTTGAAGCCAGCCCGGGTCGAAGTAAGCTTCTGACCAGTTTGTGTAGCTTCTTGTAGACCTTTGCAGCACGAAAGACAGTTGCATCTGATACGTAGGAAATTTAGGTACCACTTATGTGGGGAGGTTAATTTAACTAATTTACAAGGCCATAAAAATCTCCAGCAAGCATGTGGGGAATGAGGAAGTACTTCATCGGTGTTGCGGATGGACGGTGAAGCGACAACTCTCCTGGTGGCCAGAATACCCTCATGAAAAGTTGGAATGTTAAATAGCCTCTGACTGTCTGTCTATATATGTTGTGTGTCTATGGCATTGAATGTTTGCCATGTATATGTACATTGTAATCTGCCCTGGGCCACCTGTGGGGTGAGAGGGGTGGAATATAAATACTGTGAATGAACAAATAAATAAATAAATGTTGCCACTCAAAATGGGTTCTCAGCCCATTTGTTGTTGTACCTAGACATGACCAATGCAGCAGATTGAAATTCAGCCTTTCCTGTATCAGATATCAAGAGCCCACCACTGGGAGATGGACTCTTCACTTGAGAAGTCCTCTTACTCATGAGAAAGACCATGTACCCCTCCTGGTAGTCTTTTCTAAATCAGAAACAGCACATCACCTTGGGTTTCTTGCTCACATCTTGCCAATGTTTTCTTTCTTGATTTCCTGTTGTTTCAGGCTGTGTTGTTGAAGGCCAGCTTAGTCTGTATGGAGAACACATCCTCAGAAGCTCTGGCTTGACAAGCTTTGAAAACACGGGCCCTTCTGATATAATAAGATGGATAACAGCACACTGCTATAAGCATATGTTAATGTCAGGCACCCATCTGCATTCTTTAAAACTTGACATTCAGCTCATTTGCAAATCTGAGTCCTATTAAAGATTGTAGCTGCATTCAAGCAATTGCCAGACCACTGAGAATGGTTATCATGTCACTGTTTGATCTTTGTGATTTCTATATATATGTACTTTTGGTTATTTTTAAATAACCTAAATTATCTGACCAACAAAAGACATCATAAACCAGTGCTCTTGTTCCAGATGTTGTGGGTTTTTTTTAATAGAAAAGGTCCTGTCAAAACAGCAGCCAGTGGTTTACAAATTATCATGGAAAATGAAGATTTATTTTTCCAAGCATAATGGTTTTGGCGGCTCCCCCAGGGTTTTTAAAAAGCCTGTTCTACATTCAGAGAGCAGCAATGTAATGGCAAAAGTCTAACCTAGCCAACAGTGCTTAATTTGTTTTGACTCTTGTTACTATTGGCTTGACAGTATGAAGGTGTTTTTTAAAACCCACACACATATTGCGGAATTGGAGAAGAAAATGTGAGCAGGCTGAGCATAAGATGTAGTTTGGATCCTGATTTGGTGATTCAGGAAAAATGGCCCCCAGCTCAATTCAACATGGACTAATTTGGACAAGGTCTGTAACAATATAGATTTACCCTCAGGGTACATCTACACTGTAGAATTAATGCAGCTTGACCATGCTATAGAATCCCGTGAGCTGTAGTTTGGTGAAGCACCAGCACTCCTTGGCAGAGAAAGCTAAAAAGCTTCTAAAACTACAACTCCTGTCAGGCCTGTAGCCAGGATTTCCATTCATTGCTGATTTTGTTTCAGGGGGGCTGAGTCCGAGTGAAAGAGGGTCTACCCTAGCAAACCTGTTGTATCGTTACCCCAATACCCCCATGCATATGGGATATATTGAGTAGGGTGATCAGATCATGATATGAATAAACATAACAGTTTAAATAATGCACCAGTAAGGCCTTCTCGCGAACCACCATGAGAATTTTTTTTGGAGGGGGGGGCTCAAGCCCCCCCAAGCCCCCCCCCCCCCGGCTACATGCCTGACTCCTGTGTTTCCATAGCCTTGAGCCATGGCAGCCAAGCTGCATTAATTCTACAGTGTAGATGCATCCAGGGTTGTCAGATAATGGAGTATAGAGTTGCATTAGTCTGCACATAATGCTAATTCGATTTAACCCAAGGTAAGCCACTTAATGTCACTGCATCCCAGGTTAAAAAGAAAACACAGGGGAAGGTCCTGCTCCAGGATTCAGACCTTTCCTTGTGTTGTGGCAGTTGGGACAGCCATCCCAAATCTATATGTAGAATCCAGGATCCATTGTTTCCACAACCATCCCACACTCTCTGGACTCAGACAGACCAGGTTGGACTGTTGTCCCTTCCTGCTCTCTAAACCCCTAATTTTCCTCCTGGGAAGAGGGGTAAGGGGGATCGCTCTTCCCAGGTTCCTTTGCCTGTCACATGGCACAGAACCAGGAAAAGGAGGCTGCTATGATGCAGTAAGTGCCCTTTTCTTCTCCAGAGGAAGATCAGGGGTACGTCCTCTGGAAACCAAGCCCATGCCCAACCCTGCCAAACTGGCAAGGCTGGGCCATTGGACCAGTGTCTTGCCGCAAATGCAACTCAGAACACGCCTGTGAGACTTTAATGCAGCCTGGAACCAGCATTTTCCATACTGTTTTTGAACCGCACTATGTGCCTGTGTAGAACGGCCCTTAGTTTCTTCTCAAATGAAGCAATTAGTAATTTTAACCTTTGTCTTCCTGACTTGATAAAATCTTCGAAGTTTTTGAAGCCTACTCTTTGTTTTGTACCTATTCTGTCAAAATTTGTGTACAGTTCTTTTTAAACCTGGGATGCAGCCACATTAATTAGTCACCTCTAGATTGGATTACTGTAATGCGCTCTACGTGGGGCTGCCCTTGAAAACAGTTCGGAAATTCCAACTGCTCCAACGGGCAGCAGCCAGGATGTTAACTGGTGCCCCTTACAGAGAGAGGTCAACCCTCCTGTTCAAGGAGCTCCACTGGCTGCCGTTTATTTTCCGAGCCCAATTTAAGGTGCAGGTGCTTACCTTCAAAGCCCTAAACGGTTTGGGACCATCCAACTGCGTGACCGCATCTCCGTCTATGAACCCACATGTTCACTTTGTTCATCCGGAGAGGCCCTGCTCGTGATTCAGCCTGCATCGCAGGCGCGCTTGGTGGTGACACGAGACAGGGTCTTTTCTGTGGTGGCCCCCCGACTCTGGAACACCCTCCCTAAAGATCTTAGACAGGCCCCTACACTGGCAGTCTTTAGAAATAACTTGAAGACCTGGCTATTCCGATGTGCCTTTCCAGATTAGGAATCTCCAATAACAAGTCCCAGAAGCACTTTAGTAGAACTAAGATTGTTACACACTGCACACTGCACTTACCCTATAACCCTTACATACCTCCTGTCACATCAGCACTTTTAATCTTGTACCCATGACTCTGGCCCGGCCCAGTTTTATAGTGTCTTGATGTATTGTTTATTGCTTGTTGTTAATATTGTTTTAACTGTTTTTAATTTGCTTTAGGTGTTGTATTGTTGTGTTGTGTTTTAGGCCTTGGCCTATGTAAGCCACATCGAGTCCTTCGGGACATGCTAGCGGGGTACAAATAAAGTTAATAAATAAATAATAATAAATAAATTAAGCAGATTACCCTGGGTTAAATTGCATTACCATTGTGTGCAGACAAAAGCATTTTCTACAGGAAAACAATGTCTATGCAGAGCTATTTCCTGTGCAGAAAATGCTGCTTTTTGTACAGAATTGTTTTCTTTTGCAAGCAACTATGTGCAAATTTTGTACAGAATGAATCCCTGCTTCTAACATTTTCTGCTCAGGAAACAGTGCATTTCTGAGCAGGAAAAATAGTGAAGGCACGTATCAGCAGAAACAAAGCAAACAATGAAGAAGAGTAGAAGACAATGGAAGATATATATCCAATGACACAGCATAATTCTATCCTATGCATTGTCATTTGAAATTAGTGGTGAGGTTCTTGTCCAAGCTTAAATAATCCATCAGAAAACTACAGCACCATGCATGATCACATACTAATAATGGTCCTTTCATTATACTGTAATACTGGAGACGTTATTTTTAGGTGTTTTTCTTTCTCATTTCTTAACTTTCTTGGTGTCCGAAACACTTAATTTTCCAGGTCACTTTAATCATAGAATCATAGAGTTGGAAGAGACCTCATGGGCCATCCAGTCCAACCCCCTGCCAAGAAGCAGGAAAATCTCATTCAAAGAAAACCCGCCTTTCCATGTTCCAATCCTATATCATAGAAATTTGGACAGATGGCTATCCATCCCCTGTTTCAAAACCTCCAGAAGAGGATACTCCCCTTATATAGTTTTTTGATTTACTGACTAGAGTCGTCATATTGTGTGTGTGTGTGTGTGTATACACACACACACATACACACACACACAATCTTTAATTATGGGTACTTCTCCACTATGGAATTAATGCAGGAGGTTTTTAAACAGAGACTGGGTAGTCATCTTGAGTGCTTTGATTGTGTATTTCTGTAATGCAGGGAACTGAACAACATGGCCCTTGTGGTCTCTTTCCACTCTATGATTCTATTTCTACGCAACCACATTAAACAGAAAGAGTGAACATCATACTTTGGTAATTGTATTGAAATCTTGATTTCATAGACGGTGGTTGATACTTCATAACCATTTTCTAGCTAGTCAAAGAATGGATTTTTGCCATTCTGGGAACTGATTGGTGGAGGCATGCTGTCTTCTGCTGAAGATTATTGGTTTCCTTGTCTTGTGAGAAATTTAATAAACTGCCATTGCTCAGTTTGAAGCTTGTGGGTGTATCTTGTGTCCACCTTTTTTGGATATATGAGGAAAAGAATGAGAGCAGGATCCAGAGCTGATGCGTTTTGATGGCTTCAATTCTGTCAGCCAGGATCTCACAATGGGTCCAGGCTGTGGGAAACTGTGGGTGCCGAAACACGTTGATGAATTCCCAGAGAAAGACAAGAGGAGGGTGTTGAGCAACTTGATGACCTTTCTGGCTGGCCAGGGATTAATTCATTGTTGGGTGGAAGGGTTCATTGTTGGCCAGGAAGGATGTGCATCAGGTGATTGTGTCAACCACCTGTAGGGATAATGAAATTAATCCTGTGTGCCCCCTATGAAGTGCATGTGCACATGGGGTCATCAGCCAGTGGGACCTACTGAGACCATGTAATTTGATCTCTCCAAATTGCAGATTTTGGGGTCCTGGATTTCAATAACAATTCCAACTCTGATTTTCTCTCTAATACACATGCACGCGCACGCGCACGCACCCACACATATATACACTCTCTCAGATTTTAAATAAATTGGATATTTGAAAATGTTTCCATTACAGGCTGAATGTAATTTTAGCTCTGCATTGCATCATGGGTTTGAAGTCTTATTGGTACATAATTCTCATCACCAGCACCAAATGGATATAGAACACTTTGAGAATGAAGTTTATATTGGGACCTGCATTTTTAAAATCTAGGTTTAAGTTGTTGACTGCCAGTTCAGACATTTCCAAAACAATAATGAATACTTGACATGCTGACAAACACAGTGAGAAAGTTTAAGGATCATTCAGTTTAACTGAAATCACAATCTCTTGCATGTATAAAGGCATATCCATTGTGCTATATTAATTTTAGTCTATGGGTGGCAGTCCTTTTCTAAATTTCATCCATAATGATCACATTACAGCATTTAATACTTTAAAACTGAGAAAATCTTTGCTCTTAGTAGCGTACAAGAAGAGCTCAATAAACTCACTGCTAATTACATACTCTGTCTATAGGTTTGTTTGTGAGGTTGATTGTTGGTTATATTCTGCTACAGCGTGAAGACATATTAAGTGAAGGTTAATACAGTGTAGCATTTATTTTATTTTATTTTTAAAAAGGAATGTCCCCACTGGGACTTTATAGTAGACTAGGCTTGTGTCATGCAAATGTCAAATGCAGAGATCTTCAGGGAAAAGGCAAGGAACATAACATAGTTCAAAGAATGCCAGTGTTCCACATAATGTAATCTTTGAATTTATCTAGTGCAGTGCAAGCTATAGGTAGCTTGTGGCCTCCATGATCATTTTATGGCCCCAAGGATAATTTTCCATAAAAATGACCTCCATGTTTCTATAACTCTGGGCATTTTAGGCCCAAGAGAGGCCTTTTTTAAGCAATAGGGTGCAAATAAGAAGAGACATCTGTCCACTTAGCTGTCTTCTTGCCCAGCTGAGAAGCACAGGACATTTTAAAAATCAACAACAAAACACTTGACTATTAAAGGGTTTATTTTCTCAGTTTTCCTAAAACCTCGTGAGTGTTGGAAGATGACATGAATTAGAACGTTCGGTGTTACCAAAGTCATGGTCCACAAGACTATAAATAAAGAACTTATGCATCATTTAGTTTGTTGTCATCATCAAGAGACAAAAACAGAAGAACTACCTTGGAATGAACTAATGAAATAGTGGCACTCAAGGGAAACAGGTGAAGAGATTGGAAGGATTCTTTAAAAAGCAGATGCAAGACTGTCTCCACATCCTGACTCCCTGTAGGGGTTCGGCCTGTGATTGTCTCTTTGCCACAGGCTTCAAAGGAGAATGGCCATGACTCTTCAGGGGTTCCCATGTCTGACAATGATCAGGTTTCTGTTGATTTCAAGGGGTTTGAGAGTACAGATGATGGCCTAGAAAATGCAGTTAGCCAGAGTGAAACTGAGGATTCTGGGATTGCTGGTTCACAAGGCAAAGATGTTTTGAGACAGCACTCTGAGAAAGAGGCTGAGGCCGAACAGTCAAGGCTAGATACAGATGGTGAAAAGAATGTACTAATGAGCAAACTGGAGGAGGCAATCTTTGATCACAAAGGGCAAATATATCATGATCACCACCTGGACTTAGGGAGGAGGCATTCAGCAAGGTTAAGAGAACAAAGGGATTTGGGAGAGGTTTCTCAAGGGAAACAGAATGCTTTTGCCATAGCTTTCTGAATAAATATAGGGTCTGTGAATCTATGCTCTTCAGTGAGTCCAACGTTTAGCTTTCATGCCTGCTTCATGCCTTTTTGTTCATGCTGAGACTCATGTAATATCTTGCCTTGGATTCATGTTCATGCTAAGATTCTTGTAAGGGTTTTATCCTGACTTCAAGCTCCTGTCTGGAAGCACCCGATATGTTGTGGAGTCCTGGGATTTGCAATTTGGTGAGGCATCAGATAAAGCTGAAAGACCTTATATAGCTGCAGCTGTATTTATTTATTTATTTATTTATTTGCCATATTTACACCCCGACTCAGCGCAGCATTCGTGATTCCATATCATCAATTCATGACAGTTAAAGTAATGTAAAACTACATTAATTCTATAGTGTAGACAAACTCTAAGAGGATCTAATGCACTCCCTCATTTTTCATAGTTTCTCACTCTTGCATTAGAACAACACGTATAAGATAGGGGAAGATCCTGGAAGACATTTGTCAAGGTCCTCTTTAATAATGATGGAGCACAGAGTTCAGCCAACAGAACTGCACTGGGTTTTGAGTGATGGAGCATTTATGGCGACAGTGAACAACATTGCAATGGCACTCAAATTTCCCTGAAGGTCTCCAAACATGCCAATTAGTTGATCCCCACACAACCACCATGCAGAGATGTAGAGTCAAGAAAGAAGTAATTCACATGCATAAGAATAGCTGGATGCTTCCTTGTCTTGCATCTAAGAAGGATTTATGCTTTCACAACCCCTGGCTACACAAATGTAAGTCTCCAAGAAACATTGAGTCCAGTTCCACATGAACTCAATCAACAGTCTGCAAAATAAATTGTATTACCAGTTTAAAAAAGGAAGAAATTAATATAGTGAAATATTTTTAAAAGGTTATTTTAAAAGCTAATATAGCCGAGAGGATGGTAAGTCAGGCCCCATCTACACTGCCATATAATTCAATTTGGATTGCATTATAGTAGTCAGTGTAGACACATATACAGCCAATTGAACTGCATTGAATTGGATTATATGCGTCTACACTGCCTTATAATCCAGTTCAATACAGTTCATCTGCCTTCTGAAACTGGAAGATATGGCAGTGTAGATGGGGTCTCATGGAGATACATGAGTTCCATGTAGAAAAATAGTACCTCATTTTTCAACTCCTCCCCAAAACGAAGAATTCAAAGTGGCTAAAGAGAGACCTAAAGAACAAAGAGAATATTCAATCACTAAAAAAAATCCAGGAAAAAAGAAAGAGAGGCAAACTTTATATGGATTTAATTAAATTGAATTAAACCAAATATTTTTTTGAAAGGTTAAGTTTGCAATTTCCAGTGAAACACAAAAACACACAGAAAGAATGTAATCTCTATTATATTGCCAGCATCACTGCCTCTGAAAGTAACACACATACAAGAAGTTACAGTAGGTGATGGTAAAAGATTGGCCCAGGAGAAGAGATAGATGTTCAAGGTGCCCGATCTCAAGCTGTTGAGACCTTTAAAGATAAAAACCAACAACTTGACTTGCACTCGGAAATGAATTGATAGCTATCTATCTGATACAAGAAATAATAAAAGGATCTTGACTTTGCCCAGTTGAGATTTTTGTGGCAACTTTCTGCACAAATTGAGGATTCTGAGTGGTTTTGAAGAGCAAAATTACATGGAGTGATTTATTGTAGTTCAGATGAGATGTGAGTAATGTGTGCAAGAGAATGGCCACTTCTGGCTGTTTCAGGAATGGGCATTGTTTATTCACTACCAGAAGGTAGGTAAAAGCCTTTGACTTCTGACCATGGGGTATTTATTCATCCAAGGGTCTCAGAGCAATGAACAACAAAATCAGTTCAAACACTTTTAAAAAACCAAGTTCAAAGCAATGCAAAATATATTAGAGCTGAGACCCAGATTCAACTGTACGTTTTAAACAAAGAAGTGCCACCTTTGAAATCAACAGAAAGAAGTTGGTAACATAATTTTTCATAGTCTATTCCATCAGATGCATGGAGTGAGGTGCCTAGGGAAAGATATTTATACCTATGAATGAGCAGATTGTGTGTGTGAATAGCAATAGAAATGCAAAACTTGTGGGTATGGAGATGAGGTGACAAGTTCAATTTTAATGATGGTTGTAGGGGGACAAAAACAGGAGGAAAGATATCGCCTAAAGCCAAGGTGAGTAGATAACTATATGAATAGTAGAGAGAGTTATTGGAATGCAGTATGATGCTAGCTAGTAAGTAACCAGAAAGAAAATGTGATAAAACGAGGAAGAGCGTTCTGGTGTTATAATATGTGCTGGGTGCCAGGAATTACAACACAATTCACCTCTGTGCTCATACAGTGTGGCATGCTACAAAGAAGGAGCTGTTTTTGTTAGACTCCAATGGAGAGAGGCCAGGTGGCTGTATGTCAGGTGTGACTGACTATGCCAAGACATGGAGTGTCAGGGTCAAAGTTAGAGACTATTAAATTCTTCCCACATCTTTTGCTCCTTCTCTTTGTTGTCAAAGTTCAAGCATTGAAGGAAAGAGAAGGTGGCAATGGCTTCATTGCCACTTTGACTTTGATGGTGATGATTCAGATTGCAGGTGTCAACTCTGCTCAGTTATGTGCTCCACTACTGATGAGAAGGTGGATGAGTATGCCGGGCAATCTTGCCACATGACTGTGGTCAAGGAGAAAACAAGCATGATGTCTGTTCCAAATACATGATTGTGCATCAGATGTTTGATAGAGTGCAGAATCAGGTGGCAGGTGAGTACATTGAACATATTTGCTATGTGAGTGTGCCTTATTGCCATCTGGTGATGGTTTTGGTGGTGGAGGAGTGGGTAATTGGGTGGTGTGCATGCTCATATAATAGTCTTGCTGCATGCTCATAGACTCCTTGGAAGTATAGGTGTTGAAGAGTGAAACAAGTAAGAGATCTTGGCCAAATTGTCTCAGGCTCATGACTGCATTTTGGTAGCATAAGAGGGACACACACACCACTTGTATCTCCAAAGTAAAAAGCCACTAACTTCTGGAGAGTCTTCAAGGACTGGCCAACTTTAGTTAGTCCTTGTAAAAAAAAATTAAGACTGGCTAGGCTAGGAAAAGTTTGCCTGTTTGTCAGTGGACTCTGTGAAGCCTGTGATTGACCTGTTTCATGGTCGGCCCCAGTAGGTCCCATTAGGCACACAATTCCCATCAGCCCTAGCCACATAACCAATACAGTCCAGTTCTCTTTCTTTTTGTATCTACACAAGAAGTCAGGTTATGATTGTCATCTGAACATTTTCATACATACCTGAAATAACCTTGCTCTGAACAATTCCAAGAAGCTTCACTCTATTTTTATTATCTTAATTTCTGTCTCTTTATCTCCTAATATCACTTCCCACAAGTAAATGTCAGCAGTTATGACTGAATTTTCACTCTTGACTGAACATTTGAGCTAGATTGAATGTTTGAAGCAACATTTCATGGGGTGAATACTAAAATAAATACACACACACTTGCATGCACAGCAGAGAACAAAAACATTAGACCACTCGACTTTTACAATTAGCTGGTGGTGGACCATTGCTGGTATCAGTTCCATCAAATAGATCAACAACCTCACCAGACAGACTAAAATTTGGTGGTGTATGCCAGTTCCTCTTCAGTTTTGCCACGGAGCCCTCTGACTCCTGTCCCACAATGTACATCTATTTCTGATGGGGCGCTGTAGCAAAACTGAAGTAAACCGATGTACTCCACTGCTGCAGCAACACGGGAGATCAATGGGATGCTTCTCCCCATAAAATGAGGTAAGGGGGAAGCCAGGCAACATGGAGCATGATCTGTGGTGATTCTTATCGGCAGATGTGATGAGGTCCTTCAGGAAGTAAGATAACCAAGTCTGTCAATAAGATTTCCTGATAAGGGTGGAAATATTTTCCATTTTCAATATCTTCCATATTCCAGCTTTAGTAACTTCCATTTTTCCCCAACTCAGGTATAAAGAAGTGTATAAGTTTAATTCTTTTTTTTTTCTATTCCTATCTCATCCAGGGTTTTATTATCCTATCTATGCATTCAGGCTGCCCTATTTGTTTGACTTTTATTAAGTTATTTTGCATTGTTCATTTTATTTTGTGATTTTATGTGCTTTATTCTGATGTATTTTTTTCTGTTGTTTTGTATTTTATTTTACTGTTTTGTATTTTTGGGCTCGGCCTCATGTGGGCAGTCCCAAGTCCCCTTTGGGGAGATGGTGGCAGGGTATAAATAAAGATGATGATGATGATGATGATGATTAGGTTAATGTTTTTATTTAGTAAATTGTATCTAATTCATAAGTATTGTATATACAAATAGGTATTTAATAGGGCTAGGCAACCACGGAAAAATTTGTTTCTAAACTCGATTTGTTTTTTGGGGTTTTTTGCGTTTCGATATTTAAAAGAATTCCGAAATTTTTCTTTAAAAATGTTCGATATTTACGAAATTTCGTAAATTACAAAACAATTATGAAACGATTTCGAAACGAATACGAATCAATTCGTTAATGGCGGACGCGACCGCGCAATACGCTAAAAAACCTCCAAATGGGACAGGGGGAACTTTTGAAGCTTCCCTCTCCCTCTGTTGTTGACTGTTGGTGTGATATTTATAATTTTTTTTCACTGATTAAACAAACAACAGCTATAAAACTTGCCCCAGACATGTGGAAATAATAACGAAACGATTTCGAAACTATTTCGAAACGATTTCGAAACTATTTCGAAACGATTTCGAAACGAATACGAAGCAATTACGAAACGAATTGAAAAATTCGTTTCGTTTTTTAGATGCTCCTGAATGATTCAAAATCGCTTCGTTATAAAAAAATAACGAATTTTTACCGAATTACGAAATTACGAAACGAAACCGCCCAGCCCTAGTATTTAAAAAACATGAGAGGAGGGCACCCACACAAAAACTTAAGAATCAAAACTCACCCAGAACTTTTTTGTTTGAATTCTGTAATGCTCAGAAGCCTATCAAAGTCAGTTTCATTTTCAGTGCAAGCAAGGGAAACCAAAAAGGCTACCATTCCTCTTTAAATTAATGGCCTCTCACCATGAGGAGAGGAAAGCAGCAGGGTGGGACGAGCTGAGTGAGCTGGGAAAGAGACTGAGAGAGCACAGAATTCTGGGAAATGTAGTTTGGGAAGGCGAGGAGCTCCGTGGCAGAGAATTCAAAAGGCTCTGCCCTAAACTACATTTCACGGAATTCTGCTCAGCATCAGAAAGCCCCCATTAGGATAGGAGAGAGATTTTTCCCTCCTAGCAGCAGGCAGAGTTCCAATAAATTGTTGAGTCTGCAAAAAGGAGGACTGACTAATACTTCAATACAAGTAAGGAAATCAGTGCTGGGCTGGGAAGAAATCCCTAAATTGAAGTTCTATTGGTTAATATGAGAGACATTCAATGAGATAGCTTTGGGGCTTTTTTTTTTTTAAAAAGGTTTTGTCAAAACTTTAAAAAAAATCTCTTATGAAAGACTCCTGGGTGGTTGGGTGGGGTGGTTTCTCTCTTTTTTTTTCTTTTTTGGACTGGCTCTTCGAGGTTTCTATCATTTCCTACTTTTCTATCTCCTTCACAATATTCCACCTCTTTCCATGTACCCACCCCCCTGGAGATCTTTTTATTTTAACACCTTTAATAAAATTTATTTTAAAAAACTTTTTAAAAATCTCAAAAATCTGTTGATGTATGAATATTTCTGAAACTTGAGGGGGTGTGGGAGGAGAAGGAGCCCCTGTTATAAAAAATTCAAGGAGATAGGTCTTGTAGGTTTTTTTTAAAACTACTGTTTGTAAAAAAATTGAAAATTCATTAAATATCCATGGATGGGTGAAATGTTCTGAAACTTGATGGGCTAACACTTGTAAATGTGTTCTATAATTATAGTGAATTGTACGCCGATAGCCCTAACAATGAGGGAGAAAGGTTCCCCTGAACTTTTCCCATTGGCACAATTAATTACTTAACCAAAAGTAACTGAAATAATAATAATAATAATAATAATAATAATAATCAACTTTATTTGTACCCCACCACCATCTCCCCGATGGGGACTCGTTGTGGCTTACATGAGGCCAAGCCCAAACAACAATTACATAAAATAAAACCAAAAACGCAAATAATGAACAATAATAACGTATTATTTATTTATTTATTTATTTATTTATTATTTATTAACTTTATTTGTACCCCGCTAGCATTACATAAAACAAATGAAAAGTAGTTAACTCATTACAGCTAGGATACAGACCCTAATTTTCAAAACACTTTAGAAACAATTCCTCCACCCCACCCCCTAAATTCATAATAAGTGTTGAAACATTTTTTTTGTTGATTGCATAGACTATATATAGAGAGAGGGGGGTATACACACACATAGAGAGAGAAAGGGATGGTGGTGGGGAAGTTACCGTATCTATGTACATGAGGCTGTAAAACAATGAAAAATAGTGGATATTGTCAATGGAGTACAATCTAAAATATTTGTTTGTGTTTGTGTGTATGTATATGCATATAGACACATGCACATACAAAGACTGATGGGATAGATAATAAAATATAAAACTATGCAATGTAATTGCAACACAAATTATCCAGTATTTCATAGAATAGAATAATAGAATCAAAGAGTTGGAAGAGACCTCATGGGCCATCCAGTCCAACCCCCTGCCAAGAAGCAGGAATATTGCATTCAAATCACCCCTGACAAATGGCCATCCAGCCTCTGCTTAAAAGCTTCCAAAGAAGGAGCCTCCACCACACTCCGGGGCAGAGAGTTCCACTGCTGAATGGCTCTCACAGTCAGGAAGTTCTTCCTAATGTTCAGATGGAATCTCCTCTCTTGTAGTTTGAAGCCATTGTTCCGCGTCCTAGTCTCCAAGGAAGCAGAAAACAAGCCTGCTCCCTCCTCCCTGTGGCTTCCTCTCACATATTTATACATGGCTATCATATCTCCTCTCAGCCTTCTCTTCTTCAGGCTAAACATGCCCAGTTCCCCAAGCCGCTCCTCATAGGGCTTGTTCTCCAGACCCTTGATCATTTTAGTCGCCCTCCTCTGGACACATTCCAGCTTGTCAATATCTCTCTTGAATTGTGGTGCCCAGAATTGGACACAATATTCCAGATGTGGTCTAACCAAAGCAGAATAGAGGGGTAGCATTACTTCCTTAGATCTAGACACTATGCACCTATTGATGCAGGCCAAAATCCCATTGGCTTTTTTTGCCGCCACATCACATTGTTGGCTCATGTTTAACTTGTTGTCCACGAGGACTCCAAGATCTTTTTCACACGTACTGCTCTCGAGCCAGGCGTCACCCATTCTGTATCTTTGCATTTCATTTTTTCTGCCAAAGTGGAGTATCTTGCATTTGTCACTGTTGAATTTCATTTTGTTAGTTTTGGCCCATCTCTCTAATCTGTCAAGATCGTTTTGAATTCTGCTCCTGTCCTCTGGACTATTGGCTATCCCTCCCAATTTGGTGTCGTCTGCAAACTTGATGATCATGCCTTCTAGCCCTTCATCTAAGTCATTAATAAAGATGTTGAACAGGACCGGGCCCAGGACGGAACCCTGCGGCACTCCACTTGTCACTTCTTTCCAAGATGAGGAGGAAGCATTAGTGAGCACTCTCTATGTTCGTCCACTTAACCAATTACAGATCCACCTCACCGTAGTTTTGCCTAGACCACATTGGACTAGTTTCCTTGCCAGAAGGTCATGGGGGACCTTGTCGAAGGCCTTACTGAAATCCAGGTACGCTACATCCACGGCATTCCCCGCATCTACCCAGCTTGTAGCTCTATCGAAGAAAGAGATCAGATTAGTCTGGCATGACTTGTTTTTGATAAATCCATGTTGACTATTAGCGATGACTGCATTTGTTTCTAAGTGTTTGCAGACCGCTTCCTTAACAATCTTTTCCAGAATCTTGCCCGGTATCGACGTGAGGCTGACCGGACGGTAGTTGTTTGGGTCGTCCTTTTTTCCCTTCTTGAAGATTGGGACCACATTGGCCCTCCTCCAATCTGCTGGAACTTCTCCCGTTCTCCAAGAACTCTCAAAGATGGTTGCCAATGGTTCCGAAATGACTTCCGCTAGTTCCTTCAATACTCTGGGGTGTAGTTGATCTGGCTCTGGGGACTTGAACTCATTAAGAGCGGCCAGGTATTCCTGGACGACTTCTTTCCCAATTTGGGGTTGGATGTCCTCCAATCCCTCATCCACTCCATCTTGCTGAGGTTGAAGACTCTCTTTTTGTGAGAAGACCGAGGCAAAGAAGGCATTAAGTAGTTCTGCCTTTTCCCTATCCCCTGTCAGCATTGCCCCATCTTCTCCTCGAAGAGGTCCTATCGCCTCCTTGTTTTTCCTTTTTCTACTGACATAAGAATAGAAGCCCTTTTTATTGTTTTTAATTTTCCTGGCAAGTCTGGATTTTATATGCAGATAATATGCAGCAGATAATCTGGATTTATTTGTCGTGTCAGGGCAACCAGTCAATTATATTACATTTCTAACAGAACAAGGCGAACAAACAGACAAAATACAAAATTTGTGAGTTTGGTATTATCCAGTTAAAACACAGTACAAAATTGAGACAAAAATGCAACACAATATAATGCAAAATGGCAACTATGTGTAATCAAAATATGTAAGATACTAAAACAATAGTAAACTACAATTCTAAAAGTTTTGGAAAACATAAATTTTTCATTGAGATTTTAAAATAACGGGGAAAGGAGCCATTCACAAATGTTCAAGGAGGCAATCCCAACAGTATGGCGATACGAGTGAAAAAAGATGAAGCCAAAGCATGGGAAAATCTAGGTTGGATGGGAAATCTAGAATTCTTGGAATTTAGTTCTCAAGCAGGATGAGAACTCAAGATAGGAAAAGGGAGGATCAGCTAAGTTGTGTTTTGAATATTGAAATAAAAAGCTTGTACTGAATCCTGGAAGAAATGGGTAACCAATGAACAGATGTCAAAAATATGATAGCATGATCAAAATAACAGGTTGAAAAGATAATTTTAGCAGCAGAATGGTGAATGGAAACCAGAGGACCGAGCTGAGATAATGGAAGTTCAGTTAAAAGAAGATTACAATAATCAAGGCAGGAAGTGGCAAAGACATGAACTGAGGTCATAGCAGAAGAAGCAGAAAGAAAACGTTATAAAGAAAAGAAATTGACATGACTTTGCTATAGTGTCAGTGTGAGGAACAAAAGACAAAGAAGAGCAAAAGTATAAAGCGAAGTCTACGTGCTTCCTTCATAGGGAAAATTGGAACATTATTAACAGTGATGGAGAACGTATTTGAAAAGAAGATTTTAGAGGAAAAATAAGTAGTTCTGTCTTTGCTGCTTTGAGTCTCCTTGGTGGAAAGAAAGAGTGGGTTATAAACAACAAGAACAAGAACAAGAACAAGAACAAGAACAACAACAACAACAACAACAACAACAACAGTGAAGATACTGGGCTGTTGTTTGTTTGTTTTTCGGGCTATATGGCCATGTTCTAGAGGCATTCTCTCCTAGAGCCAAGATATGTTTTGGGTGATAGCAGATGCATCTGTTCTGTAGAATTAATGCAGTTTGACAACACTTTAACTAGTTATGGAATCATGACAGTGATCGTTTTACAAGTTCTTTAGCCTTCTCAGCCAAAGATTGCTGGTGCTTCATCAAATTGCAAGTCCTATGATTCCATAGCACTGAGCCATGACAATTAAAGTGGTGTCAAACTGCATTGATCCTGCAGTGTAGATGCCCCCAACAAATCAACCATGCTGTGATAGCTGAAGGACAGGCTGTAAAATGATGTCTGATGTCAGAAGAGATTTCTGGAGTGGAGAAATAATAGCTGAGTATTTTGATGATACTGAAAACCATACATACTTGATAAATTACCTAAAGATAGTATATAGAGAGAAAATAGCAATGGAGCTCCCAGTGGGGCAATGGATCAGCATGACTGCTGACTGAATGGTCAACACTTCAAACTTGCGAGATGGGGTGAGCTCCTGCCTGTCAGCTCCAGCTTCTCATGCGAGGACATGAGAGAAGCCTCCCACAGGATGGTAAAACATCTGGGTGTCACCTTACAGACAGCCTTTTCTCTCACACCAAAAGTGACTTGCGGTTTCTCAAGTTGCTCCTGACACAGAAAAAAAAAGAAGAGAGAAAATAGCAAAGGCCCAGGAAAGAACCCAGTGGAACCCCAACCAAAAGTGGAGGAAGAGGAAATAAATGGCCTCCACCCACTACATTCAATAACTAATCTGAAAGAAAAAATGTGATTTAGCTGAAGATTGAATCAATAAATACTTGGTCATGGTGTCAAAATATATAACACTTGGTGCATGAAAATTAATGGTCAGTTGTGTCAAAAGTTGCAGAGAGATATTTTTGTAAAAGTTGCCTCCATATGATACAAAGGGTAAAATCCAGAGTATGAAACTAGCAAACCCTAAAACATGCATCTTTTTCTGCTGTTCTAGAGAGTAGAGTTTGGAATGTAAGCATCTTATAATGCTCTGGTCTGGCCATAGGTTAAGCAGCTATAACAGATGCAGTCTGAAACCAATCACTGTCCCTGTTTGTGTCCAGACACCTCTAGGGCCCCTTCTATACTGCCATATAATCCAGATTAGCAAAGCAGATAACCCATATTATCTGCTCTGAACCGCATAATCTGAGTCTACACTGCCATATAATTCAGTTAAAAGCAGATAATCTGGATTTTATATGACAGCGTAGAAGGGGCCTTAGAGGCTGATTTTAGGCTATTTATTTTATTTCTTTATTTTCTGTATTTTTACCCTGCTGTAGCTCAAATTGACAATAATGCAACACTACATTACAGCATAAAAACATGTAAAATATAAATATATTATGCATTAAAATAATTAAAACAATAACATACAATCAATTTAAATAAACTGTTAAAACATAGCACATAATCCAGAAATCATAATCCAAGAGCCATTCCAATCACCTTGACTTCATAGCTACATATTGCACTGTAACTACTCTGCAAATCTTGGTTCCAAAGCCAAGTTATAACTTCCTTTCTAAAGGTCAGGAGAGAGGAAGCCGATGTAATGTCACTGGGAAGGGAATGGCATAGAGGAGGGGCCACCACTGAGAAGACCCTGTCCCTCATCCTGACCAGCCACAACTGGGAAGGGGGTGAGACCAAGAGCAGAACCTCCTCAGAAGATCTTAACATCTGGACTGGTTCATAGGGGGAGATATGTTCGGATATGTAAGCTGAGCCAGAACCATTTAGGGCTTTATAGGCTAAATCCAGCACTTTGAATTGCGCTTGGTAACAAATTGTATGTTTCCTGTACGTTGCTCTGCTGAGCAATCTGACTGCTGCCCATTGTATTACTTGGAGCTTCCAAACAGTCTTTAAAGGCAACTCCACATAGAGGGGGTTGCAGTAGTCTATTCGAGATGTAGCAAGAGCATGGACAACCATGGCCAAGTCTGGCTTCTCAAGGTATGCATGCAGCTGATGCACAAGTTTTAATTGTGCAAAAGCTCCCCTAGCCACCGCTGAAACCTGGGGTTCCAGGCTCAGTGATGAATCCAGGAGGACTTCCAAGCTGCAAACCTGTGATTTCAGGGGGAGAGTAATCCCATTCAACAGAGACTGTAACCTGATACCTTTTTCACTGACCAGTAATACCTCTGTCTTGTCTGGATTCAATTTCAACCTGTTCACTCTCATTCAGATTGTTACAGCTGCCAAACACCAGTTCAGATGGAAACAAATGACAGAGTTTAATGTCTTCTGTGTACAGAGGGCATCCAAATCCAAAACTCCAGATGATCTCTCACAGCAGCTTCCTGTAGATGTTAAACAACATTGGGGCAATACTGAGTTCTACGGGACCCCATAAGAGAAGGACCATGCAGCCGAACAGGTGTCCCCCAGCAAAACCTTCTGAGAGCAACCCTTCAGGAAGGACCTGAGCCACTTTTAGGCAGTACCTCCAACTCTCATTCCTATGAAGCATCCAAGAAAGATACAGTGGTCTATGGTATTGAAGGCCACAGTGAGATTCAAGAGAACAAACAGAAGCACACTCCCCCTGTCCAGTTCCCTGAGTAGATAATTCACTAAGGAGACCAAGGCTGTCTTGTTTCCATGACCCGGTCTGAAGCCAGACTGCGATGCATCTAGATAATTTATTTCTTCCAAGAACACTTGAAGTTATGAGGTGTTCCAAGACTTTTCCCAAAAAGGGGAGATTGGAAAGTGGCAGAAAGTTGTTCAATTGTTTTTTTAAACAGTGATTTTATCACAACCTCCTTTAGGCTCACTGGAATCCTTCTTTCTTACAAGGAGGCATTAATCACCACCTTCACCCATCCTGCCAAGTCCCCTCTGGCCTGCTTTATCAGCCAGGATGGGCAGGGGTCCAGAATACATGTGGTTGCCCTCACATCTCCAAGGATCTTGTCCACATCCTCATGTTGCTATTAGAACTGTCTTTTCTTTTACTCCCTTCTTTTCTGACAAAGTTCATGTTTAGTTGCCAAAGGGCATCAAATCCTCTAACATTTCACAGATGAAAACTGTGACATATGAGACCAAGCAATATCAGCATGTAGTCAAGATGGCAGCCTTAATTAATAAGGAAGAATAGAAAAGGTACAAGAAGATGACACAGTTTGCTTTGGTCTGAGTTTATTGGGGAAAAACAATCTTCTGTCCACAGTCCTCTTGGTAAGAACACTTTTCCTCTGAGTGGATCTTTTCCTTACTCCCTGGAACATGGCCATACAGTCTGGAAAACTCATAACAACCCAGTGATTCTGGCCATTAAAGTCTTTGACAATGTGTCAACCATTTATCATTTTCTCCATCAGTCCAAGAGAGGATTTTTTTTCAATGGATGTGGGGGAAAGCAGGAGTTATAGATTCCATCCACTGAATGCCTACAATGAAAACTTGTATTTCAGCATCCAACTGGGAATTTTCAGCAGGTACACCAGCCCTCCACATTAGCTGAGGTTAGAGGCATAGGATCCCCATGATGGTGAAAAACTGAATAAAAAGATTGCTATATTTTTTATGTGAGATTCTTAGAGAAAACATTTTAATCACATGTGCAAATAATCAAATCCGACATATCAAACCCTTGAATGTGGAGAACTGACTGTATTTGGTTCCTGCCTTCTACCAAGATGAACAGCAATAAAACAGCCATAGCATCTTTGCAAAAGATGCCACAACAAGGAATGGGATTTGTAAAGGTTACAAGTGCGCTCCGTAGTGAATTGCATCCAAAGAGAATTGGGTGCCTGCAGACAATGTTGTGTCTTCCCCTCCCCAAAAATTGAAATTAAAATGAATTATGCTATTTTCAGATGTTTTGGGGAGGGGAAGACTTTCGTAATCGTATCGCTTTTCCAAGAAGATTGAGCATTTCTTAAAGCAAAATCAGAACCCTCCGAATCACTTAGAAAGAGGTTGCTGTTTAGAAAAGTTCAATGGAAAGCATATGAGGGTTTATTTCCCTTTCCCCCCTCCCTTCTCCTGGTGTGAGTCAACAGTGATTTCTGAGCTTGTTTATCACGTAAATGTTCCCCAGCAAATTATTAGACAGTTTCCATGGCAGCAAAGGCCTCTGGCTGGTAGCATTTCTCCCCCTAAGCGGTTAAAACAATGATCCGTCTTGCACCCTTACAGCTAACCGTCAGCTCCAGAGTGTGGAAGTGACAGATAACATTACACCTAGTTTTTCCCTGATAACAAAGCAATTTAGAAATACTTATCAATTGGGCTTTTGCTGTTGGAGTGCATTTATGAATCCTATGTAGATAATGTACACGCACGCTGCAATTGAAAGCAAATATGTTCTCATTTCATTTCCAGCCGCTTTGCCGAAGTAATAGAGACATCAGTGGTTTATTGGAGGAGAGATAGTGGGGCAGAGGAAGGGAGGGGGGTGCTCGATTGATTCATTCCTAACTGTCCTTTTGCACTATGCTAGCTACAGGATGCTGGGTGCTGTAGTTGAAACAGTAAGTTTTCCAATGAATTGGATAGGAAGTGGGTTGTTGTAGGTTTTTCAGGCTGTATGGCCATGTTCTAGAAGCATTCTCTCCTGACGTTTCACCTGCATCTATGGCAGGCATTCTCAGAGGTTGTTCTTAATATTGTGTCATGTGTACAAATCTAACAAAATAAATCCAACATATGACACAGAATCATTTTTTTTGCACAGCCTAATTTTTATACATTATTTATATATTATTTTCAATACTTCTGCCCTTGACATACGGTTTTTGTACATTAAACTCTAAGGGAACAAAGGTGTTGCTATCTTAGCTATCTTTGTGGACAATGTTAGATTTTGGAGTATTTTGGAATTCCAGAGAAGGGATGCTCGACCTGGGGGTTGTATCATGTAAGTAGATATTTATACTAAGCTGAAGCAATGTGGGATTTTGGCTTTTCTCCTTGAGGGCAAATCAATATTATTTCCATTCCTACCCATGAGGAATGTAGTCTATATACATCTTGCAATCTCCATTGTCAATTCTGTCTCTGAAGATAAACCTTCCTATTCTGAGGTGGAAAAGGAGGTCCTAGAATATACTGGGACTGTTGTAGGTTCCTTAGACCAGTTGGATTCTTTATACTTTGTGTCTAGGATGCTTCAGAACATGCTTAAAAGAAGAATCCCCCAGTGAAGGCATGATAGACATTTCTAACAGGTGATGGAATTCCCTCCTGTGAAGGATTCAGTGGGCCTCCTTTCCTTTTCTACCAGCGGGCTGAGACCTTCTTATTTGAGTACACCTTTAATGAAAATGTATATAATAGCGATAGTTTGTGTTGTGGTTGTGTTTTTTAGAATCTTTCTAAAATTTAAGCAAACAGTATTTTGGCGCCCCCCCCCCCAACCAATCACTTTTTTTTTGTTGTGTCAGGAGTGACTCCTGGTGTGAGAGAATTGGCCGTCTGCAAGGACGTTGCCCAGGGGACGCCTGGATGATTTTGATGTTTTTATCATCCTTGTGGGAGGCTTCTCTCATGTCCCCGCACGAGGAGCTGGAGCTGATAGAGGGAGCTCATCCCCCTCTCCCCGGATTCGAACCTGTGACCTGTCAGTCTTCAATCCAGCCGGGGTTTAACCCACCGCGCCACCGGGGGCACCAATCACTGATATATATTTTCTGTTCAGCATGGGAGTTCTGTGTGTCATATTTGGTTCAATTCCATCATTGGTGGAGTTCAGAATGCTCTTTGATTTTAGGTGAACTATACATCTCTGCAACTACAACTCACATATGTCAAGGTCTATTTTCCCCCAAGAGTGCCTCAAAAGCGCCCCTGGGCAAAATCAATTATACTGCAAATGCTTACTTCGCGTAATGGGTTGAGCCAACCCTGCTCTTAACTGAACTATTATTTAACTCTTTTTAACTCATAAAAAAGGATTTCCCTATGTCCTATTGTTTTCTTTAAATGAAGAGCACACAGGCACACCTTTCAAATCAGTGTCCTTGCCCTTAGAGTCCTCCTCCTCATTTCAAGGCCTGGAGAAGTGGGGGCAGCCTCTGTTATTTAGGGCTAGACTATGAGATCCGGGCCCCTTCCACACAGCTGAACAAAATCCCACATTATCTGCTGTGAACCAAGATATATGGCAGTGTGGACTCAGACAACACAGTTCAAAGCAGATATTGTGGGTTATTCTGCCTTGATATTCTGGTTATATGGATGTGGGGAAGGGTCCCTGGCAACCCTACCTACGATGAAGGGCAATAAAGCTTAATCTAGCTTCTGCCTTCAAATTTGCTTTCTTCCTCCACTTCTGCACCATCTAATTGTCTATGTATAGGAAGTGTGTATGTGTGTGTGTGTGTGGAATCATTAAGTTAGATTAACTTCCCCTCCCACACTTAAACCCATAGTTTAAAGTGTATAGCTCAGATACAGTTTTACCACCTCTGTGAGAACTTAGCCCTAAGGCGAAAGAACATATTGATATGAATTTTAATGAAATACCGTTGGCTTCAACTGCCTGGAGTTGTTATCTTTGCAAGACAACACACACACCATAGAGTAGTTTAACCCTGAAAGGCAAGTTGCTTGAGAACTTTAAATGCCTAAAAACCATATATATGTTATTGGGCTTTTATTACCAATATTTGATGTGGGTGTGAGACATTTATTGTAATCTGGATGCCAGACCAGACCTGGGGAAAGAAAGTAGACTTACCTATCTGTTTTTGCTTGTTATTAGCTGCAGCGATCAGTCTGGGGAAGGAACAAATTTCAATTTATGATTAAAGATTTAGTCAATGCATCACACTGATTAATTAATTCTACTAATGAGTCAAGTCTCCAGATCCAGGATTAACTACTATGCTAAGTAAGACACACAGTAGATCTCTAGTCCCATGGCTTTCACTTATTAATTAACTCAAAACATGTAAAGAATACTTTCCCATTTTGACTGGAGCGCCATTTCTTCCTTCAGTATACATGAAGCCAGCATGGTGTTGTGAATTGAATTTTGGACTAGGACTGTGGGATACCAGGGTTTGAATCCCTGAGCAGCCAGTGAAACCTCATGGTGACATTTTGTTCCTAGAGGAAACCTATAGCTGACCACCTCTGGACAAGACAATCTTAGGATATGATCCCCATAAGTCAGAGCATGTTACACAGCAACAGCAGTAACATCAAAACATGTTGAATGAACACACAGGAACATCTCCCTTATACCATACATTCAGAAAATAAAGATGGGGTTATTATGTCCGGATAGGTAAAGGTAAAGGTTTTTCCCTGACATTAGTGTCCGACTCTGGGGGTTGGTGCTCATCTCCATTTTTAAGCCAAAGAGCCAGCATTGTCCGTAGACACCTCCAAGGTCATGTGGCCAGCATGACTGCAGGGAGCACCATTACCTTCCCACCAGAACAGTGCCTATTGATGTACTCACATTTGCATGTTTTCAAACCACTAGGTTGACAGAAGCTCAGGCTAACAGTGGGATTCCTTTGATTCCTGGTCATAGGTAAACACTCCTTTTATGTACACTGTTCTGTATGGAATGCTTACCTATGGCCAGGAATCAAAATTTAGAGTATAATTTTTATATGTCTATAAACTGCTAGAGGGCCAGTCATGAAACTAAGTGTAAAGGTGTGGCATGCTTATGGTTCTTCCATGTCTTTGGAGAATACCCACATGAAAAATAAGAAAGGGGTCTTTGCACTTTTTGGAGATCTGGGGAGATATTGTAGAGCATGCATAATTTACACAGATATTTGTTTGGCCAAAGGCAAGAGTTCATTTTAGGATCAAGAGCAATAATGATATTTGTAGGAAAAGTTTAAAGCAAGGATACCGAAAAAGCAATTGGACAGTCTCACATTTTTCATTCAGCTGTTGGCATAGCAACAGAAGGATCCCCTCCCTGCCTCACAAATACACAACGTCACTGGGTCCCATGAAGTTTTATTTATGTATGCAAAGCCCCTCAAACTATATGTAATTTTACACTTTTGTCATAATTAGTAAACCTGTATGTCTAGGCCTGATGAGGATGCATCCATCATACTTGTCTTTGATGGTCACGTTCCCAACCCTTATCTAGTGTCCTTGGGCATTTCCTCCAGCGCAGATTATTTAAACCTTATTTGAAATGCTTGGGACCAGAAATGTTTGGCATTTCCGATATTATTATTATTTTTTTAAATTGATTTTTGAATCTCTGTATTTGCACATACATACATGATGAGATATCTTGGAGATGAAACCCAAGTTTAAGCATGTAATTAATTTATATTTCACATACACCTCATACACATAGCCTGAAGGCAATTTTATACACAATATTTTAAATATTTTGTGTATGAAATGACATTTGTAGTATTCAGCGAACCCTCAGAAAGTAGAAGCGTCACTATCTTAGTCATTCATATAGATGATTTTTGATTTTGGAGTATTTCAGATTTTTGATTTTTGGATAAGGGATGCTCAACCTATCTTAGATCTCCTCTGACAGGCTATTTGATTCATTCCATAAATTGGCAATTTTTGACAAGCATCACTAGATCCCATATTGCTTATTGCCTTGCTTAAGCAAGTATTAGTCTGGAACCTGCAGTGCCCAAATGTGCCCTTCTCCTTTTCTGGCATTGGTTGATAGAGGTATAATTGGTTGATAGGGGTATAATTGTATTTAATTGTAGCTGATGTATCAAAATAGTAGCCATATCACTTGGCTACTATTAGTGCAGTGCCCAGCCTCTCTGTCTCAACATAAATATTCTATTTTTAGAATAGAAATAAATTTTTAGAATAGAAATAAATATTCTATTCTATTTTTTTTCCAGAAAAAATAATTGTTCCTTGCATATGAGAGTAAGAAGTTGGATATTTATATCCCTTCTATACACAATGACCCAGAACAACATGAGGAATGGGAGATCGTGGAAAATGCAACATGCTTGCCAGGATGCATTGGTGAGTACAAAAATAAAACCCTTAGGAATGGAGAAAGAAACTGTGTTATAACCACTCTTGCTGATAGTGAATGCCATTTTGGGAAGAAACTTTCCTCTTCCCATGGACTATCTCCACCCACAGAAATGATGAAGAATTTCAAGAGTCCATTTGTGCACAGCTACAATGTGGAGTGGCAGCTATGGCTGAAGAAAGAAAATACACTAATGGACATCTATGCACATTGGTACTGTTTTAAAATGGATTCACCCCACAAAAGAAAATAATGGCTGTAATTTATAAAAGAGACATTTACTGAAATTATCGGTAAGTAGGCACTTTTCCTAGTAAATAAGGAGTACATACTTTCACGATAACACAGCTGTGTGCTCAAGGAAAGCTTTGCTTGGTATGGCAAACGACAGACCAGAAAGACACAAAATAAGTGAAAAGAAATAGACCACAGCTTTATTTGGTTATTGGTGTAGGTAGGGTTGGCACACATATGGGTCTGGGCTCAGGCATTGGCCAACGCACATGTTGATCAATGAGCCCTTGGAATGGCACAAGATCATCCATCCGCACAGAATCCTAGTGTGATCTGGCAACCGCTGTGGGATGTGGGAAAATTGTCCCCAGCTACACATGACCTGCTCCATTTTGCACCCCCTAATTCCCCAAAGGGGGATCCCCATACACTTTCATTGCCTGATAGTCACTGCTCACCTAATTCTGGAACCATGAGCTATGCCAACTGCCCCTATATAGTTGCAACAAATTGCATAACATAGCCCAAGCATAGGGCAGGTGGGATGAAGCTCAGAGAGAACTACCTCTCTTCTTGCTGGAGCACTTATTACATACTACACCATCCAATTGAAGTGAAGACTTCCCATCTGGGTCACTCTGGCTGAGTTAGGGGAGCCAGATTGCAAAAGCACCAAGCAGGTTTAAACTCATGGGCTGGCATCTCAGTGGCCCAAAGTGCCCCAGATGACATTTCGACTTAGGAATGGTACCTGCTATGGCTCCTTTCCTACCCCCAAGCCACAATCTCTTCTGCTGGGTATGTTGAGCATCACATTTACTTATACAAAGGGTGAATTGCTACACCAGCATATATATGTGGATGTTTTGATGTAAGTTGTGATATTGCATTAGTACAATAAGCGCAAAAGCCGGGTTGCAGCTAAACGTCAAAAAAACCAAGATTATGGCAACAAGAATGATTGACAACTGGAAAATAGAGGGAGAAACCGTGGAGGCCGTGACAGACTTTGTATTTCTAGGTGCAAAGATTACTGCAGATGCAGACTGTAGCCAGGAAATCAGAAGACGCTTACTTCTTGGGAGGAGAGCAATGTCCAGTCTCGATAAAATAGTGAAGAGTAGAGACATCAGACTGGCAACAAAGATCCGCCTAGTCAAACCATGGTATTCCCTGTAGTAACCTACGGATGTGAGAGCTGGACCTTAGGGAAGGCTGAGCGAAGGAAGATCGATGCTTTTGAGCTGTGGTGTTGGAGGAAAGCTCTGAGACTGCCTTGGACTGCGAGAAGATCCAACCAGTCCATCCTCCAGGAAATAAAGCCCGACTGCTCACTGGAGGGAAAGATACTAGAGACAAAGTTGAAGTACTTTGGCCACATCATGAGGAGACAGGAAAGCCTAGAGAAGACAATTATGCTGGGGAAAGTGGAAGGCAAAAGGAAGAGGGGCTGACCAAGGGCAAGATGGATGGATGGCATCCTTGAAGTGACTGGACTGACCTTGAGGGAGCTGGGGGTGGTAACGGCCGACAGGGAGCTCTGGCGTGGGCTGGTCCATGAGGTCACAAAGAGTCGGAGACGACTGAACGAATGAACAATAACACAATAACTTTGGCACATACTCCAAGGACCGAACAAGAAATTTTGCTTCTTGAGGTGATGAAGAACATGGCACATTTTCCTTTACACGCTCAGAAGACAACTATGTAAATAAGATTGATTTACATTTAATCTTATTTCAGTGGTGGTGACAAGACAGCATACTCCACTGCAGTAGGCTAACCGATAGGATGTTGGGTGGGTTATGTCCCACACAGAGCTTTCCCCCTTAACAGTGACATTTCTTGTTCCACAACACCAACCACCATTACAAGTATTTCACGGTGCCTATTGGTAGGGTCAGCACTGACACACATCGGCTGGTATTTTATATGTTCTTGAGTAACTTTAAATGTTCTGTATGGAAAATACCACCACAATCCCCGTGTCATCAGCTCCTGGACTCACCATGCTGCTGGGATAGTTTCTGTTCCATTGCTGATGTGTTGGTGGGTCAGATAAAAGAGGGCTATGAGGAAGGGTCCTATAGCCATCTTCTGCCAAGATCTGCTGTTGTCTTCCAAGGGTCTCAAGAGATGATCTTTCTCGTCTACACTTAAGTTCGGGCACATAATGAGATTTTTCTCTGATCTCATCCACTCTTTACCAGCAAGGGAATGGCCATGGAGGATATCTATAGCAGTAACCTAGTGAGGCATGTATGTATGCCTTTTATCACTGCAACGGGAGAAAGAGAAAACCAACAAGAAACAAAGACATGTGCAAGCGTATGATGGAATTATGATTGCATATATTATTAATATGATACACTCCATTTTTTAACTCCAGAACAGCAAAATAAAAACTGTAACATGGAGAAAAGAAAAACTTGGAAACAAAAAACAAGAGAAAAACACTGATCACAGCCGGAAAGTATTGCAGTAGAAATTAGCCATTGGCAAAAGCTCCTTATTGATTTTTGAAAAATGTCTTGTTATTGTGTCTACTTAGAGACACAAAGAATTCTGCCATTCCTTCATTTATTTATTCTTAGTTCCTCTGAGTCACAATTAGGCAATGAAAAATGCACCTTTGCCATGTTGAATATCTGTGTCCTAAGGCTGATCTGTACATGCCTGCGTTTCACTTAATGATGCAAAGCTGATCACGTGAAACTGATTATGTTTGGAGGAATACCACCAGTTGATATAAAGCCACAGGCAGGTTTGATCTACAAGTAGCTGCTTCATTCATACAAATCAGCTCAGCGGCACAGCCGTCAAACGTGAGTAAGAGCATCCACGTGTAAGCTCATTCTAACTCCTAGTGAAAATTCAACTTTTCTTAGTGATATTTGAAAGTCAACTATTTGGTTATTATCATCTAGAATCTCTACTTTTAGGTACACAGGTGAAGTGTCCTTCCTTACATTCTATATACACACTTCTTTTTCTTTTCATTTCCTCTTTGAGTTTGTTGTGCAGCCACATTAGCTTTTTCAGAAGTTTTCCATTTTCCTTCTTCAATTGGATTATTTGTGATTGTGCCTTTTGCAACTCCTTCAAGAAGCCCCTCACTTGCATTGCACCTCATCATACTTACAGTTCCCCACCACTTTTTTATAGGCAGCCACTGTAAATTTACTGGGAGTTATGGCCATCATCAGGTGACTTCTGGTTGTCACTCCTGCTCCTACAGAGCAATTGTGAAATTGGGCAGATCTGTAATCATGGGGAGAAATTGTTATTATAGCCAAAAGAGCACCAAGGACCTACTATTTTGACTCAAAACAACATGCGATGGGGGTCTGTGACAATCTCTGTTCTGTTTTGGAGCTTACCATGTTGAAAAGGGGTGTTCCGATGGGTGGTCTTTAGCAGTGAGCTGTCATCCCTCTTTACAGAAATACATAATAACACCTTCCCTTTGCAAATTTCTTTTAAAAATTATTAATGACAGATATAGTGTATTAAAGGCATTATAGAACAGAGAACAGGCAATTTTCCTTTGCTGCTTTGTTCCAATTATAATATTGTGCTTAGCAGAGAGATGTCATCCCTGTTAATAGAAATGCATGATTACTCCTTCCTATGGAAAGAAATGGTTTAAAACAGTATCACTGTTTCAAGAGTACAATGGGATTTGCTGCAGAACAATTGAATCCCATGGAAAACAATGGTTTAAAACAGTATCCCTGTCTCAAGACTCCAATGAGTTTAAATGTTGATTATTGGATCCCATGGGACCCCCAGTTGTGCAGTGAGTTAAACCGCTGAGTTGCTAAACTTGTTGACTGAAAGATCACAGGTTCGAATCCGGGGAGCGATGTGAGCTCCTGCTGCCACCCCCTGCTTCTGTCAACCTAGCAGTTCGAAAACATGCAAATGTGAGTAGATCAATAGGTACCACTCTGGCAGGAAGGTAACGGTGCTCCATGAAGTCATGCCAGCCACATGACCTTGGAGGTGTCTATGGACAAAACTGGCTCTTCAGCTTAGAAATGGAGATGAGCACCAACCCCCAGAGTTGGACATGACTGGACTTAATGTCAGGGAAAACCTTTACCTTTACCTATTGGATTGCATGGAAAACAATGGTTTAAAACAGCACCCCTGTCTCAAGGGTCCAATGGGTTTAAATGCAGAACTATTGCATCCTATGGAAAGCAATGATTTAAAACAGCATCTCTGTCTCAACGTTCCAATAGGTTTAGATGCAGAACTATTGCATCTCATGGAAAGGGATTCTGGCAAATTGCATGAGGAAAAAAAAACCTGGGTTGGAGACTTATTGCTTGCATATGATGAAGAAGATAAAAGAGTGAGTGAGCGAGGACTGGAAGGTACAATCAGCTCCCAATTCTTCTCTTTACTTAGTAATGCCTCTCAATACCGCCATCTGATAAGCTCCATAGTGTTTGTTTCCTTTAGCATGTCTAGGCATTGGATTCTACTCAGTAATTCTCTTAACTCATTAAAATTATTTTTTTTTCCTGAAATTCGAGGTCTGTGCTTGACTATATTCTTTTTTGCCCAGTTCCACAATTGTAAATTCTGGCATTACATGGTCATTTGCTCCTAAATTACAGATTACTTTGATTCCAATTACCAACTCCTCCCAATTGGTTAGCTCAAATCCAGAATTTCTCATCCCCTTGTTTATTACTCTACCTTTTAAAATAAGAAATTATCTGCATGGAATATCAGGAATCTTTTGGATTATCAATCCTAAGCATGATGAAAAATTTCTTGCATCTTTTTTAAACACCAAATGTTTGGAAAGCTTTGATGTATACAAATACACATATATTTCCATGTACCCTTTTCAAAAGAAAAAAATGAAGATGAATATTCGGAAATACTGGGAAAGAAAGTAACCAAAAATGATGGATTGTCCATCCTTAGTCCTTCTAGGAATTGGCTAGGTAAATTCTGTAGGTTGGAGACCAACAGTTTACCTTCGCTGGGTTGTCGCAACCTGAAAGGTGAAAAAGTTTTAGTTTCATAATAAAACCACTGGGATCGGGTAGAAACAAAGATCGGGGAGACTTCACCTTCCTGATATGAAGAATCACCACTCATGAAGAATTCCAGTAACGACAATTCTGATCTAGGAGAAACAAAGGTTTGACCTTCAATTCCAAACAATCTAGGGTTGCCAGAGTGAAAACTGGAGAGGGTTGCTTATCTTTAATGATTGTGTAGAGAAGGGAATTTCAATAGGTGATGCTTGTCATGCAACCAGGTAATAAGTAAAATCTACTTAAATTCCTTCTTGTACATGGCCATTATGAATATAGGCTACCCATGTAAGAGAGGATCTGGAGGAGTCAAAAGAATGGAAACCAGGTAACAAGAAAAACCTATTGAAAATGCTTCTTATACATGGTGTTTAAGGCATCCAAAGTAAGGGAGAATCTGGATGGGACCAAACCAAATAATAGAAACATGTTGAAAATATGTCTTGTACATGACCATTAAAGGTGCAGGCAACCCAACTTAGGAAGGATTTGAGTGAGGTTCGACGAGAGGACAAAACTTTTAGGCTTAGATGCTACTGGGCTTGGTTGATTTAAAAAAATGGTTCAAAACTCAGTTTGGAAGTAAGGGGTTCTGGTAGTTCAATTCTAAAGTCATTTCCAATTATTTCCAAAATATTTTTTGGGAAACATTTTGGAAAAAATTCTCACTACCTCTGAGGATGCTTGCCAAAGATGCAGGCAAAACGTCAGGAGAAAAATGCCTCTAGAACATGGCCATATAGCCCGGAAAAACCTACAACAACCCAGTGATTCCGGCCATGAAAGCCTTCGACAATACATTGTTTTTTGAAACTTTCAGAAACATCCAAAGCTTCCGAATTGATTTGTTAATGCGGACATGTATGCACAGTAGGGAAAAAACAGCACTGGCACTAGGGAAACTTCAGGGGATTCTCCCTACCTCATTTTTAGACCAATCCTGATTAAACTTGCTACAGTGGTAGAACACATGTACCACTGTTAGGTCACCAAATTTCATAAGCTTATATTTATCCATGGATTTTTTTTGTGATTTTTCAAACTTTTTATAAAAATATTTTTTAATAATAAAGAAAATCTGTTCCTGTTTGGAAAGTGGTATTTCCTGTTTTATTGGGTGGTCTTTACTTTGAAAGTAGTTGTTCTACTCCAGAAACTTTTTTGTGTGGCACAAACTGAGTCAAATTGGTGGAGAACAGAAATCATAGTACAGACCCCATCAAAGAACATCTAGACTGACTCCCTTCTTTTGGGCAGAAAGGCACCATCCAAACTCTTCTGACATCCATTTGCTTCCTCTACTGAGTTGAAGGGGACCCTCAAGACACATACATCCATTTATTTCTATTTGCAGATGCAATCATCATTTTATAATTACTGACTGTAAAGGGCTGGCTGAGACTGACTACCACAGTGCCTTGTTCATGGCAATCGGGCCAAAGTAAAATGATTTGTTTTTTAAGCAGTTTATATTCTCTTGGCTTTGCAAAAGTTGTTTATTGCTTTGCTGCCTTCTTTAGACCTCTTTGTAGATTCAATCAGTTTATTTTATATTTAGACGAAGACTGCTACAGACAGCTGTTTTTGGGTCCTTCAGCCATCATTAAGCTAATGAGCAGGCATGCATTATGGGAAATATAGTTTAACAGCAGGGCTTTTTGCAATCTCTACCATTGGGGGCCTGGCCTTCCCAAACTACAGTTAAAGCTGTGATTAGCCACGTTCCCTTGGCTTTACCAAAGTTGCTTAATGGTTGTGAAAATTAAAATAACCTTGAGAGACATCTGAGCATTACAGAATATTTGCAAAAAAATAAAAAAATAAAAAAGGTAAGTAGTTCAAATTCATAATCCCCCCCCCCCCCTCCACACCACCTTTCCTGCATGGTTCAAAACTTAATTCGGAAGTGAATTTTGTATGTTCATATCCTATTTTTCATGTATTTCTGATTTTTTTGCTCATGCCTAGATGTGACCTATTGCCATGTTTGTTCTGCAGTCTGGGTTAGTAAATTGTCAGTTATTTTCTGTTGCCAAGGAGGGACAAACTCCATGCTAGTAGGAATATATAGTGAAGAAGAAAGAGAAAGCCAATGTATCTCCGTTATCTCCATCCCAGTCTTTTTGTGAAACCTAGAGCAGGAATCAGGCCACTGACTGTGATAAATTGACACCAGAAGATTATGCTGTTGCCAAGGCAGTTTTGCTAATTAGAAACCTCCAACTTCTCTAGCTTTCCCCAGCCAGGGTTTTCATGGCTGTTACCTAGTCATTACTTACTGTGCGCTTGGCATCTTATTAATTTTTATGACAGATATGCCAAAGCACCCCAGGAGTTTCAGCTGAATGTTCCTTCTTTCCAAAAAGGTAAAATTAGGATTAGTCAACCACAAAGAGCTGGACTATAATCCAGAGCCAATTGGTCCTATTAGAATGCAGTTTCACTGCAAATCATAGCCCGAGAGGGAATGACACTGAGGAATACCTAGAGAGAAAGAGGTTTTGATATGGTTATAAGATTCCTTACCAGGTACACGGTCTCTGTGTTATTGATCGTCATGTAGTAAAGAAAGACTCTGAGAATGAAGACAGGAAAATGATAAGTCATTTGATTAAATATTGGCTGAAATCGTTTGCCAGGCAATCCGCCTGCAGAAGTAATTGGATTTTTTTTTGTCTAAACCACAACGTCCCCATTCAAGGTCATGAAACTAGACTTGCACACGAAGTGCTGTTATATATGTGTATCCATGACTGATGGCCATCTATCTGCCTGTGCTGAAACTGGCAATAGTTCTCCTTTGGTGGCACATTATTTTGCTCATTCTCTTTGATATTTAGTACTATAGTATTGCCATTCAATGAGACTCTGCAAACCCAAGACACTACCACATGATGTAAGCAGCGCATAACTCCTGTGTAGAGTTCTATGTGATTTATGTAACAGAACCCAGATGCAGTATCTAGGTCATTAATTGATAACTGATGATAACAAAAGCACTTACTCTTGACCAGCAGAATCTCCATCATTGCTTCTTTGGCCTCTTCCATGCAGCTAAATAAAATCCCACATTATCTGCTTTGAACTGGGATATATGACAGTGTGGACTCGGATAACCAAGTTTAAAGCAGATATTGTGGGATATTCTGCCATTATATGGTTGTGTGAAAGCCCCCCCCCCCCCTTGTGTGGAGGCACTATTCACCTACTAATTTATAGAGCTTTTAAATCCAGAAAATGTTTCAGGCATGAAGAACTGGGGAGCAATAACACTGCTTCCCCTTCCACAGGGCCTTTATTATGGGAATTGCAGGAACTCCCACAATAAAGGAGCTGTCCAGACAACGTTCTGGACAGTCTCACATTAATTCGCTATTTATTTATCGTGTCAGGAGCAACCAGACATTTGCATTACATTTTTAACAAAACAAACATTAATTCGCTGCAAACCAAGAAAACTCTGGTTTGTAGTGAATTAATTTGATAGTGCATTTATTCCGTGCCTTCTTGGAAGGTGCGGGATGAATGCACCATTCCCACAGTTTACTGGGCTAAAGAAGCCAGGTAAACTGTGCACCCATACCTTGAGAAGTCTGACTTGGCCACGGTGGTGCATGCTCTGGTTACATCCCATTTAGATTACTACAACGCACTCTACATGGAGTTGCCGGTCCAGCGGGAGGCTGCCAGGTTGCTAACTGGAGCAGTACTCAGAGAGCATACTACTCCTTTGTTGTGCCAACTCCACTGGCTGCCAGTTTGCTACTGGGCACAATTCAAAATGCTGGCCTTAGCCTATAAAGCCCTAAACTGTTCCAGCCCAACTCACCTATCTGAACATATCTCTCCTTATGAACCGTCTAGGAACTTGAGATCATCTGGGGAAGTCCTGCTCTCGATCCCGCCTTCTTTGCAGACACGTCTGGAAGGGACAAGAGAAAGGGCCTTCTCAGTGGTGGCCCCTCGGCTGTGGAATTCCCTCCCTAGAGATATTAGATCAGCCCCCTCCCTCCTGACTTTCTGAAAAAAGTAAAAACCTGGCTCTTTCAGCAAGCTTTTTGGAAATGCAGTGTAATAGGTAAACATGAAACTATGAAAAAACAAAACATGGAACAGCTTAGATAATGCTACTGGAAAATGAGATTAACAGGAACACATTGATGATGATATGTTTTTAATTGCTTCTGTATGGATTTTTATAATGTTTTAAAAATGTTTTAATTGTATTTATGACTGTTGTGGTATTGAATTGCTGCCAGTTTGCAAGCCGCCTTGAGTTGCCTTTGGGCTGAGAAAGGCGGGACGAAAATACCGTGAATAAATAAATAAATAAATAAATAAATGTTCAATTCCCATTATATACAATAGTGTAATAAAAAGGTATCCCTTTCATAAAACAGCAAGATCAAGGTTTTCTTTTTTCAGATTTTTAAAAATCTTTTTTAGTATTTTTAAGCCAGGGAGTGTTGAATCTGTGGGTGCAGAATCCGTGGATACGGGTGGGGGGGGGGGGGGGTGACTGTACAGATAATTTCCATTAGTCCCTTGAAATCATTATTTTCAAGAAGCCCATTAATTTTGAAAAGCACAAGGCAAGCAAAATTCAATGCTCTTACCTTCGAGGGGAGGTAAGAAAGGAAATAAAATCCAGTGTAAATGTCAGCAGGGCGATGCGTTTCCATAGCACCCATATCTATACTTATAACCACATACGTAGTTGGAGATGACAGGGAGCAAAAATCCATATTACTTACACTTAGAGAGGATGGTGCTCAATAGAGCACAGAATTATTGACTTTCTTGGCAGGGAAAGGTTAAGACTTTTATTTAAGCAGCTGTTGCAAGTCAGTGGTACAGATCAGTTCACACATGTCCAAGCTTCAATAGCCCATTGCTATTTCCATAATGTTTCCATGGATGGCCAGCAAGCAATGTGAACTATTTAATATTTGCTTTAAAGATGCAATATCTTGAAAGCCAAAATATGAGATATCTCTGTTACTAGGTCACAATGCTTTGGGTTCCTGAAGAATACTGCCTATTCCCATTCTGGTCTCCAGAAGAGGATGCCTGCTGCTTTGGTCATTCTATAGGGATGAAATGCTTACAGTGGAAATAAATAAATATTAATCCTTTTTTTAAATAAATAAATCCCTGATCCTCTATTTTTAGCACTTAAGAGAAAGGGAGTGATAAGCAATTTCAAATCAAGACATGTTGCGAAGCTCAGCATTATTTATCAGTAGGGACATGAAAATCTGCAAGTTTTATTTTCATTGCATTGCCATGACAATCTGTCAGTTTTATTTTCATTACATTGCCTTTGACAATCTCCCACATAGCTTGTCCCCAACTAGGGCCCAAAATCTTGGACTTGTTCTTTACTATTGTTCTGCACTTGAATTTATAATCCTCAGTTCTTATATTGCCCTCTGTTTCCACTATGATCTATGCAATTTATCCATCGCCCCTATCCTCACAATTGTTTTTGCAAAAACTGTCATCACAGAGCTCATTGGTTATTGGTTGATGTTTATTTTTATATTTTTGTTATCATGCTGTTGTTTTATTCACTTTTATGTTGTCATTATATATTTTCATGTGCTATATTTTAATCACGTTGTTCGGGCTCATCTCCATGTAAGCCACACTGAAGCTCTTTGGGGAGATGGAGGCAGGATAATAATAATAATAATAATAATAATAATAATAATAATAATAATAATCTTTTATTTGTACCCCACTACCATCTCCCGAAGGACTCGGTGCGGCTTACAAGAGGCCGAGTCCAAATACAATAGTAAAAACAACAGCAACAACAAACAGCAAAATAACTCAAAGAAGAAAGCAATAATATTAAAAACACACAATGACGCAATTAAAATCAAAATCAAAAGATAAAGTTGTTGTTGTTGCTGTTCTTCTTCTTCTTCTTCTTCTTCTTCTTCTTATTATTATTATTATTATTTGAAACATAACAAGATCACTGTGCTGGCTGTTGTATTGGATCACATGTGATGTCTCGGGGAATAATGTGTGCAGATCCCAGTAGGATGGCCTTTTGCAACTGACAGGTGGTAATTTTGTCAGTGCCGATTGTATTTAAGTGCAGGTCAAGGTCTTTAGGCACTGCACCCAGTGTGCTGATCACCACTGGGACCACCTTGACTGGCTTGTGCCATAATCTTTGCAGTTTGATCTTTAAATCCTGGTATCGTGTCAGCTTTTCCAGTTGTTTATCTTCAATCCTGCTGTCACCTGGGATTGCAACCTCAACAATCCATACTTGGTTTTTTAACACAATCATAAGGTCAGGAGTATTGTGCTCCAATACTCTGTCAGTCTGAATTCGGAAGTTCCAGAGGAGTTTGATGTGTTCATTTACTATAACTTTTTCAGGCTTGTAGTCCCACCAGTTCTATGTCACAGGCAGATGGTATTTGTGGCAAAGTTCCAATGAATCATCTGAGCAATGGTGTTATGCCTCTGCTTGTAGTCTGTCTGCACGATCTTCTTGCAGCAGCTGAGGATGTGATCTCTTCTTCTTCTTCTTCTTCTTCTTCTTCTTCTTCTTCTTCTTCTTCTTCTTATTGTTCAGAACCCTACCACCATCTCATCCTGTCCAATACCTGACCCGAGAGCTCAGTATGTGACAAAGTTGCCATGTCAGAGTTGGGTAGCATGAAACTCCAAAGCACCAATAAAGCATTCCTGAAATAAAGCATTCATCTCTTGTGGGAAGTCTTTATTTGTGAAAGTGCTGACCGTGTTGTTCTGTGCTTTTAGGTCATTTCCAACTGATGCTGACTCAGTCTAAAGGGACTCTACTATGGGATTTTTGGGGGGCTGACAGGATGTAACTCACCAAAGGTCACCCAGTGAGTTTTCATGGCTGAGCAGGAAATCAAACCCTCATATAAGGAGCATGAGCCCTGCTGTATCTAAATTCCATTGGATATATAAGATGCTTGTATTATGGTTTAAATGTTTCTGTATTTTTTTTACAAACTGCTGGAATTGCAAAGTTACATTTACAATTTTCCCCAAAACCTTAACCTAGCAGTGGAACTATTGAAGGTGGAGTTATGGTGCTAACTGGAAGTAGAGTCGGGAGACCACAGTTGTGCAACCAGTGTACAAAGAGGTGCAACTATCCATGACTGTGTAAACACTGCAGCAGAAAGTTCCAGTTGCCCCAGTTGTTCTGGAATGAAAATGCAGGAGGAATGTGTACACATATTTTCTAATAGCACCGATGAACATTTTCCACTCTTGTTCTATATGCACTTACTTGGAGGTAAGTGCTACTGAACCCAATAGGTCTTTTGATTAACAAGCGCAGGCTTATAGTACAAGACACACAACTAATTTTATTTCTGATTTGTTTCACTATTGGAGGGCTCCATTTGAAATCTAAGGACAGGATTATGGAGAAAGGGTGTTGCGCCCTTTTAATGTGCTCTCAAGGAACCATATTAGCTATATGTTTTGATAGGTTTGAAAAAGAATTATACTCACTGGGGGAAATTGATTTCATACAAGATGATTGGTATTATACTAGACAGGGAAGTGATATGTGAATAGCATAATTATGGGGGGAAACTGGTTTCTTTTTATAGAAAAGCTGTATGCAGAAGATGACTTTTTCCACTGTACAAATTGCTGATAATACTGTGCAGATTGGTGCCTATAATAGTCCCTATTGAACATTATTAAAAGTTCAAGGGTGATGACATTTTTGAAGTGGATACAATTCTTTTCAAAGAACATCAGACTCAAAGCTAATTCCACAGCTTTTTTTTTTTAGTCTAGCATGAATGCTCTACATAGACATGCATAGGACTATGGTGTTACTTACTTAAAACTGGATGTGAAACTGTCTGAAAGACTAGGTTCTTGTGGGTTTTTTCGGGCTATAGAGCCATGTTCTAGAGGCATTTCTCCTGACGTTTCGCCTGCATCTATGGCAAGCATCCTCAGAGGTAGTGAGGTCTGTTGGAATTAGGACAAAGGGTTTATATATCTGTGGAATGGCTGGGGTGGGGCAAAGAGCTCTTCCCTGCTGCAGTTAGGTGTGAATGCTTCAGCTGATCACCTTCATTAGCATTTGAAGGCCTGCCTGAGCCTGGAAAAATCTCTTGCTGGGAGGTGTTAATCTGTGCCTGGTTGTTTCCTCTCTGTTGTTTTGCAGTTGTAATTTTAGAGTTTTTTAATACTGGTATCCAGATTTTGTTCATTTTCATGGTCTTTTCCTTTCTGTTGAAATTGTCCGCATGCTTGTGGATTTCAATGGCTTCTCTGTGTAGTCTGACATGGTGGTTGTTGGTGTGGTCCAGCATTTCTGTGTTCTCAAATAATATGCTGTGTCCTGCTATGGCTGACTTCTCTGGTTGAAGTAGTCTGCAGTGCCTTTCATGTTCCTGGATTCTTGTTTGGGCGCTGCGTTTGGTGGTCCCTATGTAGACTTGTCCACAGCTGCATGGTACACGGTAGACTCCTGCAGAGGTGAGAGGATCCCTCTTGTCCTTTGCTGAACGTAGCATTTGTTGGATTTTCTTGGTGGGTTTGTAGATTGTTTGTATGTTGTGTTTCCTCATCAGCTTTCCTATGCGGTCAGTGGTTCCCTTGATGTATGGCAGGAACACTTTTCCTCTGTGTGGATCTTCATCTTTACTCTCGTGGCTTGTTCTGAAAGACGATTCTTTCCTCTATTACATTGTCAAAGGTTCAAGATCCTAAGGTTTTCTTTTGGTCCTACCATTGTTCCAAGCTCCTGGGGTGAGGACACAGGAGAGGGCCTTTTTCGTGGCTGCTCCTGGGCTATGGACTTCCATAAAATACATGTTTGTTTAAGCAGGTGTTTAATGACTAATTACTTGCAGGAGAGAGATTTTGTTTGTTTGTATATTTGTTTTTGCAAAATGGGGCATGTGGTGTATTTTTAAGTTTATTATGCTATTTTTTTATTATATTGTTGTCATTTATTAGCATTTAGGCAATCATATTGAGGGAAATCCAGGTTCATTCCCCGCTGCCTCAGAGATAGGACTGAGTCTAATCATTTTATGTTATGGAGAGTAGATTTTGATTGACCATTAGAAGGAAGTTCTTGAGGGAAGAGCAGTTTGGCACTATAATCAATTGCTTAGTCATTTTTTTTTTTGTTGGATAGCCTCCTGCTAGAATTTTTTTTATCTGGAGATCCCCATTGATCAGGGAGTATTATTTGGTGGCCCATGAAGCCTCTTCAAATTCTACAATTCTGTATCTCTTTGACCATCTCCATACTTGCCATACATACCAAAAGGGTGTGGATTTGGCATGCTCTTCTGCATGTGTGTTGAGTTATCGCTTGTTTGAAATGCCTGAATAGGGTTAGAGAGAGAGCTTTGAATGTGAAGGAGTATTTTTCAGCTGCAAGATAACAAAATCCTGTCTAGATTATTACTCAAGATATAATTGTACCATGGGGGATATGGGGTGGGGAGGGAGAAAAGGAAGCAATTTTGCTGTTCATTTAGATTTTATTATGCATTGAAGATGATAAAAATATATGTTCTATTATCTTTGCAGTGGTGTATAAATTATTCATTATAGGTTTAATTAGTTTTGCAACAATGATACCATTATCTTTACAGAAATCACCATGTGTGTCCCATTGACATAGAATGTGCTAACAGCAGGCAGCTATTGTGCGAGGACAAAGAATGTAATCCACATCCCATTGATGTCAGTTGAATAGCTCCCATGCATCTCAATGGAGCTGGACAGCGTCCAAAATTGGCAAGCAGTCGCTGTTATTGAAGCGAGAAGTTTTGGATGCTGGCAAAAAAGTATTTTTTTTAAAAAAAATTAAGTTGCAGAGAGATGAATAGCTTACCAAGGGGACAATTTAGCCAGCCTCTGTTAGCAACGGACTACCATGATAACTAAACCATAAGAACTAAACCACATTTTCTCTAGAATTGAGAAATGGTCATAGATTTTATAGAACTAAATCATTTCTTATACATCTACAAATGCATATTACCTTAATCTGTGTCAGTCTTGAATCTTTTTTCAGTGTTTCCCACCAAAAGCCATTCTTAAAATATCATTGGTCAACCATGGGAAGAAAGAGGCCATAGACAGATATTGGATTGAATTGGGTGACTTGAATTGGAAGGGCCCTGAGTCTATACTGTCATACGATTCAGTTCAAAGAAGATAATGTGGATTATTTGATATGATCATCTGGATTATATAGCAATGTAGAAGGGGCCTGAGGACCCTTCTATGCAGCCCTATATCCCAGAATATAAAGGCAGAAATCCCACAATATGTGCTTTGAGCTGGGTTGTCTTGGTCCACACTCAAATAATGTGGGATTTTCTGCCTCGATATTCTGGGATATAGGGCTGTGTGGAAGGGCCCTATACTGCCATTTGATTCAGTTCAAAGCAGATAATCTGGATTTTATGTCAGACTTGTTGTGTTTCGTAGCACGATCTTATGTATGAATTTGGGTGATTCTTATTGAATCACCCAAATTCAAAAGAAAAGCTTCCAGGCGAGAGCCTGTAGGTTTGCAGCCTTCAGTTAGAATATCTTATTAAAGATAGAAAGAGGGGGTATTTCTTCTACAGTGTCCTCAAAGAAAAACTATTACTTCAAGCCAGACCAGAGATAAACATTGGCAGTAAGGAGCATTAAATTAAAAACAGGAATCATCACTAGTTAGATCAGCTCAGGAGCAGTCACCCACTAACACAGTTCATCTCCCCATTAGTATGCAAGTGAGCGAAAATTTCTGAAGGCAAAGATAAAACTAATCTCCACTCTTTTAAAACCAAGAATGACTCCAAGACATCAGCATTCCTGCCTAGTTCTCTTCTGTAAGAATCATTTGCATTTATTCCTCTGAAAATGGAGAGAAAACCGGGAAGGGAGGAATCCTTATAAACCACACAGTGCTTCTAAAACATGTTAAAAGCCACAGAAATGTCAAAGGTGGGATTTTTTTTGAGAGCTGTAGTAATCCCATTCTTAACAGATATTCATTGTTTTTTCAAAAGGAAAAAAAAAACTAGACTAGATTATTCTGAATGAACTCTCCTTTCTGGACATATTTCTACCAACATAAAGAGGCTTTCAATTTTACTTCAGGTTCAGCAACTTCAAAGAAGAAGAAAAATAGCCTAATTCTTACAATGTACTTTTTGTGATTTTTAAAGACTTTATTGGAATGTGATTATTTGGAATCATAATTAAATGTCTACCTATATGTCCATAATTAGGAAAAAGTAGTGTTCTGCAAAGGAGATAGAAGGGTAAGAGACTTTAAGGTTTTCTTCACCATTTGAATAAAAGCTAGTATCTCGCAACTCCCTGTTATCTTCCAAAAGATGTCCTTTGAAGTCTTCCTGGAGGCACATTTGGTTTGTTTTCAATTATTTCTCTTGATCATTTTACATTTGAAAAATGGGCACATCACTTAAATGTATGCCTACGTCTATGTGAGAGAGGAAATATTTGTGTATTTTGGCAAGTGGGTTATGCAATATGACTTCAGGATCTTACCTCACCTTCTTGTTCTTTGAAACAAACAAATTATGATTACTTCTAGTCAAGGCAAGCTATTTTCATAGAAAAACCTTACTTGGTATCTGTGCCTTGTTGTAGCATGGAAGTAGTAGCACTGAAGCTAACTCATGTCCCATGAGCTGCATTATAATACTCAGTGTAGACTCATATAATGCAGGATAAACTGCATTGAACTTGATTGTATGAGTCTACACAGCCATATAATCAAGTTTAGTATAGTTAATCCACATTCTGGAACTGGATGGCAGTATAAGTGAGGCCTTAGAGCAGTGTTTCTCAACCTGGAGGTCGGGACCCCAGGGTGGTCATGAAGGAGGATTCAGGGGGGTCACCAAAGACCATCAGACATATTTCTAATGGTCTTAGGAACCCCTTTGGCAGAGAAGGCTGAAGATCCCTCTGCCTATCCTTCTCTTCTGTGTGGCAAGTTTGGTTCAATTCCATCATTGGTGGAGTTCATAATTCTCTTTGATTGTAGGTTAACTATAAATCCCAACAACTACAACTCCCAAATGACAAAATCAATACCCCCACCCCACCAGTAATCAGATTTGGTTTATTGGGCATTTGTGGCAAATTGGTCCAGTGAATGAAAATACATCCTGCATATCAGATTACATTACAATTCATAACAGTAGCAAAAGTGTGTGATCCATCATTTCATCTGCTCACTTGCAGAGTCTATATTTGGGATCTGTCATTGACTTTTCAATTTTGGCTTTGATGGCATTGGTTCTAATGGCTTGTTCTTGGGATGCAAGATTCAGGCCCTCCGTCTCCCTTTTCAAAGTTCCATTTGTGAACCACGTCCATTTTTTTTCCTTGCCAATTGGGCTCTCAATTTTTTCCAGCAATTGTCCATGAAGAGCCTTCTTTTGCCAGTTTTCTCATCTGTTCTGCATTGGGGTTTTTTTTTTGCACTTTAAGCAGTTTTCTACTATTGACTTCCTTCAATGTTGGTTCTTGACTGCCTTTCACATAATCTGCCAGTCTATGTTTCTCTTCTTCTACCGTTTGTTTCACTTACAGAAGCCCTCTGCCTCCTGATTTTCTAGGCAGGTAAAGTCTGTCGACATTACCACGTGGGTGTACCAAGTAGTGAATTGTCAACAGTTTTCTTGTTTGTCTGTCCAGATCATCTAGCTCTGCCATTCCATCATCATCATCACCATCATTTATTACCTTCTCACTTAGTATGTTTTCCAACCCTTGTGTTTAATTTTGTCACCATTTCCATTTCAATGAAAGCTATTGGCACTTTTGTAACACAGACACATACACAGCTTGACGTTTGTTGTGGATAAGTCATTACCTACTAAGGGCAAATGTTGTTTGTAGTCCATACACCTGTTTTTATTCCTGTCTACTTTCAAAGCACAGTCGGTTCCTTGTGTTTCCATTGTTTGGCCAAATGTCTTTCCTTAATGAAAACAATCCAAGCTGCTCAAGGATATTAATGCCAATTTCCCTCCTCCTGCAAACAATGCCTTTGTTACATTTTGACTTTGTCATTTTTTGACCCCATAATAAGTAGCAGACCTGGCCAAAGAAGTTATGAAATGTGTAAATTATACCACCTACAGGAATGGAAGACACTACTGCCAATTCATCTTCTCCTGCTGTTTCACATAAAAGGTTGCTATGTGCCTTCAAGTCAACTCTGACTCATGACAATGCTCTCCTATGGTTTCTTGGCAAGGTTTAATATAAAGTTCTATTATCTTCCCATTAGGTTAAAAGAATGGGACATGTCTAAAGTCTCACATTGGGTTTCCATGGCTGAGCAGGGATTCAAATCCTGGTGCATCAAAGTTTTAATCCAAAACTCAAAATACTTAAGAATGTCTCATCAGAACAGAATATCAAACCCAGCTATTTCTTCATTTATATTTCAATCTTCATTCCAAAAGGCAGTCTAAAAATCATTATTTGACAGTTCACTGTGACAATGGATACCTATTTGGACCCCAGAATAAGTTAAAATGAACAAGTACAACACAATTTGGGTTTAGTGCTTGTTCCTTGTTAGTGAGTTTGTATGGCTGTCATAGCCTTTTGTTACTCAATTGCTACCAGAACATACTTTCGTAAGAATTTTGTGTTAGCTTAGTTTCATCGATTGCCAGTGAATACTGATCATCCAGAGTTTGTTCCAAGTTACATTCATTTTTTTAAAAAAAATGCTGGGCCAGTCTATCAAATGAATCTTCAGGGTGAAGTTTTCCCTTCAGAAGTCAGCCCCACCTTTTTACCAACCAACCTTATGAATTATTTTGGAAAATAAAAAAGATGGATAGTATTGCCTACCTGTGGATTTGATGATTTAGGTGAGATTCAGAGTCATCCAAATGGTTTTTGCCTGAATCATCTAGAGCAGTGGTTTTCAATATGTGGGTCCCCAGATGTCAACTTCCAGAAATCCTAACAGCTGGTAAACTGGCTAGGATTTCTGGGAGTTGTAGGTCAAAACACCTGGGGACCCACAGGTTGAGAACCACTGCTCTAGAAGCTGGTGGTATGGACTGATGACAGTTGTAGTCCAGTAATTCTTGGATGGCCATATTAATTCCACAATACTCATAAATTGAGTATGAGGGTGCTTCCATACATGACTAAATCATAGGTGAAAATGGGTTAAACTAACCTGTTTTGCCCATGTTATTGTCCCCACCCCCTCCAAAAACCCTGGGATTCCCCTCCTGGGATGACTACATGCCTTCCTGGGTCAACCAAAGGTTATCCCAGGAGGCCATCCAGCCACCCTCCAGCCCCCCTTCCCTCCCCTAAGACCTACCCCATGGGCTTGCCAGGCACAGAGGACCTCTCCGGAGAGCTTTGGAGTTGCTTCAGAATGATGGACAAGGACAAGATAGATAGACAAGGACAATGGAATGGAATGGATATATGGACTCTGATATATGGACTCTGACATGAGACAGTTTTTATGATTTTAATAGGTATTGATGTTTCATTTTAATTGTTGAACTGTTATATTTTGTATTGTTTGTTGTGTGATTTGGGCATCTAATTGTGCCTCCTTTGTAAGCCGCCCTGAGTCCCCCCCGGGGTGAGAAGGGCGGGGTATAAGTAGATGAAATAAATAAAATAAATAAATGGAGGAGTGGGGAGGAGAGTGAAATTTATCTTCCCCCCCTCTCCTCCAGCATTATTCTGACATGTCTTCACAGCTTTCCAGAGAGGGCCTCCATGCCTGGCAAGCCTGTGAAGTAAGTTTTGGGGGAGGGAATGAGGGGCTGGAAGGAAGGCCAAAGAAATGATATGGCTGTGGGGACTCATCCCCAGGTAGTTCTGGGAGTGTGTCCCTACAGGCTCAATACACCATTAGATCTAATGGGATATCTAATGCGGTAACTAATTAATTCAGAACTAACCAAGGAACATCTGGAGGTTTGGTTGTCCATGCCTGGGTTAGTCAATGGTCATTGTATCTTCCCTATCAGTGGAAAAGTGAATCTATTTCATGTTTCAGTCTGAAATTTTTAAAAAAAAACTATACAAGAGTGTTGAATTTATTTCATCGTCTCCTAAAGTTCAGAGTAAAACCCTAGGTGGATTCTGTACTTCATTGACATGGAATCCATCATTTGGCACAGCAATTACCACAATGAAATATTCTTGTCAACTCATCACAAATTTGACGAGACACTTGGCAGTAAAAATGCAATAAAAATGCAAAGTGCATACTGGCATTTGTAAAAAAAAATATTCTGAAAAGCTTAATTTTGACTGCTGCGTATGCATGTGTGAAAAAGAGAGAACCCTTCTCATTCATGCTGCTGTCTCTGTTGAAATTAATAAAAGTGAACGTTTTGCATTATTGTGACTCAGATATATCATAAAGTTGGAGAGAAGATAAAAGTAAAAAGCTTAATTGATTCTTTACCTAATTCCAGCCCTTGCTATCAGAGTTTTTCCCTCATTCTTTTGAGAGAGATTACAATATGTGCTTCAAAGTTTATGGATTGTTCAATGTACTCCAGAGAAGTGAATGATGTCTGGTATATCTTGTTTCAGATGGCAAATGGCATTTATAATTTTCCGTAAGGCACAGAGATTAAATGTATGTTGACGCTTACGTGCTTTCGATGGGAATCTATTTTATATGAATCAGTAAGGACACATATATATGCAACAAGACATGTCTAGAAGAAATATGGCATATTCCCTTCTGCTCTTTGTCTGCCAAAAGGTAAGTCAGTCTGATTGAAAGATACTACTCAATATATTGTGAATTTAGCATATTACCGATGGCAAGGCTTTCCCCTTCTGCATGAAATGCAGAGGCAAAATGATGTTTTATGGCTCCAAATATTCGTTTTGTAACACAGGTTTCACAGCTTTGTCAGTATCTCCTCATCCTCATTTAGATCATTTCTTAGAGTATATCAATACTGTCGAATTAATGCAATTTGACACCAATTTATAGTTTTACAAGATTTTTAATCATATCTGCCCAAGAAAGCTGGTGACTTACTATAAATAGTGTGGAAGTAGGTTACCCTGGAATCTCCATTGTGAAATTGATGCTCTGTCTGGCGTTTCTGCTGAAGGATAGTCCTTTGAGGTCCTTTTCCCTGATGAAAGTGATGCATGTAACATCGATTTTCACCAGGGAATCTAGGACTGATAGTCCTAGCCCTGGTCCTCAGGAGGAAAGGAAACTCTTCAGAGGATAGTCTCTGCTGTCCTTCTCTGCTTTACCAAGGGATGTCAAAAACTGTTTCATTGGCTTTCTGCTGCTCAGATCTCTACAGGCATTCTCAGGTTCCTCCAATTCTAGTTGCAAAACATTCTCCTACTTTCCTGCGCAAAAATATGTGTATAGTTGCTCCACACTTTCTCTAATGTATGCATTTTATGTATTTTCTCAATGAGTAATGTGCAATTATGCACAATATATTCATGTTAGTGTGGCATCTTTTATGCCTTATGCTCATTTTTCTTCATTAAAACATATCAGGTTTGAAAGCCCGCCCTCAACTGCCACTGTTCTGATCTTTGAGAGAGAGAGAAAGAGGCAGTACAGCTCCCCCATGTCTAGACCCTCAAGCAGATGAAAGGCCCTTTCTCCATCTGGATATACATTGCCATAAAATCCAGATTATCAAGTTAGATAATTTGGATTTTATATGCCCTGTCCTTACAGGGAGAGAAGAGGCAGGAACAACTCCATCTTGTCTAGGACCAGAAGCAAATGAAAGACCCTCCATCCATCCCAATTGCTACAATCCTCATCTTGGAAGGGGAGAAGGAAAGGCAGTGCCTGTTGGACCTAACCACCTTCCACACTGCCACCCCTTTTCGTTTTCAAATATTTTCACAGACAAAATTGTTTTTCACCCCTTTGTAGTTGTTATTTGCCATAAAGTTAACTTTGACTTATGTCATCCCTATGAATGAGAAAACTTTAATACCTCCTATCATAATCTGCACTGCTCAGGTCCTCCTGGGCATGCTTGCTTGAATCAATCAAGTTTTAGTATACTTCCCTTCTTTTCCTACTGTCTTCAATTTTGTGTGTATAATCACTATCAAGTTGCCTGTTGATTTATGGTAATCCCATGGATTTCATAGGGTAAGTAATATTCTAAGGCAGTGGTTCTCAACCTTCCTAATGCTGTGACCCCTTAACATAGTTCCTGATGTTGTGGTGACCCCCAACCATAAAATTATTTCCGTTGCTGCTTCATAACTGTGATTTTGCTACTGTTATGAATTGTAATGTAAATATCTGAAATGCAGGATATATTTTCATTCAGTGGACCAAATTTGGCACAAATACCCAATACGCTCAAATTTGAATACTAGGGGGTTGGGGTGGGATTGATTTTGTCATTTAGGAGTTGTAGTTGCTGGGATTTATAGCTAACTTACAATCAAATAGCATTCTGAACTCTACCAATGATGGAATGGAACCAAACTTGGCACAAAAAATTCTCATGACCAACAAAAAATACTGGAAGGATTTGGTGGGCATTGACCTTGAGTTTGGCAGTTGTTGTTCACCTACATCCAGAGAGCACTTTGGACCCAAACTATGATGGATCTGGACCAAACTTGGCACTAATGCTCAATATATCCAAATGTGAACACTAGTGGAGTTGTGGGAAAATAGAACTTTACATTTTGAAGTTGTAGTTGATGGGATTTATAGTTTATCTACAACCAAATACAATTCTGAACCTCACCAGAGAGAACAGGGCCAAACCGCACACAGAACCCTCATGGCCAACAGAAAATACTGTGTTTTCTGATGATCTTTGGTGTCCCCTCTGACACCCCCTTGTGATCCCCCAGGGGTCCTGACCCCCAGGTTGAAAAACACTGCTCTAAAGTGTTTTGGTATTTTTTCCTCTGAAAAATAGCCTTGTCAAGCATAATTGTCTTTTCTAGTAAGGTATATCTCATGATATGTCCAAAGCCTCAGTTTATTCATTGTCACTTTAAGTGAAAATTCCAGCCTCATTTGCTGGAGAATCCATTTTTGGCAGTCCATGCTATCTGTTAAACTATCCAGCACCACATTTCAAATGAGTTGATTTTCTTCCTATCAGCTTTCTTCACTTTCTAGCTTTTGCAATCATACAGCGAAATCAGAAATACTATGATGATTCCGACTTTGTTACCTAACAATTCATCTTTACTTGGGGATCTTATTTAGTTCCTTCATGGTTGCATTTTCAAGTCTTAGCTTTCTGATTTCTCCTTTTTGAGAAATGGCTGAGCCAAAATATAGGACATTTTTAAGTATTTCAATATATTTGTTGCCTGCTTTCCATCCCTTACCATACTTTGAGTTCCATTGTATTTTCAGAAGAACTGGTATTTTCATGGGCACTATTCCTTTTATTTTCCTGATCCAACCCTAAATTAAATTTCTGGGTGTTAGGGAAAGGGACACAGTATTTGTGCGTAATGCTTTGTGAGCATCCTCTAACTGTTTGCAGGTGTTTGATTGTAATATTCACAATGACTTGATCTGTAAAGCAATGAGCAATTAGATGTTGCTGTATCCATAATTAGAACCATCTAACAGCAAGAGTTTTCCAGTTTGAGCCAAAAGTCCTTAAACACAGCTTGGAAAGTTCCTTTAATAAAACACTCAGTTATAGCCATAGCTGTTTATTTCTTGAATGCTACTCTGTATTCAAGGATATTGAGAAAATGCATTTAAACAGTTTTAAACAGAAAAAAAATGAACAAATTCATTAAATAATTTGACAAGCTTGAAAGAAAAACATTTAAAACAATTTAGCAACCTCATCGGATGGGGCTTACTTCAGCGGCATACACCGGTTCAGCCCTAGTTGGCCCACAGAGCTCACTGGCTCCAATAATAATATATAATAACTTTATTTTGTACCCCATCTCCATCTCCCCGAAGGGACTCGGGGCACCTTACTTGAGGCCAAGCCAGATCAACACAGTTAAAACATTTAAAATACATAACAAAATAAAACAACTGCATTACACTAATATATAAAAACAAGTATGAAAATCAAGAACTAATAATAAAATTCATTTTCTCAAGTATCTCTCATCTCACGATGCAGAAGAACTTCCAGTAGGACTCTGTAGTGCAGAGCTGGTGTATGCTGCGCTGGCAGCGGCAACACAGGAAGGTTCCCCTGTTGCACAGGAAACAATGTGGGAAGCCATGTGATTGATGTGTCATGGGATCAGCTTCCTGGTAAACCAGGCAATGAAGTGTATGAGGCAATGGGTTCCCCATGCCCCCGCTCCCAGAGATCATTGGATTCATCACAATGCATGGCAATTCCAGCAGGCCTTGTGAAGAGGTTGCAAGAGAATAAAATATGCATGAAATTAATTGACTTTCTGTGGTTTTCATTATAATCTCAGTTCTCCTAAAGGTAACGGCTGAGGTGACCCTTCTCTGGAATTGTCAGATCCTCCAAAATCCAAAATTGTTTGTGTGAGTGACTGAGATGGTGACACCTTTGTTTCCCGATGATTCAATGCTCACAATTCTTGTTTCATGTACAAAATTATTAAAATTTATTGTATCAAATCACCTTCAGACTATGTGTACAAGATGTATGAACTTGAATTACATCTCCAAGATTTCTCATTGTGTACATTTATGCAAATACAGGTATTCCGTAACCTGAAAGAATCCCAAACCCTAAACACTTCTGCTCCTGGATAAGGGATTTCTACCCTTTGGTTGATTAGTGGTTACCTTTACCTTTAAAATGTTGAAAAAAGTAATTGATTTCCCATTTAAAAAAGTTTTAGTCTGAATCTCAAAAGTTTTCTGTTGAAATTTTAAAGCAACGAGGAAAGGAGCAGTTGCAAATGTTAAGGAAGGCAATTCCAAGAATATGGAACAGCAGGTGAAAAAGAAGAAAGTCGAGTCAAAGAAGAGGAAACCTTTGGTTGGTTGAGAATCCCAGAACACTATTCTTAAGCAGTCTGGTTAAAAGAATAAGGAGCTGACAGATGGAGGCGGGGAGTTAGGTAGTATAGGGCTTTGAATGTTAAAACAAAAAGTTTATACTAAATCCTAGATGGAATGAGGAATCAATGAAGAGATATCAAAAGTGGGGTAACATGATCAAAGTAATAGGGCAAAAGGATAATCCTAGCAGCAGAAACCAGACTAAGGTGGAATAATGGAAGGCCAGTCCAGAAAAAAAGATTGCAATAATCGAGGCAGGACATGGCCAAGGCAGAAGAAAAAGAAGAAAGAAAATCTGATCTTTGTAATGTTAGAAAGGAGGAAATGACTTGACTTTGCAACTGCCTCGATGTGAAGAACAAAAGGCAAAGAAAAGTAAAGAAAAGTACAGGCTAAGACTGTGCTTCCTTCACAGGATTGCAGTTGGCACTTTGCTAGGCAGTTATGACCTTGTGAGTTAGAGTTATGACATTTCCATTGCCTTGCATTCTGATCTGTGATGAGGACAGTATTGCCAGGACTGCAAATGATGCTTAGACCCATTTCATTCCATTCCACCTATTTAGAGCAATGGAATTGGGTGCTAAGTGAGGCACTGCAGGATTACATGACCAGCCCCTTCCACTCAGTGAGTAACTCTTCATTACAGCATTGCTGGATGGTGGAAGAAACCTGGATATATTATCCTAAGATATCATGGGATAAGTTTATCCTAGCTGCAAAAACTGAGACCCAATGAACTTGGCTGAACTCACTAGAACACAAAATTGGCTTCTAGTGGGTCTGAGACCACATTGGGTCTAAAACCACATTGACTCCACTGGGTCATCACCTCACCCTCTGCCACCACTCCTTCACTGACATGGAACTTCATCTGATGTCCTGGCTGCCATGCCTCTGCTGATGGGGTGCTCAAGCAACCAGTGAGAAGGAGTGAAAAAGTGATGGTGTGGTGTCCACCTTGAGCAGGCCTGCACAACCCTGGGCTCTCCAGCTGTTTTGCCCCCAACTCCCAGAATTCCTGACCATTGGACAAGTTGTTGGGGGTTTCTGGGAAATGGAAGCCAAAACAGCTAGGAGGCCACAGGTTGTTCACACTTGTTCTAGAGAGCTGATCAGGTTGAACTGGACCTGATCCAGGTTTCCAGACTGCCATGAAGTCCCAGAATACTCTGAAGTTTTCAGCAAGGTCTGGAGCATCTTCCAATTTTACCAAAAGTGGGGCAAAGTTGAAGAAATGCAAGAAAAGCTGCAATGCTCACTAGAAGTTGGTGAATGTAATGGAGACATTAATTGATGTAATGGAGAATGTAGTGGATTTAATGTGGGTCTACTTTTTTTCTGCTCATGTAGATTCACCAAAGCTGTTCAGCAGCATGTTGCTCTGGGTGGCTGATAAGCTTTTAAAATGGGGTTAGGGGGTGAAATGAGCAGTTCAAGCATAGTTGCAACATCATGGCTACATGGAGGATCTTGGACCAAATCTTTTCATCTCAAGAGATTTCCTTTTTTTTGGGGGGGGGGGGGGGGGCAAATAAACTTGTAGTGGTTGCTCCTATGTACAAGTGCCTGCAAAGAGAAGGGGGCTATGTTCATTAACAATGCTGGGTGCCACAATGACATATGTCAAGAGTCAGAGTCAATATGAGATATGGAGGCAGCTTGTTCTTCTCTTGTTCTGTATTACATTTTCCTTCCAAGTCAGATCATCCTGTCAGTCATTGTTAGCATACCTTTCATATCCCAGGAGGAAATTTCAGAGATGACTTTACTCAAAATTATTTCTGCATCAGTCTTCACTCCTGGATCAAACCTTCTGGAGTAATATCTCCGATTTATGTATTTGGAGACTGGGAGAGACAATAGAGTCATTTTAAAGAATGCCAAGCTCTTAGACCTAGTTAATTCAATGATGTTGGGAAGATTTCTAAAGTTTTGAGCCTACTTCAGTGGAAATAGTTTACCTCATTTTTTTTTTTGGCAGAGTGGAGGAGGGGGTTGGGAATGGCGCTTAATGTTATCTTCAAAGCCTATTACTGATTTTGGCATTAATTTGTGTGTATGGGAATAAGTTTTTGTACAAACAAAATATGTCTCAATTATACAGTTATACTACATTGCTTTCCTTCTAACTGTTATGGTTGCATCCTATGCAATTCTAAGTTTTGTGGTCTGGTGAGGTACTTTAATCCTATTATATTTTTCCCTGCTATACAAATGTGTGAAAGCCAAACAGTGAAAAATGCTCATAGATAAACAGTCAGTTCATCTGAAATGAGATGGAGACGAATTTTATGGATATCTCAGACTGTCAAAAAATAAAACAACAAGTCATAGAGGGGAAAAAAAACCCTGAATTTTCCCTAGAAGGCAATATGATCAATCTGAGGCTATTGTTCATTGGCCATATCATGACATATTAAAAAAAAGCTTGTCAAAATTGGAGGGAGATGGATAAGAAAGAGACATCAATACAAAGTGGTCCACTTTGGGATTCAGATATTTGTATTGCTTTCCAGCAAAAAGGATCATGCAAAGGAATTGGGAAACTTGTTATAATCCCTACAAAAATTTCTCATGTTTACTTCTTACGTCTACATGATTTAACAAAAAGACACTAGGAAAATAACACAAGGGAAGATTTTTTTTCCTCATCTGAAAACACACACAAGTTTGTAAGGCAACTTCTGCTTGCCAAAAACATATATATTCAGCTCAGATTATTTGCTGATGTTTATATGTCACCTACTGAGGTGCTGTAGAATTTTATTTCCAATTGATGCTGATTAAAAAATGCATTTAGAACAAAGCCTGAATAAATAGTCATTCTGACCATAAATTAAATCAGTGTCTGTCCTCCAGCCTCTACTCCCTGCTGGTTCCACCTCTTTTTACTAATCCCAATTTTAAAGACTTCATTTAACAAAAACATGCTTAAATAAATATTCTTGTGGCCTTTGTCTTCATTACTGTTATCTTGCAAATCCAATCATTTCCAGCATTCGTTTCAAATATATCGCTGAAATAAAGTTGCCATAAACCTCCTAATGCCATAAACCCCTACTGGCACTAAAATACAGCCACTGATTACCATCAAAGAAATAAGAAAAAAATAATCTTTACTCTTGCTATTGGAATATAATAAATCACAGTGTTGATTAGGTCCCCCCCCCCCCTTCTGTTGATCGCATTATTTTAATATAGGGCAGTCTCTTTCAAGGGCAAGACCTGCCTCATGATTTTCAGCTAGATGGATAAGGTGCAATAGCAATTTGATTTTTTTAAAATCAAAACTGTCCATTACATTTTCATTGCTGTTCTGAACATTTTCAGATGTTAACTTTTATTTGTATTGTTGAAGGCTTTCATGGCTGGAATCACTGGGTTGTTGTAGGTTTTTCAAGCTGTATGGCCATGTTCTAGAAGCATTCTCTCCTGACGTTTCACCTGCATCTATGGCAGGCATCCTCAGAAGTTGTTAATAATTTTTATTCATATTTTTTAGTGGGGATTTTTTGCTTCCATGTTGTTTGAAACCTATGGTAACACTGTCACAGGCTTTTCTTGCCAAGATTTGTTCAGTGGAGAGTTGGCCATGCCCTTGCTCAGAGGCTGAGAGTGAGTGCATCTACACTGTAGGATGAATACAGTTGAAACACCTTTAACTGTTGAATGCTGTGGAAATGTGGGATTTGTACTCTGGTGAGATACCTGCACTTTTTGGCACATAAAGGTGAAAATATTAAATAAATGTGGCCACATTGCATTCTGCACAAAGAGGAAGACAGAATGTGAATCAAATAAATGAATGCAATGCATTCACTGGGCATTATTTACAAACCAATGTGAGTAAAAGCTTAAAATTTGAAATTGCACACCTAGAGCAGCATTTCTCAATCTGTGGGTCAGGACCCCTGGGAGAGTCATGAGAGGGATTTCAGAGGGGTTGCCAAAGACCACCAGGAAACACATATTTCTGTTGGTCTTAGGAACCCCTTTGGCAGAGAAGGCTGAAGATCTCTCCGTTCAGAATGCTGTTTGATTGTAGGTGAACTATAAATCCTAGCAGCTACGACTTCCACATGCTAAGGTCTAATTTAACCCAAAATCCACCAGCGTTGACATTTGGGCATATTGAGTATTTGTGCCAAGTTTGGTCCAGATCCATCATTGTTTGAGTCCACAGTGTTCTCTGGGTTACTCCGTTCAGCACCAACCAAGGCTTGGAGGGCGGGGAGGCGGAGTCGCAGTGGTCTATAAGGTTTGTATTCCCTTGATCAGGTGCCCCATCCCACAGTCATCTTCTTTTGAGTGTGCCGGCTTTAGGATAGGTGACCGGGACAGGATAGGGATTCTGTTGGTGTACCGACCACCCCGCTGCACAACAGTCTCCTTACCTGAGCTAGCGGGAGTGGTCTCGGACTTGGCATTGAGCTTCCAACGGCTTATAGTCTTGGGGGACTTCAATGTCCAGGCCGAGACCTCTCTTACGGGTGCAGCTCAGGACTTCATGGCCGCCATGGCAACCATGGGCCTGTCCCAATTAGTATCTGGTCCCACCCATAGTGCCGGGCACACACTGGATTTGGTCTTCTCTCAAGGATGGGGTGAAAGTGAGGAGCTGACCATCGCTCCATTGCCATGGACCGATCACCACCTGATCAGGTTTAGACTCACTGCGCCTCCTAACCTCCGCAGGGGTGGTGGACCTATTAGAATGGTCCGCCCCAGGAGGCTTATGGAGCCAAAAGGTTTCCTGACGGCTCTTGGGGAATTTCCCACCTTCTTGGCTGGCGACTCTGTCGATGTCTTGGTCTCTTGCTGGGATAGGGAAATGACCAGGGCAGTCGACACAATCGCTCCGGAACGCCCCCTCTCGAGTAACCGAGCTAAACCTGATCCTAGGTTTACCGAGGAGCTGGCAGCGATGAAGCAAAAGAAGAGGAGGCTAGAGTGCTTGTGGCGCCAGAACCCCACCAACCCTGCCCAAACACACCTGAATGCCTTCCTAAGGTCCTATGGTGTGGCAATAGCGGTGGCACAGAAAACATTTCTTGCCGCCAACATTTCATCTGCGAAGAACCGTCCAGCTGAGCTGTTCTGAGTTGTCAGGGGTCTGTTAAATCCGCCGAAAAGCGAGGCCCCTGATAACACGGTAGCTCGCTGTGAAGCATTTGCTCGATTCTTCGCGGATAAAATTGCGCGGATTCGGTCGGGCTTTGACGCCATATTAATGGCAGTCTCTGGGGATGTAACGAGAGCATCTGCTTGTCCAGTTTTGTTGGATTCATTTCAATTGGTTCAGCTTGAGGATGTGGACAGAATCCTTGGAGAGGTGTGGCCTACCACATGCATCCTAGACCCCTGCCCATCCTGGCTGATAAAGGAAGCCAGAGGGGGTTTGGCAGAGTGGGTGAAGGTGGTGGTTAACGCCTCCTTACAAGAGGGAAAGTTTCCAGCGAGCTGGAACCCCAGGTCTCGGCGGTGGCCAGGAGAGTTTTTGCACAATTAAAACTTGTGTGCCAGCTGTGCCCGTATCTTGGGAAGCCGGATCTGGCCACGGTGGTCCACGCTCTTGTTACATCCCGGATAGATTACTGCAACGCACTCTACGTGGGGTTGCCTTTGAAGACTGTTCGGAAACTTCAATTAGTCCAGCGGGAGGCAGCCAGATTGCTCACCGGAGCGTCATACAGGGAGCATACCACCCCCCTGCTATGTCAGCTCCACTGGCTGCCGATCCAATTCCGAGCACAATTCAAAGTGCTGGTTTTGACCTACAAAACCCTATACGATTCCGGCCCAGCGTATCTGTCTGAACGCATCTCCCTTTACGTCCCATCTCGGAGTCTGAGATCCTCTGGGGAGGCCCTGCTTTCGACCCCGCCTCTGTCACAAGTGAGATTGGCGGGGACGAGGAGCAGGGCCTTCTCAGTGGTGGCCCCTCACCTATGGAATTCACTCCCCGGGGATATCAGATCAGCAACATCCCTCCTTTCATTCAGAAAGAAATTAAAGACGTGGATGTGGGACCAGGCGTTTGGGCACTCTGGCAGTTGAATAAGGGTCTGTGACGATGGATAGGAGTTGGACAAGGTGGAACGAAATATGAACTCTGAGTTGGTGAACGCTGTGTCTGAGATTGGCTATTGATTGTGTGATATATTGTTGTTTTTAAGTGTTTTAATTGTTGACTATTTAATTGCTGGGCTTATATGTTATTGTATTTGTGTAGGCACCAAGATGTGCCTTTTGTAAGCTGCCCTGAGTCCCCCCTCGGGGGTTGAGAAGGGCGGGGTATAAGCACACGAAATAAATAAATAATAAATGTAGATTAACTACAACTCCAAAAGTCAAGGTCAATGCCCAACAAACACTTCCAGTATTTTCTGTTGGTCATGGGAGTTCTATGAGAAAAGCTTGGTTCAATTCCATCATTGATGGAGTTCAGAATGCTCTTTGATTGTAGGTTAACTATAAATCCCAGCAACTAAAACACCCAAATGACAAAATCAATCCCCTCCCCCAACCCCACCAGTATCCAAATTTGGGTGTATTGGGTATTTGTGCCAAATTTGGTCCAGTGAATGAAAATATATCCTGCACATCAGATATTTACATTACAATTCATTACAGTGGCAAAATTACAGTTATGAAGTATCAAGGAAAATGATTTTATGGTTGGGGGTCACCACAACATGCCAAGGGGTGGTGGCACTAGGAAGGTTGGGAAACACTAACCTAGAGAGTGAATTGCCCAATGGGATTCCATGGTTGCATGTGGACTGGAAGCCTACTCTTAGGTATTTATTCAAAAAGATTCTAGAACTTAGATAACATATCATGTTTGTGATTATGTGATGGTTGTATTAGATGGTTGTATTAGAATCTTTCTTGCATTTAGTCTCAAATATGCTGCAAGAGCCCTTTGCATACCGATCCATATGATCCGTAGCTATGTCTTTGAATACATACTTTTCAAATGATGTAACCTTACTATTTATTATTTATTTCTGGTACTTTTACCCCGCCCTTCTCAACCCCCGGAAGGGGACTCAGGGCGGCTTACAAAAAAGGCAGAATTCGATGCCTATACAAAATTACACATAATATACAAAAATATACAAAAGAACAAATATACAAAAATGTAGTTAAAATGATTATCACAATTAAAACATCAACAACCGGTACATAAGACATTATATAAAACATCATATAAAAACATCATATAAAAGTCAATTCTTATAATCAGTGTTTCGTTTCCAGAGTTCCACATGTCCAATCCGTTAGTCATTTCCTAGCCATCAATGAAGTTCTTTCTTTATTTGCCCACTTGTCCAAATGCCTGGTCCCAGATCCATGTTTTTAGTTTTTTCCTGAAAGAAAGGAGCGAAGTTGCAGATCTGATTTCCCCGGGGAGTGAATTCCACAGGTGGGGGGCCACCACCGAGAAGGCCCTGCTCCTCGTCCCCACCAATCTCACCTGTGATAGAGGTGGGGTCGAGAGCAGGACCTCCCCAGAAGATCTTAGGCTTCGGGGTGGGACGTAGAGGGAGATCCATTCGGACAGATACACTGGGCCGGAACCGTATAGGGTTTTATAGGTCAAAACCAGCACCTTGAATTGTGCTCGGAACTGGATCGGCAGCCAGTGGAGCTGACACAACAGGGGGGTGGTATGCTCCCTGTATGATGCCCCGGTGAGCAATCTGGCTGCCTCTCGCTGGACTAGTTGGAGTTTCCGAGCAGTCTTCAAAGGCAACCCCACGTAGAGTGCGTTGCAGTAATCTAATCGGGATGTAACAAGAGCGTGGACCACCGTGGCCAAATCCGACTTCCCAAGGTACAGGCGCAGCTGGCGCACAAGTTTTAATTGTGCAAAAGCTCTCCCGGCCACTGCTGAGACCTGGGCTTCCAGGCTCAGCGATGAGTCCAGGATCACTCCCAAGCTGTGAACCTGCGTCGATGTAATGCAAGTTTATTAATTCAGATCCTGGTATCAAATGGGCCACCTGTTTACTTGCTGAAGCACATATCCAATGTGTTTCCTTATAATTCGTGGAGAGAGGCTTTGCCGGACTACCGGCATAATTTTGAAACACATATAGTTCATTAATCACAATCTCAAATCTAAAAGCACACCTGTGCTTTGTTTCTTGGAAAAGAAAACTGAAAAAAATATTCCATGGGTGGGAACTCTTCAATTAATCATGTTGTACAGATCTCTGCACACTAACATCCCTTATACTCTCCATCTGTAGCCAGTACCACCTAATCTGTCTACTAACTTATTTTTTGGTCATTCATTCAGATTCATGAAGCTCATTGAAAAATCGCATTGGAAAAATCTGTTGCTCTCTCCAAGGGCCGGATACTCAAAAAAGGACTTGGTTGTTCCGAAGACTGTGTACATTCCAGCCAGGGAATTTGACTGAAAGATAGGACTAAGTATGCTCCATAATAAGACTGACAAGCAAATAAATTTCTAATTCAAGTAGACAATCCTGCTAAAGGGCATCGGTCTAAGTCTATAATTAATACTAACTGAAGGAGAGCAGCTGAATCAATTGGATTGTGCATACACTTTGACAAAACTAACAGAAATAATTTTAACAGGGAGAAATCCAAAGACCCAATTTGGGTCTTTGGGTCATAGTAATAGTAACACTTTATTTTGCTTTGGTTGGACTTCACCTGGGCTACTGTCTCCATTTCTGGGCACCATGGTTCAGAAAAGACAAACTAAGTTATTTGAAACATAGAGCCAGTTTGTTTTCTGCTGCTCTAGAGAATAGGAACCTCATTATACTGACACCCCTTGTTTTGTTCCTTTTGCTGGCAACTGGTGAAATGAAAGGAAGTGTGCGATGAGGTTGAAGGACATAGAACAATGGATTCAAACTGCAGGAAAAACAGATTCCACTTTCCTAATGGTAAAAGCTGTTTAACAGTAGACTGCACTGCTTCCTTGGAGTGTAATGGAGTCTTCCACTTTGGAGTCTGGTTAGCCATCACTCTGGAGTGCTTCTCATGTGGAAGAATGATGACAGACTGGATAATATGTAGGACTATACAACGAAAGCATTCCCAACAGATGATTATCCAGATTCTGTTTAAACATCTCCAAAGAAAGAGACTCCATTACACTCTGGGCCAAGATATTCCACTGTAAAATAGCTCTTACCATTAGGAGGTGTCTGCGCCCTACACCACTGGAGAAATTACACTGCTTAGCCAGTATTGCACCACCTGACATCCGCTGGAAAGTAGCAGCCAATAGTGATGGGACCAAGGCAGTGACATCTCTGGCCCATCCCCTGTTTGGATATCATCCAGCACACCAATGCCTTAAATCAAGGAATAGTTTTCTAAGATCTAGAGAGAAACTCACAGGAACACCTCAGCAAGCGAGAGTCCAAAAGTGGCAGGCTAAAACCCAGTACCTCAATCCATGGCTAACACCAAATAAGAGATTCCCCTACGGGCACACAGAAGATTGGGTGACTTGGAAGGCACTGAACAGACTGCGCTCTGGCACCACAAGATGCAGAGTGAACCTTAAAGTGGAGTCCACAACATGCGAGACTGGTGACGAGCAAACCATAGACCACCTATTACCATGCAGTCTGAGCCTTCCACATGCACAATGTGGAAGGACCTTCTTATAGCAACACCAGAGGCACTCCAAGTGGCCAGCTACCGCTCAAAGGACATTTAATAGAATGCCAAGTTTTCAAACTTTGTTGGTTTGTTTGGTTGTTGTTTGCTTTTTAAATACATTACAACTGTACCCTTGGTTTGCTCCTGATACGATAATAAAAATAAATTAGGAGATTTTTCCTAATATTCAGAAAGAATATATTTTCCATAGTTGGAATCAATTGCTCTTTGTCCCAGGACCTCATCACATTAAGGTTCTTAAGTCGGGGGATAGCAGGGGAATCTGGTGGACAGTAGGGAAAACTGTCCTTAAGCGCACACACCCCCCCCCCCCCCTCCACATTGCAGTTTTCCACATCACATGGGAGAAACCATTACTGCTCAGTTTCCCCCTGCATGTTCCCGGGTAGCCACTCATGTTCTCAGGGCTCCATCCTAAGATGCTTCCAGGAAGGAGCCCCACCAGAAGTAACCCTGCATCATATGATGGGCTCCGGCGGGCTAAAGCCTGGAAGCATCCTAGGACAGAGCCCAAGCCCTATGTGATGAGATTCCTAGCCTCTGGAGCAAGAGAAATCAAGATGGCTCCATTTTCAACATCCTTTCAAATATTTAAACATGGTTATACTGTCACCTTCTCTTCTAAACTGCTCCTCGTTGCATTTTGATCACCCTCTTCTGGACAGTTTGTCAATATTCTAATTTGAACAAAGGTACAGATATCAAAATGGTCAGGTACATTTTCTATCTGACAGGGCTGTTTTCTGAGCTATCTTCTTTCCAGGGTTGTCTTCTCTAAAGCAATACACTCAAAACTCACAGAAAATATATACTGTTAATTTCAATAACAGTAAGAACAACAGTCTTGAATCTGAGGTGAGGTATAGCTATATTAAAGGGATGCTCTGAATGTGGGATTGCATTTTAACATATGCATTCTCTCCTTGTCACTTTTTACCCCCTTTTTATTGCTGCATTCTCAACAGCAGAACCAGCAATATTTTACAATTTGGTTTTCCCCATTGATATGTTCCGAGCTGTCTTGCATATCAATTGAAACAATTAGGGTTGAGGGGAAGACACAGCTATTATTAAAAACAGATGGATAATGTTACAACGCAGATGTTGTTTCTGTTCTTGGGTTGATAGAAATCTAAATGCAAAAATATTTTAAAATTTGCTAAGCCTTTCAGAAATTCCTATTCAAAAAGATATTTATGAAAAATATGCTCGTTTGGCATAAATGCTTCCGTGGTATTATCATTCAAATAAAAGAAAAACTAAGGGATGGGAAATGTATCGAGGAGCAGAAACTGTGCTAAAAGAAAATCCCGATTAAAAGGCCCTCCCTCCCAACTGCCACTGCCCTTTCCTTGGAGAAAGAGAAAAAGAGGCAGTATCTGTTGGAACGAATCCTTTCTCCTTTTCCTTATGTATGGTATCTTATTTAGATTGTAAACTTGAGGGTAATTAACAAACTTTGTAAACTTTGTGTTTTTTTGTTTTTTAAAAATTCAATACAAATGTTTGTTTCACTCCTGATATGATAAATAAATAAAAATCTCCAAGAGCAATGTTTCTCAATCTGTGGATTCCCAGGTGTTTTGCCTACAACTCCCAGAAATCCCAGGCAGTTTAGCAGCTGTTAGGATTTCAGGGAGTTGAAGGCCAAAACATCTGGGGACCCACAGGTTGAGAACCACTGTCCTAGAGCAATGCTTCCCAAACTTTGGTCCTCCAAATTTCTTTTCACTTGTGCTCTCAAAATTCCTGGCCGTTGACTAAGCTGAATGGAGTTTCTGAGAGTTGAACTCCCCAAAGTTTGGAAATAACTGTGCTAGATTGATTATCTTTGGTTTTTTTAAAATATCCCTGTGTGATACTATGACCCAACTACATTTTTGCATCCTTTTGCTGCCTGTTTTTTTTTTTAAATGTTCCATCTGGTTGTTTCACTTTGGCTATGCACCAATCTTGTATATGTACAAGATAGCAGTGATGGCTTTATTAGAGGCGTAGTTAACAATTTGGCAGGAAATCCTGCCATGGTTATGGAAGATCAACCTTCCCAATTAAAGTTCAGTTAAACATATTTGCCCGATGCCTGCGTTAATGATTATTGCCATATTCTCTCTCTTCTTAGTTCTGATTATCGTGTAATAGATAATTCCTAGTTCTGAATTCTACCCTGGGAGATATTTCTGCACATTAGGACAACAGCAAATGGTAGATTACGAATCTGGCAAACTCTTTGCTGAATGCTAATGCAAATGTTTATCTAATTCTAAATAAAGAATATTTTTCACACACCTCTTTCCACTGTGGCATGGAAATTGCCACTGCGCCTCAGGAAAAAAATCAGTTAGGGGGTGCACTGAAATAATCCTATGTTAAATTCGTAGAATTTGAAGGGACCATATAATGACGCAGCTTAGTAGTGAGAAGAGAAGATTTTTAATTAAATTTATATATGGGGAAATATATATAAAAATAATCTCAATGCTGTTCAGCCAAATTATAATGATGACACCTCCACTACAGACTAGCTCCCCGAAATAAAGAGGGAGTATGGTTGCTGATCCACTATATATTTAAAGGTTAGGAATTGGGAACCACTGGAACTAAGAGACTTAAAATGATTCTTCAAAAGATTTTTGCTGCCACCATATTAATAATAAACAGGCTGAGGTATTATTGAGAGGTTGTTCAGTAACACACTCTGTGTCACTATAGTTTTCTTAAAGGCTTCTGAAATCTGACTTGAATAATGCTTTGACCACAAAGGTATTCAAACTCAGGCTGGCATAAGTTGATAAAAATAACAAGAATGTTTATTGAACAGGCTTGAATAATTCAGGTACAAATGCTTAATGGTTTCAGTAAAATACTGGCATTAAAAGCTTGTGGTTGTCTTTGAGTAAAGATCTTAAAAACCTCTGGGTTACAAGTCTTCAAAGTTTCAACACAGAAAATTACTTCAGGAAATGAATCTCTGAAAGTAACTCAAAAATCCCCCTTAGGAATCTAGCCAAAACCCTGAAGTAGCCTTCCTTAGGAATTGAACAGACTACTAACGGGGTACTGCTCCACACAGTATTCTAGCTATCTTCAATATCTGTTCTGAATACTACCCAAAAGACTGACCCAAACTTCTTCTACAAACCCCAAACTGCTCTCGCTAACACCCACACGTCTTCTCTCTACCTGTTCCAAATTCCATCTCGCAAACTGGAACCTCAAACCTCAGTTTAAAAGACACTTTTTCCTTCAGACCACTTAGGCTCCGCCCCCATCTTCCTAACCAATACTAGCCTTGTAACCTTCCCTCCAAGACTAGAACACGCCCCCTTAAGGCAAACCTAATCTAAGATGGCTTCTCCCTGTTTCCCTCTTCTAAAATGGATGCCGTGGCTTCACCAGGCCCACTCCCTTAGGCCTAAGCTAGCCTGCTAAGGTAAGGGATTCATTACAGACCACAAGGATCATCTGAAACAACCCCCCTGCTATACAGAAATGTTCAACTAAAGTTCTGAAAGATTGCCATTCAGTGTCTCTGAAGATCTCCAAAGAGGGGGAGTATGCGCCACTATCAAAAAAACTATTACAGTCAAGGAGTTCTGGTGGAGACCTTGATATTTGGGAATTGTAGTTGCTGGGATTTATAGTTCACCTACAATCAAAGAGCATTCTGAACTCCACCAACGATAGAATTGGGCCAAACTTCCCATACAGAACCCCCATGACCAACAGAAAATACTATTTTTTCTTATGGTTGTTGGTGACCTCTTTGACACCTCCTCGTGACCCCCCTAGGGGTTTCAACGACCCCTAGGTTGAGAAACACTGACTTAGCTGCTTAGTGGGACCAAGGTGTAATGATAGTCCCTATTTTGAAAACACAAAAGCTAGTTGTAATCCAGAAAAGAAATGCATTTATCTGTATTAATATTAGCACCCTTGTGATTGCATGTCTCTGCACTTCTGCAACTGTGTCAGGTCACCAATATGTGGGTCCCACACTTCTACTTCCACACAACTTTGTAACCCTAAACTCCCAATCTTCCAATGATCTATGAGTTTCCCTGTGAATAACCAGAGACGGGTTTATCACAAGTAGACTGGCAGTGAGATGTGCATGATATTTTACAATACGCAGTCCTCTTTCAATGCTGGTTTGACTTGCTCATGTGATAAAGTTCTAAGTAGAACCATTTATCTATAATATACATTGATTCATTACTGATCTTGCAGAGCCATTACTTTATTTTGTCCTTTAGCTACTTCACTCACAATGGTTTTGAACCTCCACTATGAATAAAATGGTAAGAGGGGAGTTCAAGAAGTCAAGTGTGTTTTGATGGGTTGCTCCTGAAAGATGAAGTAGCTTGTTTGGAAGAAACATGTATGAAAGTTACTGTCAGTGAAAATAAATAAATAAATGGATGTCCATTGCTTCAAACATTTAATTATGTTGACTTTCAGCATTGTGTATGTATGTTTATAGTTTTTCCCCCATTTATTTTATTTCTCAGCATTTCACATACATACATAATGCATATATTGCTACCAAGATACCTGCCCTGTCATAATGATGACTTTCTGAAGCAGAAATGTAATTATTTGACAATTTCATTCTCAAAAGAGTAATTTTATCAGTTTTTTTCATTCTGTGAGACAGTATATGAAAACCGAATTCTTTGGAAGACCATTTGCTTTTTGGGACATGTTTTGCACCACAGTTGCATGTTGTATTTTCTGCACAGGCAACAGCCTTTTTCGAAAAAGCCTTTGTCATTTTGCTGTGTGAATATTTGGCTCACTGATCCAATGTAACACAGCATTTCTAGTCTCTAGATGACACAAACCATTAATTGTTCATTATATTGTAAAGACATACACCCTAGGTCTTACAAACACACGAGTATATATTGTAGTGTATTTTCCTCTTATTTTAAAGCAGTATTGGCAAATGATCCCCTCCCCAATCATCTCTGGATTATGTCAGGGAGAGGGCAATTGAGTTACCTCCTTGCAATTCATTCACCCTCTTGTAGGTCCAAAATAATATACTGCCTATTGCCCAGCAGGCGAGCTTTTTCCAGTCTTTTATCTATCATAAGAAGAAACATAGGTTACTCTGGAGCTTGTGATTTAGGGTCCACATATCAAAATTACCCATTGAGGTTCCACCAGCCAGAGGCAGCTCTCTAGGAAAGCCTTACTGGTGATATTGCTTCTGGTGGCCACAAACTGGACACCCTTTTGCTCCCTCACCAAAAGTGACATCACCAACAAAGTTCTGCAGGGAGATGTTTCTTGTTGGTGAGCCAAGGCAGCAGCACTTAGGAGAGAAGGCACTGCTAGCAATGTACTCTTAACCTGGTGGTTGACCTAGAGTGCGAAATGGCTTCAGGACACTTCCTCGACAGTACATGTGGATGTCTCATGGTGTATACAGGGCAGCTCCAGAGAAGACTACTCTGGTTGTTTGGCCTGGTGTAGATACAGTCATATAATCATTTAGAATTATAGTGTTGGTAGAAACCACAAGGACCAGACACTCCATCCCCAGATATGCAAGAATGCACTATCAAAGCACTTTTGGTGGATAACCGTCCAGTCTCTGTTCAAAACCCTCCGGAGAAAAAGATTTCACCACACACTGTGGCAGCATAGTTCATTCACCCCCTTTCCTTCCCTACAATTCTGCAAAGCTGTAGTGGAATGGCAGAAACACTGACAGGGAATTCACAGGATGTCCCTGTCTGTGGTCTCTTGCACTCCAGAATACTCAGTCACCTAATCTGTATAATGGTTTTGGCAAACATTCTAACATCTGGGATGCTACCAAGCAGTATTCTGTTCACAATTATGTGAGTACAGTTCCACAGCTGTGCCAATTTCTCATGTATTCAAGTGGGAGAAAAATATGGATGGGAAATAACTATTATTCAATGACTTCAGTGTTTATTTTATTATCCTGTGTCTGTACTAATGCAGGACCTAAGGTGGTGTTCAACAAATTAAATCAAGCACAACTAAAAAAGAGAATATTCATACAAAAGCTAACATTCTATTAAAAAGCACAAAGTTAAAATACTTTGAAACATAATATATATAGAGAGGGGGGAGGGGGGAGGGGAGAGGATCTCCCATCAAAAACTCCTTCTGTTACAACATATCAAGAGTTGAAGTCATGCCTAAATAAAGGTCTCTGCCTCCTGGCAAATTAAACCTTCTGTGGGAAGGAAGTCCACAACTGAAGACCATCCAATGAGATAGTGAGTTCATAAACACACAATGATTTGCATAATATTGACATTCAACAGAAAGGTTTTCTGACATAACCACCATGTAAAGATGGGTTCATCCACACCGAAGAAGGAATCCAGTTCAACACCACTTTAACTATCATGGCTCAATGCTATGGGTTCCTGGGATTTGTAGTTTGGTGAGCACCCTTTAGCAGAAGAGGCTAAAGACCTTGCAAAACTACTTTTATGAAGCACAAAAGGTTCCTGTTCTTTTGATGAAGTGTTTAAGGGATAGTAAGGCAGTTTAGATCAATGAGACACTTCAGAGACCAAATTTGGTTTTAACACTTTTCATGTAACATTTATTGAAATACAATCACCTTAAAATCACATCAGAATCACATCAAGAGAGAGTTTGCATCCATTAATCCCAAACATACTCTCACAAACATGCTCTCCGGCAAAGATGACCAACTTTCTCTGAGAGGGTGTGGTTCAGGAAACATGCTTAGTTTTGGGGTCACCTACATTTTATAGCCAAAGTCAGTCTTTCTTTTTGATGAACATGTTTTTCTGTTCTTGTATTTTCAAGACATTCCAGGCCATATGATTTATGGGGTACCACCTGCACTCCTTTCATGCTTTGCTGCACAACTCATTGCCCATTGTTATTCAGCAATGCTTACTGCTTTCTTGCTTTGTCTGTCAAGTTCAACCCATATCATGCTTTACCCAAACTCAATGTTGATTCTTCAGGCACATTCTTCACACATTCATTCCATACATTGCTACACCTGTGATTCCATAGCATTGAGACATGACAGGTAAAATGGTGTCAAACTGTGCTAATACTACTGTGTAGCTGCCCTCAATGTGAGTACAGACTTACACTATGGAAACATGGTGCAGACTCTTGCTTTATGAATTCCAAAACAACCCCATGAGTGAAAGTTGAGAGTATCTTTAGACAAGAGCACACCCATGGAATCCTTTTGGAATATGACAGTGAATCAGATTCATACCAAGACTAAGATTAAATCCTTCTCCTGCCTCATATGGTTACTCTGTTTAGAGGAGAAGGATGTATTTCTGATTTCATTTGTAAAGGAAGCAGAGAAAATTGTAGCAATGCTTGTCTTGCTGTGAGAAAGTCTTCATAGACAATATTTTGCCAGCCGATTTAGACCCAGAAAAGATGGGAATACACTTGGGACCATACTCCGCCTGTCTAATATCATTTGCTTATTTTACCACAAAGCCTACTGGTATTCAAGAAGAGGGAGCTGGGAAAGAACAAAAAGAAAGCACAAAGGAAAGGAAAACTGGCATTGAAACCATGGCTGATTTTTATAAATGTAGTCATTCCAGCAAATCCAAGGTAGCCATTGCTTGTTTAACAATAGGACTCAGACGCAGAGAGATCTCTTCCTAATATCATATCATCTCAACTTGAACAGATATTATACACAAGCTTCATGGATGGGAGTTCAACACTATATATAAGCTCTGGGAGCAGCTGCAGCATTTTCAGGATGAAGAATCTCCATGTTTACCTTTTAATAAGAGCCTGCATTTGATGCCATCCTTTGGCACACGGAGCCGCTCATGTGTTAGTAACAATAGCAATTGCCAATGAAAATGTATGCTGAATAAACAAAGGAAGGGGTAAAGGAGAAACATTGAAATTCAGAGTATCATAAACAAGATGGGAGATGTTCAAGCAACAAGTCAGCTCTTCACATTCATTGGGGTTAGGTGCACAGAATTCCCATGAAAGTGAATGTACTTATTTTGTGTCAAAATCATTGCGTAAATTAGTATAAAACTAATAAAATAGGGCACCTTTTCTAGTCCCTTCCCTGTGTGGGGTGAGCAGAGTGGATCCTAAAATGGGCTGCTCAGTCATGGATACAGCTGCCGAACTACTCAACTGCCTTGGACCTTGAGGTAGAATGACTGAGTCCTTAACCACCGCCCATGTGCCAGTCTGTGACTAGGGCCTCCCAGATTTCACAGCCCTGCCTCCGTCGCCACTCACTGATTGCCTTGGGACTTTGGTTGGTTTGTTTTCATTTTTCTTGGAAGACGCCTGTGCATGAGTTTTTTTAATGTGTGGAGGTCAGTGCACAACTGATCAAAGCACAATCTTCACAGAGTGAGGTTTCGCTGGTGGCATAGTTAACACAACAACCATGGCTTCTCAATTTGTTGCAGCCTTCTTCTGCCTTCACAGCTGTTGTAACATGTATCATGTTATCCTCTGCCTGCTCTGTCGTTGAGGTCTTTGGGTCTTCTGACTGTGCTTGGTCTGGAACCTCCCCCGTGGCCACTCCTGGGAGTGCATGACTCCAGTCATTGTGCCAGCAGGTTCATTGGAACACGCAAGCCCCCTCACTATGACAAGGGGACAAATAGAGGGGGGCACAGAAAGAGCCTCCTTAAAGACTGAGTAAATACAGTTGGACATCCTCTGGGCAACGTTTCTTGTAAATAGCTAATATTTCCAATCCAAAACCATTGTTTTTAAACATTGAAAGTGAAAAACAAATAAATAAAAATGCTGTTTTTAAACCTAAGATAGTAGCTTTCTAGGAATGTATGTCTTCCAGCATGACTGAAGGAAGTTGACCATATAGTAATATTGGAAGACTTAGAGATCCCGAGAGAGAACTTTTTAAATTCAATCCATGAGCAATCAAATCCACAAAAGTCAAAATGGCAAATGTGGAGGGATGACAGTGATTGAAAACATTTACTGATTTCTAGTTAATCTTCCCTACTGACCAAAAGCATAATAAAGTTGTATCTACACTTTAGAATGAATCCCATTTGACCCCACTTTAACTATCATGATTCATTCATTCGATAAATTAAACGAGACATAGGTTCTAGACACTCTGTAGAATGAATGCAGTTTGACTCAGCAATGCAAACCTCCTCAGAGACTGGATCTACACTGCCATATAATCCAACATTATCAAAGCAGATAATCCACATTATCTGCTTTGAACTAGGTTATATGAGGCTTGATCTACACTGCCCTATATCCCATGGTCTGATCCCAGGTAATAATAATAATAATAATAATAATAATAATAATAATAATAATGGGTTGTTGTAGTTTTTTTCGGACTATATGGCCATGTTTTAGAGGCATTTTCTCCTGACATTTTGCCTGCATCTATGGCAAGCATCCTCAGAGGTAGTGAAGCTAGACCTCACTACCTCGGAGGATGCTTGCCATAGATGCAGGCGAAACGTCAGGAGAAAATGCCTCTAGAACATGGCCATATAGCCTGGAAAAACCTACAACAACCCAGTGATTCTGGCCATGAAAGCTTTTGACAATAATAATAATACCAACAACAACAACAACAAAAACAACAACAACATGTATCCCACCCTATCTCCCCAGTGGGGACTCAGTGTAGCCAACAACTCAGAACCTCAAATATTCAATGCTTTATAATATAATCAACTAATCAAAAAAATACCATATTTTTTTTAAAAAAAATAATAGATTATATGCTTAGCTCACATTATCTGGCAGTGTAGACTCAGGCCCCTTCTACACCACAATATAAAATCTAGATTATCTGCTTTGAACTGGATTATATGGCAGTATAGACTCACATAATCCAGTTCAAAGCAGTTAATGTGGATTATCTGCTTTGATAATTTGAATTACATGGCAGTGTAGAAGAGGTTTCACATAATGGATAATCTGGGATCAGATCCTGGGATATAGGGCAGTGTCGATCCAGTCTACACTGCCATATAATCCAGTTCAAAGCCGAAAACCTTGACTTTATATGTCAGTGTAAATTCAGCCTGAATACATCTTGCTAAGAAAACTCTGATAGGATTGTCATACATAAAAAAGAACATAAAACCATATAACAACAACAAGTGCCCTTCAAACTTTTCTTTTGAGCTGTGCTGATTTTTTATTTATGTGAGTATTTGAATGGCTTAACTTATTGTAAAAGTAAAATCATTGCACACGCACTTGTTGCACTTATGTGGTATTATCTGTTGTGATGGTTTTGATTATTTTCTTCCCTAATTTGCTTTTCAATCATTTTCAATAATACTTGTTAGCCATTTTGAGCACTATTTTTTAAGTGGAAAGGCAGGATAAAATGTAATTGAATAAAAAATGCAGTTAGATGCTCAATGTTGCATTTATGTCTGCGCAAACATGCAAGGCATGGCACTATAACTCTCCCGAGCTTTCCAAAAGGCACAATTTGAGAGCCCAGTAATTTGGATAGTAAATGTTCATGCAGCTTGGTTGATAGAGTCATAAATAAAATGTTCATAATCTGGGAATGCAATGCATTGCAGAACTGAACTAGCGGGAAGGCAGAAAATAGGATGGAGTGCAAAATCAGCCATCTCAGTTTAGTGGATGATCTTGTTGAGATACAGAGAGGCATTTCCTTGATCCTAGAGTCTATGACAAATTGCTAGTCTCTAGATTCAGCGGGAAGCTCACAGTAATATAATTGTACAGGATTTATGGTGTCATTTATAATGTTTAAGTCAGAAGTCAGATATTTTTCCTCCATGGTATTCAATGTATACAGAAAAGGGGACTTTCAGCCAACTTGTGTTTTTTTTTTTTAAAAAAGGGGAGATCACTTCGTTTTAAAAGATTATGCCCAAAATCCAATGAATTGAATCGTGTTTAGTACCTTATATTAAATTCAGATCTTTAAAAAGATAATTGTTTCATAATTGACAATGCAAAAAAAATAGTGGTGGGGTTATAATATTTATATGTATATAAATTTAGTTTGTGATTACCTCCACTGAAAAGAAATTTTATAAGGGCTTCTTGTGGGGGTTTCTTTATCCTAAGAAGTAAGACTTTAAACTGACTGATTGAGTCATCTATTGACTGTATCCTGTATGTCTCCCAATTACTCAGATTTGGGGGATTGAAACAGTTTAAAATAGTTTAAAATATCTTAAAGTGAGGAGTTTCCTCCTCAAACTGGGACTCAGACCCTATTTGCATCACAAATCTGGGGGGCATTATGTGGAACCCATCATCCCATACCCCGCATCATCCCTTACCTATTCCACAGGGGGAAGTGTCACTGCCTGGCTTCCCCCCATTCTTCTCCCCCCCCCCCATGTTCTTATTGCTCCCTCTTATGGCACTTTCACCTCAGTTCAGGGATGGAGCCCCACTGGAAGTAGATGTATGTCGTATGATGGGATCTAGTGGACTCCATCCCTGAACTCAGGTGAAAGTACCATAAGGGTCAAAATCACCCGTGTGATGGGGCCATAAATCTCCAGGTGTACGCACAATGAAATCGGCATTCATAAACAAGAGCACTACATGCTCAGTTTTCATTTTACAATCTTGAACTGAATGTGGAAATGTTGCCTCAGATAAAAATTATCTTCTATAGGAAAACTTACTCATGTGCAAGAAACCAAAGCAATCAAATTATGTCCTATATTGCACCATCAAAACATTCCTGAAGTATTCAGGAATGTTTTGATGGTGCAATATAGGACATAATTTGATTGCTTTGGTTTCTCAGGAAAGCAGAGGAGTTCATCTTCCTCTGGTTTAGGTATCATTTCCTAGATTGTCCTGCAACATTAAAATGGTTTCTGACAAAAAGTATGAAACACTTGCACTACCATACACATGGAAAAGTGTCTGTTTCTCATGCGTTCATTTTTTTTTCTGTTAGAAGTAATAAATGTGGTGGCTAGACACCTGGAAACAGAGATCCATTGCTTCTTCTATTACTTATTTTACTTGATGACGCAATCTCTGTACTAATGTAAAAATAGCCTCGCTGAACAAGTGAATAAAGCTAGAGATTAAATTTGGATGCCATTCAGAGGGAGAGTATTTATGTTCTGATTTAATGCTGCCAAGACTTCCCTTCAGAGATTGTCTTGGCTGACGGGATAACACAATCCTCATTTTTGATGCAAAAAGTTGATAAAATTGTTTATGCATGATGAGCATGGGCTAGGAACTAATAGAAAGCTTTATTGCCTCCAATATCCCATAAAAAAGAAAATAGGTTTTATATTTTGTAGCCTTGTGCAAAGATTACTATCAATCTTGGGCTAAAGACCATGGATAAGTTGGTTTTCAAAGTTCCTGCTTTTGTGGAATACTTTTTAGATTATACTCAGTTCTCCATATGCATGGACTTTGCATCCACAGTTTCCACCAATCACAGTTTAAAATACTAAAAAAATCCAAATAGCAAACCTTGATTTTGTCATGTTTTATAAAGGAAATCATTTATTTATTAATTTACAGGTTTTTTATCCCGCTGTTTTCAGCCTGAAGGCAACTCAGGGCAGAGTTCAAATTGGCAACAATTAGATGCCACAATATACATACATACATTGGTTAAAAACATTTAAATCACATAATAAAATCCATATAAAACCATTAAAACTATGATGATGGTGATGATGATGATGACGATGATGATGATGATAATAATAATAATAATAATAATAATAATTATTATTATTATTATTATTATTATTTGACTATATATAATGAGACCTGAGCATCCATGAATTTTGGTAATTCATCAGACATGTTGTAGTGGGCCCTTGGAAACAAAACCCAGCAAATAACAAGGGCCCACTATAACATGTCCGGTGAATTGCCTTTGAAAATGGCCCAGAAGCTTTGACTGGTCCAACGGGCAGTAGCCAGACTTCTAACTGGAGCAGTGTACAAGGAGCACACAACTGCTCTGTTGCGTCAGCTCCACTGGCTGCGATATGCTTCCAAGCCCAATTTAAAGTTGCTGGCCTTGGCCTATGAAGCCCTAAACACTTCTGGTCCAACTTATCTGTCTGAACACATCTCCTCCTATGACCCTACTAGAACTTTAACATTGTCTGGGGAGGCCCTGCTCATGGTTCCACCTTCTTTGCAAGCACAACTGGTGGGAATGAGAGACAGGGCTTTCTCAGTGGTGACTCCGGCTGTGGAACTCCCTCCCCAATGGCACCAGGCTCTATCTCTTCTGGCTTTCAGAAAAAAAGTAAAGTATTGGCTTTGCACACAAGCATTTGAAGAATAAGTTACTACGGGTTTCGACAGTCTGAATTAAGGATTTGAGCATTTTTAATTTGTAAACTGATTTTTAATTTGTATACTGTTTTATGTGTTTTACTGATTAACTCTTAATCGTTTTAACTGTGGGATATGTTTCTACTGTTTATTGTTGGTTTTTACCAGCATTGAATTCTTGCTGGAGCTGTAAGCCACCTTGAGTCCCCTCAGGTGAGAAAGGTGGGCTAAAAATGAAGTAAATAAATAAATAAATAAATAACCTCTATAATTTATAACACATTAAAGACTAACATCAAAATGCATGACTGTAGAGGACTAGGATTAAAGACAAATCCCCTTTTGCTAGAAGAAATTGCTTCCGATTGCAGAAATGCTCTTCTGATGGCAGAACACTCTTTCACCGTCTAAACCCAGATATTCCAACAGAGCAATCTCTTTGGTAAAATCTGCTGGCAGAAGAGCAGAAAATGAGGTGGAAAAAGGTCAGGAGGAATTCAACTGTCACAGCTTCAGATTATCTGCAGCCCATGGACATTTTTAATTCTAGAAAAAAGTTAACTTAGAGTGATAATAATCCTAAATAATGTCCAGTACCCTTAGGCTGTGAGAGGTTGGAATCTGGTACAGTTTCAGCTGGCCTACTTTTGGCTCAGATGGCTCTTGGTCTATTCTAGTTAGGTTTGTGTTCTAGCACATTTTAGTTGGCATAGACTTCTATGGACGTTAGCTCATTTCAACAAAGGCATGGCATTTAGCCTTATTTGATAGAACAAATGTACACAAACCAATGAATCAACAAGCACAATGAGATTGCAGAAGTATGGTACATACCCATTTCATTTTACACTATATTTTGCAAACATTGGCAATGATTTAGCATGGATAAAAGGAGTCTTGGTAGCATAAATGCCCTAAAGGCACCCGATCCTGTTCGATCTTGGAAAATAGGATTGGCTTATGTTCGGATGGGAGACTGCCAATAATACCAGGTGCTGTAATCTATATTTCAGATGGAGGAACTGGCAAGACCATTTCCAAATATACCATGACATAAAAACCCTATGAAATTAATGGGATTGCCATAAATCCATTGGTGTACTGAAGGCACACACACAAAACCATTTTTATTTTACCACAAAAAAGCAATAGTATTTTATTGATGCCCAAGCACTGGACTGGCAAGTTATTCACTACAGATGCATCTACATCTTTGGCATTATTTTAACTGCCATGGCTCAATGTGATGAAATCCTGGGAGTTGCCACTTGGTATGGCCACAGCACTCTTTGACAGATAATGCAAAAGACAGAAAAAGTGTTGACAAAATGCACTAATTCACATGCATCCTATAATAATGATAGAGGTTAGGGTTAAGTGCAATAAAGAATTAGGAGATTAAGCTTTTGAGCCTGCCCAAGTATTGACATCTTTTGAGGGAGATCTTTCTCTCAGTCCCACATAGGAATATTTGGAAAAGCATGAAAGATGGGGGCCTTCTTGGTGATTTCTCCTTTCCATGGAAGACCAGGGTTCCCTCCTCTCTGTTGTAAAGCAAATACCTTTGATTTGTACACAATTTTGGCTCTAGAAGGGTCTGTTAATGAGGGATGTTTCACTTCCTTTCCATATCATGCTATGTATTAAAGTGCCTTTAAACTATTTAAATTCAGTATTAGACCTTAATATGATAGTTTAGTAGATCCTGCATTGGAAGAAAGGAGGGCAAGGACTGAAGACCGACAGGTCGCAGGTTTGAATCTGGGGAGAGGCGGATGAGCTTCCTCTATCAGCTTCAGCTCCTCATGCGGGGACATGAGGGAAGCCTCCCACAAGGATGATAAAAACATTAAATCATCCAGGCATCCCCTGGGCAACGTCCTTGCAGACAGCCAATTCTCTCACACCAGAAGCGACTTGCTCCTGACACGAAAAAAAAAAATGGTAAAGGAAGGATTATGTAAGCAATTGCATTTGTACAGGTGGGCTGGATCTACACTGCCCTATATTCCAGGATCTAATCCCAGATGATCTGCTTTGAACTGGATTATATGAGTCTCCACTTCCATATATTATGGGTTATGCAGATAATCTGGGACCAGATCCAAGGATATAGGACAGTGTAGGGTAGTCACATGCGTGCCAATGCCCTGCATCACCCGTTGAGGGCAATCATATGAGGGGAAGCGTCAATCGTTTGGCTTCCCCCCATAGATTCCAATGGCAACACAGGAAGCCTCCTGTGTTGGGGCAGTGACAGTGGCATGTGCCGACTCTGCCCTACCTCACCCAAGGGTTCCCGCTGGAGTCATTTGATGGGAGACAGTTGGCTCTGCCAGTATATGCCATCACTATCTGCCCTTTGTGATGAGGTCCTTAGAGAGGAAGAAATACATCCACAGCAGATGCATGTTCCTTGTTTCAGTCCTTGAGGACAGATTGCAATACATGTAAACATAAATTTCATGATTAGACCACAGTCGTATCTACAAGATACCTCCAAAAATCCAGAATACTTGTGGTCTCAAGCATTTAGGATAAGAGATACACAACCTGTATCCTGATAAGTTAGATGTTAGAAAGTCAAAGTGGTGTAGTGCTTTGAGTGTTGGTTAAGAAGCCCTGAAGACCAGGGTTTGGATTTCCACTCAGTCAATAGAAACCCACTATGTGACCTAGGGTAAGACACACTCAGCCTAAGAAAATGACAGTGGCAACCCTCTATAAAATTTGATGAAGAAATTGATAGAATTAGCATAAGTTCGGATCAACTTAAAGGTACCTAATAACAATGCATTGGCTTTTCTTATAGATGTATGTGTGTGAGTGTGAATGTGAATGTGTTGGCATGTGTTTTACTGTTCATTTCTTCTACTGTTATGGTATTTCTTATGCAATGTCTGTAAGGAGTAGTTATTCAATATCTTTATATTTATGCATTATTGACTTGTTGCTGTAAATGTTGCTGCTACTGATTTTTTTTAAAAAAATTGGGATATTTAAATTGATAAATTGTGGCATTATCTACATGTTGATGAATGTTTTTGTAATGAATTAGTTGGAATGGTTTAATATTGATATTAAATATTGATAGAGTACACCCCTATGATTTAGCACAGCTTGATTTTATGAGAAGGCTGTGAAGAACGTCTGCTCTTTAATCTTTTGAGATTTGTTTAGAATTTCTCTTTCTTGTTATTAGTCCTGTTATTTTTTAATATTCATTTATTTGCAGAAATACAGCAAAGAGGACATGAATCTAACTTTTCTAGGGACCTCTTCACTTGGGGCTTTTTTGTCCTGTTTTGCTGCTTCAATGCACCACAAGGACGGGGCCTGCCGGGTGCCATCACCTGACATACAGCAGGTCTCACCCACATTCCTCCCAAAATGCAGGAAAAGCATTGAAAGGAACTTTCTCCTCCCCCTCAGAGAGGAAAGTGTAGTTTGGATACCTGCGGTTTTCTCCCCTTTTTGCCATGTGATGGCAGAAAAGTAGTTGGGGCAACCAGTGTTGCTGCACGTTGCCACCCTTTCTGTCATCTGATGGGGGGAAGGAAACAGTGCCAAAGCACCCTCTCTCATCCCCTCCATGTGATGAGGGGAGGAGGGTGTCAATGTCTGCAATACAACCGAAGATGAAGGGCTGCCAGGCCCAGCATCTGAGTCAGTGGAAAGCAGGGAGCAACAACAGCTACAGCCTGACACTGAGGAAGCTACTCCTGCAGTGCAGGACCTAGTGCTTCAGGCAAGGAGGAGTCCTGAATTAACTCAGGGCCTTCTCTGTGGTGGTCCCCTGTCTGTGGAACACACTCCAGAGTGAAATCAGGTCAGCCCCTGTTCTGTCACCACTGGGCCTGTACACAATGTCTTTATTCTATAGGATGCACACTTTAAACCCAGTGGGAAGCCGGGAAGCCCGAAGAGAGATTGCTAGAGACTTCCAGAAGTAATGGGCTTTAGAGTTCTTTAAAAGTACAACACAGTCTTTATTAAGGAACAAATCTTCAAACAAAACTTCAAGACTTCACTATTCTAGTCTTTAAGAGACTGGCACTAACTTGGTTTAACTGTACCATCTCAACATGAAGAAGAACCCTTTATAATCTCTCCCAGACCGTCCATCACCTAGGCCTCGCTGGTCTGGGCATAACTGCCGATCCCAAATGCGTCTGGAAACCGAGTAACCTACCAGACGAAGCTAGAAGATATTTAGCTGGAATTCTGTGGTTCTGTAATGCTGTCCTGTGGAAACTTCAGGGCTGTTTTCCCCTCTGGTGCTGTGAAGCTGAGAGGCTGTGAGCTCTCAGTCAGAGCCTTTGGGACCTTTTCCTTCCATTTCCCTGGAACTGGATAGTCAGTTTGGACCCCGAATGGTCTTGAGGAATGAAGCCTTTCCTACAGGACAAACTGATTTGCGTCCTATAGGGTGGCTTCCTTATGAGTGACTGACTAAAATGGTTCCTCTCTCTTCCCAAAACCCAGGAAAAGGGGCGGAACCAAAGCTAAATGAACATGGACAGGGGGCTTGCCCTATAACTGCAAACTATAACAGGAAGCCACCCTGCCGCAAAATCCCAAGCCTGGGATTGCAAACAAACCTTTAGTTCAAAGCAAATAAAATTGGAGCTCCTGGAACAGCTGTTCCAGAACAGCCCCCTCTCTCCTCTCCTTTAGAGAAAAGCTCAAATCATGTTTGTGGGACCAGACATTTGAGTAGCAGGCCTAGCAGTAACAATCACAATGACTCATGAGAATTGACAATTGGACAGGCCTTGGATGTGACTCTGGACACTGAGTTAGATTTGGAGTTGGTTGTATTGTTGTTTTCTTATGTTTTAATGGATATTTTATAATTTAATGTTTTACCAAATGTTTAATTGGTGATTATATTGCTTTTGTTTGTTTTGGTGTTGGCATCTAATGGCTGCCGGTTGTGAGTTGCCCTGAGTACCTCCGGGGTGGGTGGGGGTGGTGGTGGTGGTGGTTTGAAGGATGGGATATGAATATTTGAAATAAATAAATAAGTTAAGACTGAATGGTAAAAACTCAAAAACAGCTTGCTTAAAGGGACACTGTGACTTGCATATTTAAAAATCAAATTAAGAAATTATAGGGAAATCTCTGTCATTGCCTTCCTTTCACCTTCTATCCCCATAAACTACCTAAATATATAATCCTGTACTGGAACCTAAAATGTTTGTGGCTCTTTATCAAAAGAAAAAGAAAGATCAAGAGTTAGAGAGAGGAAAATGTCCTTCCCTTTTATGTAAGCGCCACACGTTTATTTTGTAGGCAAGATTCTCTTTCATCAGATGCATGAAAGAAAAAGGGCTGGATACTACATACACATGAGTTCAGTGCAGAGGGGTACGTGGGAAATGTGTTTTACAAGGCGAGATTAAAAGATAAAGGGATCCTGCCTGAAAGCAGAGATACCACACTTGAATCAGTCATCTAAGTATGATCTCCCGCTATTTCCACTTGAATGCAAGCTGACTTTTTTAAAAGATCACTTTTAGTATTTTGTACTGTGCTTAGCTGATGACTTTTAAACAATGTGTAAATAACCACTAGGCTAAAAGAAAAAAAATAACATATCTGGTTTAGGAATTCCACCTCTAAAACCAACAGTCCTCTTTCCTAAGGCTGGCTTCACACTGTACAATTGATGAAGTTTGGCACGACATTTTTTTTTTGTCGTGTCAGGAGCGACCTGAGAAACTGCAAGTCGCTTCTGGTGTGAGAGAATTGGCCGTCTGCAAGGACACTGCCCAGGGGACGCCTGGATGATTTTGATGTTTTTATCATCCTTGTGGGAGGCTTCTCTCATGTCCCCGCATGAAGAGCTGGAGCTGATAGAGGGAGCTCATCCGCCTCTCCCCGGATTCGAACCTACGACCTGTCGGTCTTCAGTCCTACCGGCACAGGTGTTTAATCCACTGTGCCAATGCGATGGAATCCTAGGAGTTGTAATTTGGTGAGGTACCCACACTTTTTGACAGAAGGCTACAGACCTTGTGAAACTATAACTACTAGAATGGGAGTTCAAGTGGCATCAAACTGCATTTTGAGCACCTACAATGGAATAAAGAGTCAGACACAAGAAAATAGATCTAAAGGGCCATTTTATGACCTATTTATTGAAATAACTTTTAATAAGCTGTAGAGGGAAAATCTGTAAAAATGCAAAATATAACTCATGGCTTAATGGCCACCTAGTTGCTGAGCCAGGTGTTACTCCCTCTGATCACCTCCAAGTACAAGCATACACCAAGGATCCCGAAGGCCAAGCAAAATCCTTTGTCTGCACCTCTCAGCTGATCATAGTTTGAAGGCCATCCTGAGGGCGCTCCCTCCCAAACCTCAGAGGTTTTCAAGAGTGAGAACCCTCAATCCAGCCTCAAGGGTAGCTCCCATTTTATGAAAACTTATGGGGACTTTTGTGGGAGTCCAAACTTCACCCCCTAAGGCGGGGGTGCCACGGTGCCTACCATAACCATTTAACCTTTAACATGCCATGGAAACTTCTTAATACTCAAGGAAACCTATTTAAATGACACCACCCCAAAGCCAATGACCACACCCATCTGAAACAGTATGGGGTAGGCAAAAAAAAAAAAAAAAACCAAAAACAAAACCCCAATGCAAACTTGGTGGGGGGATTGCTACCTGGCCCATGTGCGACCAGTCTATACTCACACTGTCCATAGGGAGGGAGGTTCATGCCGTCAAAAGGAAACTGAAAGAGAGGAACAGAGCAGCCTCACCGAACTTGCCGCTCTGCCCCCTCACAAGCATGGGCCAGCAAACTAGCTGGCCCAAACCAAGTCTGCCTCCTTCATGGGGTAATGCCCCCCCCCCACATCTTAAGCTTTGTTTGGCTGCGGGTGGGGCAATTCTACAGTATAGATGCGTCCCATGCATGGAGTTGTGTGGATATGTGGAGGCAAGAATCAGGCAAAGATTGGAGCCATGAGTGCAATCTAGCAATTTATGTGTTTGTCTCTATGTGTTTGTCACTTCAATTTTCTTTTACTTTTTTTCCATATCAGGAGTAATTTATTTATTTATTTCAAACATTTGTACCCTGTCCTTCTCAACCCCCCCTTGAGAAACTGTGAGAGGATTGGCTGTCTGCAAGGACATTACCCAGGGGACACCCGGATGTTTTGATGTTTTACCATCCTTATGGAAGGCTTCTCTCATGTCCCCACATTGGAAGTTGGAGCTGACAGAGGGAGCTCATCCATGCTCTCCCCGGATTTGAACCTCCAACCTGTCTGTCTTCAGTCCCACTGGCACTACACACACACACACACACATCCAAAATAGTTCTCAATTTGAAAAGCAAAGCAATCTAAAGCATACAAAAGGCAAATATTAAAATAGAATTAATCTTGTTACAATTATCAGAACAACTCAATTATTTAAAATAAATAAACAAAAGCTACTAACTATGTTGGTGATAGTGGTGGGATTAAGAGAAGGACCTCTTCTGAGGTTCTGAGAGCACATGATGGCTCCTACACAGGGATATGGGTCATAATGAGCACTTTGTATCATGCTCCGAAAACAACTTACAAAGCAGTGGCATATAAAACATAAAAGTTTCTGAAATGTTTATTTTTTGTCCTGAGCATTCCATTAAGTTACTTATGGACATGAGTTTGTTTATTGTTTTCCTATAAAAGGGCTAAACAGGCTTATTCTTGCTTTTCTGTGTCCTGCAGCTAAATGCTCAGCCGTTTGTTATTATTCAGCATAGTTCCCCTTCAAAATGCTAATCGGTTGTTGTTGAAATGTTTCAACTCTTGTACATCCTTTCTTGCTCTGTAAAATTGGCTTAATTGTATATCATCTTGACTAAGCAGTCTTTTCTCTCTCTCTCTTTCTTCTGGTAATTGCACATAAAGCTGTTGTTTTATTCAGACCCTTATCCATTGCCGCAGATGTGCATTTTTTGCTCCTAAATACAACAAGTAATGCTGTGTGTGTGTTGTAAATTGACAAGGTGACTCTTCTGGGTTCTTCAGCAGTGAGTGGTGTAGTTGTCTGAGTTGATTTGGGGTTCCAGCACTTCAGTGTCTGAATGTCTGTTCCGCCATGGAAACCTCCTCTGGATAAAACTTGCTCAGAAAGCCCTGTGATAAGGTCATCATAAGCTGGAGATGACTTGAAGGCACATAACAGCAACACAAATGAATGGTTTAGGATGGAGGTGGAAACCAGCACAGTACCAGGACAATCACCTTTGGTGATGTTTCTTATTGCATGAAATCATACAATATCTGCTGATGGTTTGCCATCTTCCTGTGGTGAAGCTGTTAGGTTTATTCAGGGGCAAAGCCACAGTCCTGACATCATCCTCTAAGAAAGTGGTTCTCAACCCGTGGTTCTCCAGATGTTTTGGCCTTCAACTCAAAGAAATCCTAACAGTGGGTAAACTGGCTGGGATTTCTGGGAACGGTAGGCCAAAACACCAGGTTGAGAACCACTGCTCTATGAGGTTCAGATACAGCTGTAGTGGCATCCTCTCCTCTTCCCTTGTTGGAATATGTTTTAAATTTCTTTTATCCAATTAGAATATGCCTTTAAAAATAATTTTAAAAAACAAAGGGAGGAGGAAGCAACATAACAGGAGTGTGGAGTTCCACTGCCCATCTGGAAGTGTGACTTGTAGGACTGAAGTGTGACAGTCATACCATGTTAATGGCTGTACAATAGGACTCGGCACAATACCTGTAAGTAACCTCTATCCATGTGAAAATAGTGACAAATAGCAGCTTGCATGCAACAATATGCTTAGCATAGTCTTGTTCAAAACAGTGTGTTTGATTTGTTCAATGAAAGGTAAAGATAAAGGTTTTCCGACTCTGGGGGGTGGTGCTCATCTCCATTTCTAAGCCGAAGAGCCAGCATTGCCCATAGATGCGTCCAAGGTCATGTGACTGGTATGACAGCATAGAGCGCTGTTACCTTCCTGCCATGGGTATGTTCTAATTAACTATATATATCTCAATCAAATCCGAAGCTGTATTGGTCCATTTTCTGGCATAACTTCCGTTATGCTAGTGCAAGAGAGTTCAGCATTATCCATTCCATCAATTGTTTATGACAACACTTTATGATAGCTGTTTGGAATACTCTCAATAACTCCTTTATTTCAGACACACTGACAACTCAAATCCAACAGAACTCCGTGTTCTTCCCCCACTCCCCCTCTTATCTCCCTTCCTTCATCCCCCATCTCTCCCAATTACTCCACATCTGTTTTGGTGCTTGCTTTGATTCAGTGTCCTTGGATCTTGCTGGTGTTTTAAAGGAACAACTTCTTTCCAACTCCAGAATAGGATCCTCCACTATCTCCCCTTTACAACTAGACTCCCACATTTTTAGCTGGGTGGTATAGTGTCACAAAGAATGAAAATGTTGTTGGCTAGAAATGAGGACTGCTGGATCCTTTCCCTTCAGGGGCAATGGGAATTCCTTGGAGATACAAAAATAGCCTGGAAAGAGTATTCTTGCAGAGGTCAGGGTATCTGGTAAACCACACTTCCCAGAATTTAGTTCTAAGGATTAATGTCCCCACATCCAGAAGTTTGACAATGAAGCAATAAATTATTTGGTGCCTGTCGCTCTCCTTTCACATGACCCTCCCTTCCTCCCTCCCTCTCTCCCTTCCTTCCTGTATTTTCCTTATGCCATTCCTTGTTTTAGAGACCTCAGCTGTATTACTTTCCTCAAGAACAGTCTCATGCCAGAATGGAAGAAATGCCTTGACTCTTTGCTTCCTATTGCTGCTACATCTTGTTGAGGCTTAGTGCCCAAAAATCTCTAGTATCAATTTCCAATCAGACACTAGAAATGAGGAGATTGAAATACAATAATTTAATCTGCAGAGAATACTACTGGATGCAAGAAAGTGCCACGTTTGACTGTTCTGCATCATGGGTTTTATAGTTACCAGAGTCAGATTGAAGTGAACATGCACACCCATGCCATCAAACCCCTTTCCCTTCCCTGTGCTTCTCCCTCCCAGCTCTGTGCTTCAATTCAGCATCTCTGACCCCTTCCACACAACTGAATAAAATCCCACATTATCTGCTTTGAACTAGGATATATGGCAGTGTGGATTCAGCTATTCCAGTTCAAAGCAGATATTGTAGGTTAGTCTGCCTTGATATTCTGGGTTATATGGCTGGGTTATATGGCTGTTCCAAAACAATCCTGTTTTCCAAAACTTCTCCTGCCCTTCCTCCTCCCATCTCTTCCAAGTCATTCTGATATTTCTTCACCTTTGACACCCTTTGCCTCACAATCCTGTCTTTTTCACCTTGTTTACACTCTTCACTCCCTTTTCTCTTTAACCCATTCTCAACACTTTATTCTTCTAAAATTCACACTTGTATAATCTCAGTCTCTTAAATCTCATCAGTTCATTTGCTATGTTAAATGCACACAGTGATCAAATATTGATCCTAACCCTACCTTAAGGATCTTGTGGCATTATGAAGAACAAACGGTTTCATATTATGAAAAGTACAACATTTTATATCTCCATCCAATGGCTAGTTTAGATTTCACAACACAAGAAACCTTGATTAACCCTGTGAAAGGATTGTGTTGTGTAGGTATTTCTTGGCATCTGTTCTGTACTTCTACTTAATCTTGGGTTAATACAATGCTTTTTGCTCCAAATGTAGCCAAACCCACCTTTTGCCCTAATTTTGTTTCATTGCACATATGATCAAGGAGAGTGCAAAAGATCAAGCTGAAGACTTCAGTGCTAATCACACTTGCGAGGGAGTAAGTCTCATTGAATTTAACAAGATGTTCCTCTGGGTGAATGCACACAATTTGTACAGCATATTGGAAAGCTTATGCGAGGAGTAGAAGAACACTTGTGCCTATTTCTTATGATTTTAAAAATTCTTATGCCACTTTCCAACAAAGTTCATTTCCAAAAGTTTCCTACAGAAGAAAGTGTGTTAATCTCTTGTGTTATGGGACTTAAAATGAGATAATAAGCAACAGAACAATACCAGAGCAATATATGAAAAGGAATTACATACAAATCTTGGGATCTCCAGTTTTTATTGTTGCTGCTTACCCTCAACTCAAAAATGAGAAATCACCAAGTCCTTCTGTTATCAACAGCCCTGCTTAGTTCTTGCAATTGCTAGACCACTCTTCATGGATTGAATGTATCCACCTGTTATGGTGACATCTCATTCTTTAGATATTTTCAGGAAGACACTGGACAGTTACCTGCTAGAGATGCTTTAGCTGAAGATCAAGCTTTGGGAAGGTTGTTGGACTCCATCCTCTGTGAGGCACCTTCCAACTCTTGTGATTCTATTATTCTCTGTGTTTTTATGATATGTCCAAAGTATGATTTGGTTATCTTGGCTTCTAGGGAATTATGTGAAAGTCTATTGCATCAAACCAGGAATATTTGCTGTAGTTCATGTTGACAATCCTGGTCATCAGTGGAAATATATCCATATTTAAAACTAAGTCAATAATCTGACTTCCAGTGATTTTGCCATCTAGGTATACAGACTTCTTGCTGTGAAGTCGTGTCCCATTTTAAGGCAAAAGGAAGGTTTTCCCCAGCCGTCCTAGAAGATCTATTATACAAACATACATTCTCCTGCATCAGATAAAACAACTCAACCTAGAAACAAGATTAAAGAGACCTGAACTCTGAATGAAATCCCAATGACAACATTTTATTTAATAGAGTCTTGAGTGCCAAAAATGGCCACGACATATCCCAAGACTTGCTAAAATTCCTATCTTTTAGAAACTTGGAAAATAAGAGGTTGCCTTGAGCGAAGGCTATTGCTCAGAATATAAGGTTAACCAAGACAAAATAGAGGTCAGAGAAATGGCCTCACAGTTAATGACAGAAGCTTTCAATCCCACCAAAAACCTTTCAGACAAGAAATTAATAGCTGGAGGAACAATGTATTGGAAGGAATGTTAAATTTTCAGGGTGAAAACAAATCTATTCTTTTAAATGCCTGATTTTGACCCAAAGCTACTGAACGTGAAGATTGTGAAGCAGAGGTTGCAGGCTGATTATTTGTGAAAGACTTGGAATAGATTTTTAAGATGGCTATCGGGGATAAATAGGATTGCCAACCAGAAAATATGTTTCTGGATCAACAATGTGGTCCACTTGCGATTTTTATGCTTCTCGGCAGGGGGTTGGGCTGGATGATCCATGAAGTCTCTTCCAACTCTATGATTCTATGATTCTATAATTAGGGAGAGGAAATGTCTCTCCCCAATTATATGGAGTCTAAACAAAAAGCAGAGTTTAGATATGGGATGAATAATGTCCAAGATACACCTCCAGAATGACTCAATACACTTAATGGCCAATAGCCCTGGCACTTAGTGGTAGCCTGTGCCAATGATCTAGTTGTCATCAAACTAACAGAAGCAAAAACCGGGGAGCATCCAATGGACTACATAGAGGAAACATACTCACCAACTGTCTTAATCTGACAGGGACAATCTGAAATTACCCCCTAGTCATCCCATTTGTTCTGTTAGATTATTTCAATTGCTTCACACTATGCTGAGAAGTAGTTATTCAGTTAACTCAGCTTGGGGAAGAGGAATGAAAGGGGTGGAATCTTGCAATTCCCATTTGTCTCAGGCAAAATCAATCTGCCAGTCTTATGTGTTTTACCACAATAACAGTTTTGCTACATTAGCCATACTCAGACATTGCTTGGACACATATGTTCCCATTTTTATTTATGATATATTGGAATGTTATGGGAAACTTGTCAAGCTTTTGTCCATCTTGGGATGTAACTCTCTTTTCTTAGGTGGCTTCAAATATCAATGATAGTTGTGCCAGCTTTGTATGATTCAGAGAGTAACAGAACAACCTTCTGTACTGCAGTGCATTTTCTTCCACCTAACAGTGTATCCTTCCTTTCACAAGGTGGACTGTTGTTGGCTGCCTTCAAGTTGTTTCCAATTTATGGAGACCCTAAAACGAACCTATCATGGGGGGTTTTCTTGACAAGATTTGTTCAGTGTTTTACTTTCCTCTGAAGCTGAGAGAGTATAACTAGTTCAAGGCCACACATGGGTTTCTTTGGCTGAGCAGGGATATGAACCCAGGTGGAATAGCAAGAAGTTTCCCAAAGTTTGGCATAGGGTATGTGTTGCTGCTCCTGCTCTAGATTCCACCAGCCTCCACTCACACCCCATGAAATTTGTCAAATCCTGCCCATAAACCCCCAGTTTCAGCCACAGTTCCTCATACTACATAGCTCTGCCTCTGTCTTTGCCTCCCCCAATTCCTCCATTTACTGAGTTTTTCAGAAGACTGAAAGTGACTTGAATGTTGTTAATTCTATTGCATAATAAGACTGGGAGAAGAAAAACCAAAGCTGTTGAATATATACCTTACTGTAGAACTATCAAAAGCATAATAGCCCCAGGTGACAAAGAACTGGCAATCATAGGTTTTAAGAAATTATCTTATATTCATTGGATTCCTCCATTGAGTTCCATCTCTTTGATCTTGCTTTAAGAAAAATAATACTGATTTGTATAATTTGCATTTCAAAAGGAAGGTTGTTGATAAGTAGGAAAGTTTTCAAAGGAGGATTGTATGGGTGATAAATCAGAAAGAGTGGAAGAAGGGACAAGCTATGTTTGTATCCTGATGATTTATCATATTCTTTAAAGGCTGTCTCAAGATATCTCCTAGTTTGGTAGATATGCCAATCACTTGCCATTCTTCAGAATGGCAATATGAGACTGGGAGAGCAGGCCCTCAGGCCACTGCAGGCCCTCAAACCATCAGGAAGAGAAGAAAAAGAGGGGGAAAAGAAAATAGAAAATAAGATATGACACAGATGGCAGAAAGGCAGCAGGGAATTGACAAACTGGATCTCTCAGGTTCAGGAAGTTCCAAAGAGAGAAGTACAATTTGTAAAGTGATCTTTTAGACCCAAGCTATGTAGGGTTTTAAAGTCATAGCCAGCATTTTGAATTCTGTTCAGAAACAGATCAGCAGTCAGGAGTTATTTTAGCAAGGGTGTTATGTGATCTCTATATCCTGCTCCAGTTACGAATCTGACTGCAACATCTTGGACCTGCTAAAGTTTCCTAATAATATCCAAAGGCAGCCCCACACAGAGTGTGTTACAGTAATCTAGATGAATGTTACCAAAGCATGTGTCACCATAGCCAGACCCAATTGTTCAAAGTATGGAAGCAGCTGGCTTAATAATAAATATGATGATAAAACTTTATTTATATTCTACCCTATCACCCCAAGGGGACTCAGATTATCAGTTTAGTTGCGCAAACTCTGGGCATCCAAGTTGTGAACTTGAGATGTCAGAGAAAGTGTAACTCCATCCAACACATTCACTGATTTTTAAAATGTCCAATAATATCTCTGTCTGGATTGAATTTCAGCCTCTTTTACCACTCATATCTGCCATACTTTTGCACAAACATAATAATGATGAAACTGACCATAGTATTCAATATTCGTTGTGCAAAAACAGTTTAGGGGAAAGATTTTTCATGCTGTATATAATGCTGTAACTATGGTATAAAGCATTTCATGTGTATATTTTAGGAGGGTATTGATCTAGAGCTGGAGATGAGGAAAAAAGTGATTCAAAATATTGAATTTTAAATAATAAGTTTTTCATGGGCACATTAAAACCTATTATTACCTGAGTCTGTCCTGTTATGTCACTGCCCAGTTTCTGACCTTCTCTTGTTCCTTTTACTCTATTATTTGGAGTTCAATATCCAAGTCTGTAAGCCAATATTACAATTTTTTATTTCTTTGTTCTGGACTCCACTTTTCTGGGAGACAGTTGTTGAGAATATATTTGTTGGTTCATTTCCTTTGTCCTCACTTGCCCTTGCTCTTAGACTTAGCAGTATGATAGATTCCATATAATTATCTGTTGCATATAAAGATCAATGAAGAAATGTTCATGAGGCCGAGAACAACCTGGATGTCATGTATGCTCCCTTAAAAAGGGGGTAATACATTTTGACCTTTGGGTAATTTATTCAGTTCATGGTTGCATAAGTGAAGTTTTACAAGTCATCTGTTTCATGTGGGTCTAAATCCTATAGGTAATTTCAATGAGAGGATCACATTGAGTCAACTGTATTACCTATGTGTTGAATTGACATTATGTAATTAAGTCATCGGGTCTAATAGTAGTTGGGAGTGACCAACAGGACTCCATCCTTGAGGTTTTGTAGCTTTGGCATGTTTCACTTCATTAATCCCTACAGTGCAGAACCTTATTCTCAGGGACTGCAGAAAGAATCACAGTACATTGGACACTGCACAATGGAACAACACATAGGCATATTCATCAGAAGAGTATTCTGGTGTAACCATTGTCTATGAACCTCTTCACATGGGGCAAATTTCGGTGGCAACTCCGTGTCCATAGTAGCTTTGCCATGGAGTCCGCTGGCTCTGATCGCACATCAGAGAAGTACTTCTGGAGTGGCTCCATGGCAAAACTGCTGCAGAACTGGAGTCACTGCTTAAAAATAGTGGTAGCAACACAGGAGGCTTCCTGTGGTTGCATTGCCCTCAACGGGGCAAGCTGACCAGCAGATGCTTCTCCTCATGTGATAAGGTGGGGGTAAGCTGGGACAGTGTGGGGTCTGGAGTGAAAGGTTCCTACCCCCGGATGTGTATCACCAAAATCACCACGATCTATGGCGATTCTGATGGCACATCTGAAGAAGTCCTATGTAAAAGTAGATCTGCACCTTACAAGCATGATTAAATTTCTCAGCCTGTTTTCCAAATCCTGGTATCCTGCCATTGAACTTATTTTACACTATTATGATGTATACTCTCATAATTACGTTTTCTAACATATCATGACAGTTGCTGGAATCTGTCTTAATGGGGCAGTATTTTCCACATTCAGTAGGCACCCCAAAGATGAGAGTGTTCCCACACTCCACCAAGCTCACATAAATGCCTTTGGAATCATTCCTACAACATGTGGACATCAATCATATTTTTAATCATCCATGCAAATTGCCTTTCAAGCTAAGTAAATGGAAATTATATTCACCCCATGTCTCCAGCACAACATCCTATTGATATATTCAACTGTTTTAAGCTATGACAAGTAATTTAATAATGGTAGGCATAAGTGGACATAACTCCACTTTGACAGAAAGAGCCTATTAATGCAAGTTATTGCTGCCCCAAAGCTGTAGGAGTGTGGAGGTTAGTCAAAACAAGTATCAAATCAAGTCTTTCATACAAGGACAAAATAACGATTGGCATTAAGACTTATATATATGTAAAATAACATCAATGAAAGGAGCAAAACCCAAGACTCAAATAACAACTAATTATGAATAGGGCTACACAAAAGACATGTTCTTCCAGACATGTTCAAATTGGATAATATGGAAATTCCCAATGAAATAGTTTCTCTCTAGAAGAATGGGAGTGAATGAAAGCAAACATCACAATGGCAAAACAGATATTTTGTTTCATAAACATTGGTTGGGACCTGGTGCATAATTTTGTTATATTTGATTTTGCTGAAGCTGGCACGGATTTAAACTGTGATGTCAATGAAAGATATTGGGAACATCAAATAATAAGTTATGCATATTATGAATTGAAAAACAAGCCAACAAGTATTTTGGAAAAGAAAATAATTTTTAAGCAGGTTTTTCACGTTAGAAAATGTATTCAGTAGTTACATGGGCGTGGGGCACCTTTATGAACTCGTAGATTATTTTTGTGCTTAACTTCATCTCTGGAAACCAGGGTTCAAATCCTTGTTTGACCATGAAACCCACTTGGTGACTTGAACATGACAGATTCTTTCAGCATCAGAAGACGACAAAATCAAACTTCTCTGAACAAACCTTGCCAAGAAAATCCTGAGATAAGTTCATTGCCATAGGATGCAAATGATTTGAAGGCAAATAATAACAAGAAAACATTATCTTTGTTAATACAAAGTATAATCTGAAAAAAATACATTTTTAACCAGGGAGCTCCCTAGTGAAGGTGTCCAAATCCCGATGATGACAGAGTGTTGTCCAATCACCCAGTAGGTTTTCATGAACATGTGGAGATTCATACTTTGGTCTCCTGTGTAGTGTAATGATTTGACTGTTGGACTACAACTCTGGAGATCACAGTTTGATTCCCAGGTTTACCATGAAAACTCATCTAAGCCCTTGAAACCCCTCTTGTATGTTCTCCTTAGGGTTGCCATAAGTTGGCAAACAACAAGAATAATTATCTCAAGGGTAATTAAGGTCCTCTGGGGAGGCCCTGCTCTCTGTCCCACCACTGGCACAGGTGTGATTGGTGGGGATGAGAGAGAGGGCCTTCTCAGTGATTGCCCCTCTGCTGTGGAACTCCTTTCCTGGTGAGATTAGATCAGCCTCCTCCCTCCTGTCCTTCAGAAGAATGGTAAAAACTTGGCTCTGGGACAAAGTTTTTGGGACAGTGCAATAAGGCAGCAATAGGAAACCTTACTATGGCAACTAGATTTGATGTGGATGATCGAGACGGTTTTAAACAGTGGATTTATGTGTGGAGATAAATTATTTAAATGTTTATGTATGTGTACAATCTATTTATATCCCGGCTTTGAATGTTTGCCGTTTGTATGTTGTGCTCCACCCTGAGTCCCCTTCGGAGTGAGAAAGGTGGAATAGAAATGTTTTAAATAAATAATAATAAATAAATAATAAAATTATATCTCCCAGAATGCCCAGATCTGGAAAAAAACTGTTATTTGAAGGAGCAGAAATGCAATAGAGTTGGGGAGGGTAACATGGAAAGTAGCTCTTGATATCTATTCTAGCATAACTGTCAATTAAAACAAAAACAAAAACAAATCTGGGTGTGAATAATTCAAGGATATTGGCAGTCATTACCGCTCTTGCACCAGTGGTTTTTAAGCAACAAAAAGTGAATTAAAATGCAGCAAGAAACAGAGAGAGGAAAAAACCCGAAAGAAAACCAAAAACAACCACCACCACCCTTTATTAGTAGTGTTTTTACAATGGTTTTCCAAAGTTAAATTTACTGCAACAAACCAGGTGGCTCATCTCTGTGTTTTTTTAAAATAATTTGACAGTTGTATACAGCTAAGTATGGATATTTATTTAATATTGTAATTAAAATTATCAAGCTGCTAAATTATGCTTCCAATTTTGTGTAAAAAAAGTCAAAAGACACAATAAGCGTGAAGTGGGAATACTGTAGCAGAACCAAATCTCAGCTGGAATTCCTGTTAGCAGGAAGAAATTTGTTGCATTTGCATCTAGAAGTATTAATTCAATAATACCTTGAAAGCTAGAAATTCTCAAGGGGATGGGTGGGTTGTGGCTTGAAGAGAAAATAATTCATTAATGCGCATACTGAAAAATCAATAACGAAACCTGCTGAACCAAAAAGCATATACCATAAGTCAAATTATCTTCATTATGGATTGCCTTTGTGTTGTTCTTTTTAAACTATCGAAATAAAAATAAGTCACCTTAAAACAAATGCTGTTTTCTTCTTGTACAGCTGAAATAGAATCCTAAAATGAAGAGAATTGTGACTTTGGAAAATGTGTGTAAGAACTGGGAATAAGTTGACTTTTCCCCATTCTCAAATGTCTAATAATCTTACCACAATAATTGATACATAGGTAGCTTCCAGATTTTACAAGAGTAATTTAAGCTTGTGTTGGGCTGCCCTTGAAGACAAATTGGAAGGTGAAGCTTGGACAAAAACAGCAGCTAGATGGTTGGCTAGCACATTGTGTAGAGGACAGATAACAGTAGTCCTAAAGGACTTCTGCTTGCTTCCAATCTTAATTATAGAATCATAGAATCATAGAGTTGGGGGAGACCACATGGGTTGAACAAGCCTGGGGGGTTAACCCATGCTAAGTTCATGGGAGGCAAAAATTAGAGTTCCTCTAGAACTGCAAACACTATCTCAACCCAATTTTGATAATTTATTCACACTATCATTACCCACCTTTCCATCAATTTACATTGCAATAGCAGCAATAGCTGGCATAGTGGAAGCAACCATGTTTTGTCATTGTGGATGTTTAATCAACATTTTTGTTATAAAGATGATGTAATCCACTGAAAGGCCCCCTGGTGACACAGCAAGTTAAACCACTGAGCTGCTGAACTTGCTGACAGAAAGGTTGGTGATTCAAATCCAGGGAGCAGGGTGAGCTTCTGCTGTTAGGCCCAGCTTCTGCCAACCTAGCAGTTTGAAAACATGCTAATGTGAGTAGATCACTTCCCACAGAAGGCCACTTCTGCAGGAAGGTAAAGGTGCTCCATGCAGTCATGTGGGTCACATGACCTTGGAAGTGTCTACGACAACACTGGCTCTTTGGCTTAGAAATGGAGCTGAGCACTACCCCACAGAGTCAGACACAACTAGACTTAATGTCAGGGGAAACCTTTACTTTACTTAATCCACTGAAACTGGCACCAGGATAGGACTTACCAGGTTAAACTCTATATGAAAAACTTAAGTTTAAATACAATTTATGATGTTTCCAGGTATATAAAAACTATGATAATTTGTGCTTGCTTTAAAAGTCTATAATTTGTTGAGCACCTTTTGGGTTTGGTCACTTAATCAATTACAGATCCCTCAAAAATTAGCATCGCCCAGCCCACATTTGACTAGTTTGCTTGCAAGAAGGTCATGGAGAAGCTTGTCGAAGGCTTTTCTAAAATCAAGATATGCAACATCCACAGCATTCTCTGCATCTACCAAGTTTGTAACTCTATCAAAAAAAGAGATAAGATTAGTCTGGTATGACTTGGTTTTTTTTTTTTTTTTAGAAATCAGTGTTGACTTTTAATTATTCTGTCCATGAAAGCCTTCAACAATATAGGAGAACAATTGTATGCACAAAGGATTTTAGGTAGGTATATGGCATCAATAGGATTTTGGCCATGTTTCTCTAAATTGTAGATAAATTCTTTGCTCATTGTGGCATGCAATGTATCCTGGGGGTCCAATCTTAAAAGACAAAATGTTACAATTTGTGATCACACTTATTATCCTCTGTGTATGTGTATCAACAATTCCTTAGCTTTCACATACATACATAGGTGTGTGTATATGGCTGCAAGCTTCCATCTTTTTCAGAAAACATTTTAAGGGAATTTGCAAAAATAGGGGTTTATGTTTTGCTGATGTTAATCTACATTGAGCAGCAGTAGCAAGAAGCACACATCACCCAGGGTTTGATTGACATAAACATGTTTTCCTATGGAGCTGTGCCAGTAGCTTTTGCATACAACAAATAAGACTGTTTATCGGAAGCGGTCCAGGCAGGATGACACGAGAAACAGTCAAGCTCAAGCTTTAATTATTCATAACATGATAGTGAATTATTAATTCTTCATGGAGCGGACCTGGGAGGACTCAAGACAGTGTTATAAAATATCATGCAACTTTTAAAAAAGTGAACACCAAAGTGATGATAATAAAAAAAGATGGTAGCTCTGGGTGGACATGAGCCATGGCCATAAATCCTCCTGGAATGATTGGTAACCTATGGGACTCTAAATAGACTGAGCCAATAGTTTCCTTTCTAAGCAGCTCTGATTTCAGGCTCCTTTCAGACATGTTCTTTGGCTTTGTAGCCATATTTCAGTCCTTGAATTTGTGGCTGGAATATTCTAAAATTTAGGGTTAGAATTGGCACAGTTCTTTTACAATGATGTGCTAGAAATGAGCAAAGGAGTAAGTGCATTTTTGAGGAAGTTCAAAAATTATGTTGACAGCAACATTACTTGAGCAAGGCTGTCTATCACCATCTCACTCAGCTCAAATATTGATATGAACTTGTTTTCTTCATAACAGCTAAACCAATATGCAAAAGAGGCGTGTATGTGTAAAAAAAATTCACATTTACCTGCCATCCTGTCACAAAATACAATTGTAGTGCAATGACTTCATCTTAAGACTTATTGGAACATTCTGTAGAATCCTAAGATTGGGATTTTAGTAAGAAGTGGTATTTAGCTTTCTCATACAGAGAGTTTTAATGCCTTACCAGTCTATAAAACCCAAGATTTCACAGGAAGCAATGAGGGCAGTTCAAATGGAATCATTGTGCTATAACTGTGTCATGTGAAAGGTTATCAATATTATATTTTTCTGACCAGGAAAAGGTGATCTTATATCAGATCAAAAGTACCTAGGGGATCATACAGGAACCCCGGGGGACCACATAAGGACCATAATTTTGCCACACGGTCGAAAGGAAAGCTTGTTGCCCTGTTCATTCTTTTATGGGGCTTTTCGAAAATCATGTCAGAAGTGACTTGAGAACATGCTGCAAGTCACTACTGGTGTGAGAGAATTGGCTGTCTACAGCAATGTTGCCCAGAGGATGCCCTGATGTATTAGCTGGGAGACTTCTCGCAAGCTAGAGCTGACAGATGAGAGCTCACCCTATCTCATGAATTTGAGCCAACAACCTTCAGGTCAGCAACCCAACCTTCAGGTCAACAGTTCGGTCAGCACAAGGGTTTAACCCATTGCACCACCATGGCTACATTTTTATGGGATTGACCACCCCCTCTTCCTTTCTGAGAAATTTCTGCTTAATTAGGAAGATATTTTAAATCAATTCCACAAATTGAACCATGCATATTTTTTTACAGAGTTCACTTCCTTATGTAGCATTGCATATTCCCCTGCCATTTGTAATACAGTCACTCATCTGTGTCTTGATAAAACCCTGCAAGGAAGGAGAAAAAGATGCATCAAGAAATCAGTAATATTTTATGCAAAATTGATTATTTTCTATGCCCATAATGTGGGTTTGGTCCAAAAAAATGAGTTTTGTCTCACAAATCCCAGTTTCTTACAAATAACTTTTACACCAAAATACTCCCAGAGTGTGAAAAAATCACTTTAAAATGAATAAAGGTTCTCATATTTTTGCTTAACAAGGGTTTTTGTTAATCATTATTGTGGGAACGGGTGAAATACATAAAGCTATGGATCCCGACATCAGAGTAGCAGCTTTGTTGACATAGGAATATGACAGTTGCCTAACATTAATTAACAGTCCGAGTCCAATATTGTCAACACAAACTAATAGTGGTTCTTCAAGGTTTCAGGTAGAGTGCTTGACGTGGTTTTAGGATTCATGGATCTTCTATGTGCAAAAATATGCATTTTCGCTGACCTGTTGTCTTGCCCTGGATGATCTCAAGACACAGGTAAGAAATACATGGGGAAAGACAATCTTTCGAGGTCCTGTTGTCTGAAACTGTGGAGAAATTCATGGACTAAATATAAGAGATGAGACTTTCCCCCTTTTTTTGGATTCTATCTTCCAGAATTCACAGGGAGCATTGATACTGGCTGGGGGATTCTGGGAATTATAAACTAAAAAAGTAATATGTGTACATCTAGTTTAAATCAGGTCTTGAAACAAGGTAGGGAATGGATTCGGTATTAGAAAAGATAATGGAAAACTAGCAAAATATATTTGAAAATGTCTATTCCAGGCCATATTCTTGAAGCCATATTTTGTGCAAGATCAAATTTCAGGACCATTGTTAAAGGCAGCCGATCATACCATGCATTACAGTAACATCAGGGCATAAGATCATTTTAAAAAGCTTTATTTTTAAAAGCACCAGGCTGTAAGAGCCATGCATAGCATACATATGACAGCACATTTCTCCACTCAACTGGTTTGAACGATATATTTAAAAATCAATAAAGTACAACAGCCATGAAAATGTTGAGTGTAACAAGCAGAGATCCAGGGGGAAACTTGCATTTTTGAATTATTTTTTTAGAGCAGCGCCAGTATCTCAAAAGAATGATTATGAAAGGTTTTCCATGACAGAAGCTTTTGTATGTGGAATTGCTACCCAATTCCATGTTATCGGGGAGTTGAGATGTAAGTGAAAATCATGGGCCTATTTCCTTCTGAAATAGTAAATCCTTCAGAAGTTATATGTTCACTGCAGAAAAATATCTTATTAAAGTTTGCATATACTGCTGACATTAACAATGTCTGCTTCCAGTTAAAGTGATACTCATAGCAACTTTTTTGCATTTATATGACACATAATGTAGGACAGAATGAATGTGTGCCTTCCACCTTCTTCTCAATTTTTCCTTCCCATCAGTGGGGAAAATTTTAATAGAAAACTTGTCCATCTCCTTCTTTCTCCTCCTTTTCCTTAAAAGAGATCATCTAGTACAGAAAGAAAGTCATTTCATCAACTAAAATGACTTCCTCGACATACACCATTTCCATAAAACTGTTAAGCAGGTTCCACTGATTAGATTAATTTCTTTTGATATGACTTACAAAGTCACCACTGCATTAAAAATATAGTCCTTCACATTTGCAAATTCAACTTTTTCGGGTTTGATTATTCATGGATCTGAGTAACATGGTATCTTTAGGAATCTCTAGGTTCTCTGGTGACTCTAGGGCAGGCATGGGCAAACTTTGGCCCTCTAGGTGATTTGGACTTCAATTCCCACAATTCCAAACAGCTTACCAGCTCTTAGGAATTGTGGGAGTTGAAGTCCAAAACATCTGGAGGACCAAAATTTTCTGCTGGAAGTTGACTATAATGTTGTTCTGGGGGATTTAAAGATTTCTAGCAAAACCATATTGATCAAATCCATGAATAATCATACCCACTGTTGGGAACCACTAGAATATTTTTGGTATGGTCCATCATGGTTCTTTTGATGTTTGCAATGATGGCTCCTGGGGACAACTTGTCCAACAGATTTTTTTTCATGCTAAGCTGGACCTGATAATGGGAAAAAGGAGGAGATGAAGGTTTAAGTCTGACTATCTAACAAGCCTGAGCTTCACCATATTATGAGACAGTATCTGATTGCCAGCCTAGATTGTTGTTGATGTGCCACCTGACCTAACTTTGTAGAAGACAGCAGCCCTAAATCAAATTTGGAGCATTTAAGGTAATTATCCTTTCTTGCCAAAAAAATGAAAATTGTTCCTCTAGCCACTCAGTCTTCTTAACCTTCTGGACATCTGCATGAAATGCATCTACCCCCATGTCAAAGAAATGAGTACCATCTGGTCAAAGGAGATCAAGGTAATTTATGAGTAATGAGGTCATGCCTCAGGGGCAAAATATGGCAAAGAAAGAAAGAAAGAAGAAGAAAAGCACTGTATTTTGCAATTTATTTGTTTATACTTTGGCCTAATTCTCACTGAGCCGTCAGGGATGGAGATGGAGGCTCACGTGACGAAATGATCTCCCATGCAGTCATAATAAAAATAGCTCCATCAGAAAACTATCTTTCTGAGAGCAGATAAGACACTAAGTATCTAACCAAGAAGCAGTGATTTAAGGACAAAGACAAAATCTCGAAGAACTAGATCAATCCCATTTGTTCAGTGTAGTCTATGATGGCTCCTTGGGGCATAAATCCAACAGATATGAACAGCAGTTCCCCAGCACCATTTTCCAGAATCTCTCTTAGCTCTCCCTACCTGCCCCCCATGTCACATTGGGAGGGTGTTGGAGGGGTGTGTGATAAGGATCAAGGAGGTTATACCCTCACCACCTGTATTCTCATAGGTAATTTACAATGATCCAGTCATTGTCATCATGTACTGGATATTGAAAAACAGCCCACAATGACAATGCTCCTTGCTAGGCTCTCCTGGCACGGGGAACAGAAAATGGGAAGGGGATCATAGAATCATAGAATTGGAAAAGATCACAATGGTCATCCATTTCAACTTCCTGCAATGCAGGAACACATAATTAAAGCACCCTGCTTAAAAATCTTATGAGAAGGAGATTCCAGCACACCCCAAGGCACTAATTCCACTGCCAAACAGCTCTTACCCTCAGGAAGTTCTTCCCAAAGGGGCCTGAGGTAGATTTTCCTTGTCAGGGATTTTGGAAATCTGAAAAAATGCTTTCCTCCCTTCCTCTTTGAATCTTCAAATATTGTTTCTATCTTGAACCAACACTATATTCATTTTTCCCCTTTCCTCTTCATTTTAATAGATTTTATCAGGCGTGAAAAACATAACAATAAGAATAACAACAACAACAACAACAACAACAACAACAACAATCTTTATTTATACCCCACCGCCATCTCCCCAATGTGGACTCGAAGCGGCTTACATGGGGCCAAGCCCGAACAACATATTACAACAAGATAAAACCAGAGCATAGACAATAAACAACATCATCAAATTTCCCTCACAACTCACTGTGATGCTTATGCCAGCAGTTACAAAACCTTGTAAATCCATTAATATATCCCCCTTGCAGCTATCTTAAAATCCACTTTTGCCTTTGTTTGGAAATGTGCCAATGCTAGCCTTAACTTATTTGCAAACTCTTCATTATTTTAGAATATATACTAATGGCCAAGTTGTCTAATGGACTATGAGGTAAAAAAAAACCCCAACACTATATTCTCTTTCTGTGGCATTATGAATTTCAGAAAATGTAGGCATGTCTGCTTAAGCTTCAGTGTATCCATTATTAACTCTACAGGGTTATACTATTTATTGTTGCTAACTGCCATAAAATGAACTTCAACCTATGGCGACCTATGAGTGAGAGATCTCTAAGTCACCTTATCATCAACCGCCCTCCTTAGGTCTTGCAGACTTGGGTTTGAGTCCATTTTATTTGTGTTTGAGTCAAATTTAATGTCCATTTAAAGTCAAATGGATGGACTTAATTTGAGTCCATCCATTTGGAATGCAGCCTTCACATTTTTGACTACTGTTTACCTTACCAAGGTCTTTAGGTTTCTCTGCTCAAGAGTGCTGCTTCCTGACAAACTACATCATCCCTGAATGTTTAAGCTTCAAAGAAGTTAGCCAAGATGGTAGCTTCAAAATTGCTCCAGAACCTTGGATAGCTCCACAACTATTTCACTGCTCCACATGCCACTGACATTAGAGCCACAACATCATGCTTACATGGATGTATGTAGATGGGCAGAACATCCGGGGTTAGACCAAAGCATTGTTGGAGCAGCCCTGGATTTTGCCTTGGTGTTAACAAATGGATCACAAAATGCATCAGTGATAGGAGCAGTCTTTGCTGTCCAGTTAGGCCAAACTCTGTCCCACCCTGCTGTGACCATTCTTACCTGTGTTACTGTTGATCACTGCAGTTGTGGCCTTGAAGCTACAGACAAATTGTGGTTGTCACTCAGTGCCCTTTTCAATGTAAACAGGGGCATCTGCACAACTTGGAGAGGGGAGAAGGATCATTTCCTCTCTGAGTCACCCAGACACATTTGCAAGAGTGTTGTGTAATGGCATTGGCCACAACTTCTCTGGAGCTCTATGGCCACTGCTGGAGCATTGAACAACAACACAGGTAAGTGCCACCCTGTTTTCCTGTGGTATGTAAGTAAGGTGGGGTAGTAACATTGGCCTGTGTGAATAGTGAGGCCTGTTCCAATTCAGAACTCTTCACATATACCCCAAATCTAGGCAGAGCAGAGCATCCCCCGACTTTGCCTAACATGTGAAACAACCACATGAAGTGGCTGTGTTGGAGCGAGATGGCTATGCATCACTGAATTGCCACAGAGCTGATTTTCAGTTGCTTTGGGTTATAGTGTCCATGTAGATATGGCGTATGTTAACATGGCCATTGATACACACTATAAACAAGGAGGAAGACACACTTTTCATTCAGCCTTTTTAAAACTGTAGGATATATAATGGGAGCACTGGTGCATTTAGACAATCTGTTTCTTCAGAATTGAATTATAACAGAATGTGATGTATTACCCATACATTTGCAATGGCACATGCATTATTTCATTTATTAAGTTAATTATGTAGTCCAAGGGGCCTAGAAAACAATATATCCAAAATTTTCCCCTCACATGCATTTAAAAACAACAACCTTAAAATATACTCACAGTAGGTTTTTATATCTTGTTCTGAGATTCAAGAAATACTTTCAATATTTAAAAAATCCCATAACTTATAGTTTTGACCATTATTATTTTGAGGTAAGATTCACACATTGAGCTTATTTCTAGCCCAGTGAAACTCACTTTTGTTGTTGTAACTTTTAAAGGACTCTAGGTTTCAAGGTTAGGTAGAGAGAAACCATTTATCATGCTTTATCACAAATAGAAAAACAGTACCCAGGAGATGGAAAGGGTGGGTGTGTTATATACTTCCTGCATAATGCTTGAGGGGAACTCTAGTCTGTCATGATTAGAAATGAAGGAGTGGGCACAGAATAAATAAGATATCCCTAAGACTTCTATCTTTTCTCTGGCTCCCAAAATTCTGCATATAACCCAGGGACTAGAAGCATTGCTGCTATCCTGCTGCATACATAAATCCCCATGCTGATATGGGATGTTGTTGCCCAATGAGAAATCTAAGTATTCATTTCAAGGATCAGTAAACAAAGATGCACTTGTGTTGCTCTTGCATATATAATGCACATGTGAAGTCCAGTTGTGCATTCAGCTGCATATTTGGGCACGTGTTAAGTTGTACAATGTTGTAATTTAAATTAAGATTTGTGTATAACATAATTGGTACATAGTTTAGCATGTGGAAATTGATATTATTGTGTCTAATCTTCCTTTTTTGGGCAAGGTTACTGAGAAGGCAGTTGCCCCCCAACTCCAGGCAGTCTCAGATGACACAAACTTCCTTGATCTATTTCAAACTGGCTTCAGAGCAGGATATGGAGTTGAGACTGCTCTGGTCGCCTTAACGGATTATCATTGTCTTAACACTGACAAGGGGTGTGTGGCCTTCTTGGTGCTTCTAGACATCTTGGCAGCTTTTGATGCCATCAACTATGGTATCCACCTGGCGCACCTGGAGGGACTGGGAATTGGAGTCACTGTGTTGTAGTGATTCCAATCATACCTCTCAGACAGGTTCCAGATGGTGGTGCTGGGGATGGCTGCTTCTCAAAAAAGTAGCTGTTATATGATATCCCACAAGGTGCCATTCTAGCACCAATGCTTTTTAATATGTACATAACTTACGGAGTCATGGGATGTGATGTTATCAGTATGTTGATGATACAAAATATTTTTCTCCCTGCATTCAAAACAGCTTCAGATAAGGATAACTTGCCCCATCTGAATGAATGCCTGGAAGAGGTAATAGACTGGATACGATAAAACAAAATGAGACTGAATCCAGAGAAAACAGAGGTCAGGAGTGCTTACTATCAGCTTTGGCTGATATTCCAGCTGCACCCCTTCCTAGAGGAACTAAAGATGGTAATGCACACACATTATATGACTTTTTATTTATTTCATATATTTATATCCTGCCCTTCTCCCCACAAGGGGGACTCAGTGCGGCCTCACATGAGCATCAGAGGATGCTAACAGCATAAATATCATAAAAATTACAATTCACAGTTGCCAAAGCAAGCCACACTAAGGAATTTCCTGGAACTCTGGGGCTCTCAACCTGTGGGTCCCTAGGTGTTTTGGCCTACAAATCTCTCTTAGTTTAACCTATTTTCACACATGATCTAGTCATGTATGGAAGTGTCCTCAGACTTGATTTAATTACAGAGGCAAAAATAAAGGTAGCTCTACCAATTTAGGACTATTGTGGAATTCATGTGGCCATCCACGAGAATTGGACTACAACTGTCATCAATCTACACCACCAGTTTCTAGATCAGTGATTCTCAACCTGTGGGTCCCCAGGTGTTTTGGCCTACAACTCTCAGAAATCCCAGCCAGTTTACAAGCTGTTAGGATTTCTGGAAGTTGAAGGCCAAAACATCTGGCAACCCACAGGTTGAAAACCACTGGTCTAAAGAATTTGCCCAGCTCCAGATGTCCAGGAAATTTCTCAGTGGGGTCAGGAAGGAGGTGATGACCCCTGTGACTTCATATTTGATACATATAGCATTAGGACAGAGAGTATTTATTTATTTATTTATTTATTTCACTTACTTCTACCCCGCCCTTCTCACCCCGGGGGGGACTCAGGGCGGCTTACAGAGGAAGGCACAATTCGATGCCTAAAACAGTTAACAACAATACAAAAGTAATTCAAACAGTTAACACATTAAAACATCAATACATAATAAAATAATAAAACAATCTCATGCTCAGAGTTCAGAGTCCATATATCCATTCCATTCCATTTGTCCATGTCTATCGTCAGATCTTTATTTTAACTGCCAGAGTGCCCAAAGGCTTGGTCCCATATCCAGGTCTTCAGTTTTTTCCTGAACGCCAGAAGGGAAGTCGCCGATCTAATCTCCCCGGGGAGTGAGTTCCACAGGTGAGGGGCCACCACTGAGAAGGTCCTGCTCCTCATCCCCGCCAACCTTACTTGTGACAGTGGTGGGGTCGAGAGCAGGGCCTCCCCAGAATATCTTAAACTTTGAGATGGGATGTAGAGGGACCGTATAGGGTTTTAAGTAAAGAATACAAGATGGACAAAAAGTTATAAGTAAAAGATACATTTTATTAAAGGGTTAATAAATGATAGAATATTTACATGCGATTTTCTGCTTCTGATCTGAACCACTTGTGTGCTGATACATATCAGTTCATATCTGCATACTTTAATAAAAATAATCTTTAAAGTCGCTTTTGAGAGGGAGTTGAGATTGCTGGTCTATCTGTCGGTGTCTTTTGCTGGAATTGTGGGACTTCAGTAGAAATATAGGGAAAAACAACACATTTTAGTTTGGTGCCCTTGGAGAACTGTAAATCACAGGGATAGGGGTGCCATGTTTTCAACAACAGGAATTTTAGAATCTTATCCTTTGTGACTGAACTGCTGGAGTCTGATAGTTTCCACTCAACTTTTTGTGAAGACTTTTTAAGCACCATAGTATCTATCAGGGAAAGAACTGTAGTTCTTATTTGACCACCATATTTGTGAAACGCTTTTTATGTAGCTAGACTCAAGATGTTCCTGGAATCCGGACATCTAGACTCTTCTCATGGGTTGGAAACTCTTTCATATCAAATAAAGCCATCTCAGGACATTGGCTTTTAAGGGTTATGCACAGAATTCATAGAGGGTTAACTTCATATTAGTTAAATGGATGGAATGGAAATACCTATCTTCAGTTTTCCAAATGCAGTTGCCCAAAATGCAACTGATCTTTTTTTCACAATTGCAAGATGCGATGTTCACTTTCCCTTAAATGTCTGTGGTTTTTGAAAGAATGAATGTGCAACTTTGCCCAGAGTGCCGAGTGAAATGTGAAACCAATTTCTCACTTAAATAGTAATAATGCTGCCTGCTCCATGCTGCAAGGTTTTGACTCTGACAGAAGGGATTGACAATGTTCTCTCAGAGGAAGCAATAAACAGATCAATAAGGAAATATAGCCTGGGGTGATGGAGGTGTAACAAGTCAACCATATTTTCAGCATGTTGCCAGGACTATTGTTAAATTCATTGGTAGAAGTGAAAATAATGGACACATTATTGGGTTAGAAGTAACTCTTGCTCCCATGCTCCCTTCCTACCTCCATCTCTATATGAGTGTGCACCTATCACCAAGAAACACATTTGCCAGCTTCCCCAGTATACCAAGAAAACAGTGTGATTTGAATTTATCAAATCAATGTCAAATAGTAATGTTAAGACTGTTGCATTACCCTCTTCTCTACTTCAAGAGTGAATTTTCTCCAAGTTCTTGCACCACTGAATTTGACATGACTGATGGGCAGGAATCCTTTTTGATTATGATGCCTTGGCTCTGAATCCTAAATTTGGCTATCCGCACTAGGTATCCTTCTTTTTGTGAAAGATCATTGTCATTTGTAGTAAAGCAGTGGCTCTCAACCTGTGGATCCCCAGATGTTTTGGTCTTCAACTCCCAGAAATCCTAACAGCTGGTAAACTGGCTGGAATTTCTGGGAGTTGTAGGTCAAAACACCTGGGGACTCACAGGTTGAGAACCACTGCTCTAAAGTTTGAACCAAAATCTGAAACAGTCTTTCTACAGGTTGAGAACCACTGTACTAGAGGGTGTAGCATGGGCGATGAGGTAATTAGCCTCTCAAATAAGAATCCTGCTTCCCAACTAAAATTTTGCAGTAACCTAAAACTTAATTTGAACATTTAGAAATAGTGCTTAGGCACCCCCCCAAAAAAAGAAAGAGATGGCATAAGATACAAAAGTGACATGAATAGAATACTGTAAATATAAGAGTACCAGTTTTGAGTGATTTCCCATATTTCATTCATATGTGCCTTGAGTTCCTATATTGGGACAAGCAGGATATAAATAAATGTCTCACTATCTCCATTGTTAGAAATTTGGGAACTGAATGGAAAATTCATAAGTGGGAGGACTAAATTTTTATTTGGGAGGATTATATCCCCAGCCATATGCCTGACTATCCTAAGACCTTATTTTGGAATTTTAAAACATTTATTGAAAGCAATGACTTTACAAAATTAATCAGGATAAAAATAAATTTACACTATGACAGCATTCTTTAGAAAAATATATACACACACTAGGGGATTTTTGTGTGTGTGTTAGCCTTCAGGTTAAGAATGCCTTGTGAATTGGGTAGATTAAAATTATACCTTTTTCTATAAATAAAAGAAATAAATATACACCAATTGGTAATAAAGGACCTGTCACAAAGTTTATTTCTTGGGTTGCAAACCTGTTGTCAGATTTTCCATGAGGCTGAGAACATAAGTTTGCAGATCAACAGTCTAAATATAAATTGTGTAGGCCTTTTTGAGCAATCACCATAGAAAAAGAATATAGAATCCATGGATAAGGGGATCATACTGTACATTCAATGAAAAATATTCAGTTATAAAGTTATTTGCTTTATAACTGAATGTTTTGCATTGAATTTACAGTATGATCCCCTTATCCATGGATTCTATACGCATGGTTTCACTTATCCACACCCCCCCCAAAAAATCCCTTCCCCGGATGTGTTTGTGGTTTTCTCTCGATCCTCTAGTGCAGTTCAATGATATACTAGCAGTCCAGGTTATAGTCAAAAATTAGGGTTTCCTACTTTCCATGTTTACAGGGAATATTGGAATGTATCCCCTGCAGATACTGGAGTGGTAGTGTTGGATTGTGTTATTTCCTTGCTTCTTTTATCTTTTTGAGTAAGGCACTCCAGTAGCTTCACCTAGTGGAAAGGTAGGAAATCAAAGATTTAATCTTATTTATCGGGATTGAAGATTTATACAGCCTTCCAGTTGTTGCACTGCAAGTCCCAGAAACTGTACATAGTCAAAGTCAAGGAATCCTAGAAATTGCAGTTCACAACATTTGATTTTCACCTTCAGTTTTAATAGTCTTAACCTGAGTATGTCCACTAAATCACATTGACTCTCCATTCACTGGGTCAAAACTATCTATAAGATTCTAGGTATAAAATGAAGAAAGACATATGCCAATTTGTCAATACAAAGAGTGATGGAGAAGGAAAAGAAAAAGCAGAAAGATGGAGTTTTGGTTCTAGAAACTCATTCGATATTTTCTCTTTTCCCCACTTCTTTTTGGGAGATTTTCATTGAGCTGACTTTTAAAGCTGCCTCTGAAATGTCTCTATCCACCTCTCACTTTCTGCCTTTGTCCTCAACTTACTTCAACTGGTACAAACAGAGTTCAATGAAGAACAAGAGTCAAAAGAGAGGACCCCTTCTCTGTAGGCTCATACAGAAACAAACTAGTGTAAACAAACTAGTCCTCGTTTGTGTGTTCTTCCTCCTTAATAACTTTTGCTATCTTTATTGCATGCTGATGTTGGTTGGCCACATATTTCTTAAGATACATCTATATTGTATCATTAATGCAAGTTGACACTACTTTAATGGTCATGGCTCAATGCTATGGAATAATGAGAAATGTGCTTTTACAAGGTCTTCAGCCTTCTCTGCAAAAGAGTACTGGTGCCTCGGCAAACTACAACTTCCAAGATTCTATAGCTTTGAGACATGGCAGTGAAATGGTGTCAAACTGCATTAATTCTATGGTATATACATGCATCCCTTTGTTCCATTGATGAAACATTTGAGACTATTCTGAGAAAAGCAGCGCACCTGCTAGCCTCTTGTCTCTCCTAATTTTGATCTGGAAAGCAGCTAAGACCAAACTGTCAGCAGAACATTGGGATGAAAAATTGTGTTGAACAGTGATGGGTTATATTCATTGATTTTCCCCCCTTTCCCAAAAGAATTAGACAATCAATTCAGCTGCTGTTATTAAGCTATGGGCTGTCTCTTTTTGGTAGTTTATTTATTACGGAGCTTTCCTTTTCGTTTCTTTTCTGAATACAACATGCAATTTTTCAAAAGGTAGCTTCAGAAACATGATCTTGCTCTCTTTCATTGTTTGCCGTGTGTGTGTGTGTGTGTGTGTGTGTAAATGGGGAGTACCTTTCTTTGGGTAAAAGAACATATGGTTGAAAATGAGGTTAATTTGTTGTGCATGTTCCTACTCTTACTGCTCACGGTTCACAACAGTAATTAGCTTTCAAAATAACACCAATATGATGGATAGGCTAACAAGGAGGAACAATTTGCCCCAAGTCTTTTCCTGTGTTCTTTTGATTTGTATCTTATCACAGAATTTACTGTTATGTTTGATGAAGCATAATTAAACAATGCAGAGACAGGATGATGAAGCATGATGAAGATTGCTCCAATTCCATTTTGATGTCAATTCCCCTCAGCTCTCAATGACAACAAAAGAGATGTAGTAAAAAAAGGATTCTCTTTTGCATCTGTTGCGTCTACAGTATGATATTCAAAGTGTGGAAATGGAGGTGATTCAAAATTGAATAGGATTGAGGCCAAGATCCTGCAACAAGGCAATGTAGCACAGTGTTATACTCAAAGAGTCTTATGGTGCTTATGCAATACTGTCATGGCGTTTTATTGCATCATTGCACAGCCAAGTGTACAGATGAACAACTATGCACAATGGAATTTTCAGAACCATATGCAATGCACAGCTATGTGCAACTCCATTTCCATAAATGTAGATGGTTGTTCTGCATAGTCATAACATTTCCAGCTGTTTCTGCAGAGAAGCCTTCTTAAAACTTTTCCATTTGTTACTTCTTTCTGCTGAGAAATGTTTACTTGACCCAAAGTATGTAGAATAGGTATAAAAATCATATATTTACTGAAAATAAATCAGCATTTGCAAGGCTTGCTAAACAGGCAGAATTATCTTTTTGAGGAATATAGTAGAGGCATTGCCTGCATAGTCCACCGTAAACACTGCATGTTGTCGCTAATGTTTTACAGTTGTCGGTTGTTTCATGACCCTAACATTGAGCTAAGGGGACCCCATTTGGAGTTAGGACACAGTTTTAGAAGCAGTGCTGTACAGGTTCTTACCCTATGTATTAATGTACAAGTCTAGAAATTTTAGCCAAAAAAGTAACCCCGAAAACCTGGATTGTCATATCTACACCAAACTACAAATCCTAGAATTCCATATAATTGAAGCATTGCAGTTAAAGTAAAGTCAAACTGATTTAATTCTACATTGTAGATGCACAGCAGGTCAGAGTTGGAACCTGGACTGCTAAGTACAGGTTCCAACTCGATATCTATTTTCAAAGGTTATGAATTGATGGGTCCATAAGCATAGCAATATCATTCTGAGAAAGCTCTCCTTGTTGGAGCCAAAGACCAGGCTTCTGTTCTGCAGCACCTTTATTTCCGGATGGCTCTACATTGTAGCAATAATGCAGTTTGAAGCTACTTTAATTGTGATGGCTCAATGCTATGGAATCATGGGAGCTGTAGTTTTGTGAGGCATCATTATTCCTTGGCAAATAAGACTATGTATCTTTTAAAACTACAGCTCTTATTATTCCATAGCAGTGAGTCATGGTAGTTAAAGTGGTGTCAAACTGCATTAATTCTACTACGTAGATGCACTCTCAGATGCTGAAACTGATAACTGCAGCAAATAGCACATTTTCAGAATGAATCTGTAGATTTTTTGCAATTAACTTGCAATGCATGGAAATCAAAAGCAGGGCAATACCAGTCCAGTAATGGATGATGCCAATCCAGTAATATAGCCCAAGATGCCACAGGTCTAAACTCAACTAGTGTTGCCTTATGCCTCCTGCTGCTGCCTGTTGAACATTTGCCAATAAGTTGCCCTTTAGTGCTTCTGAACACCTGAAGCTCAAATGCCTTTTTCTCTTCCCCTTACAGAGATAACAAGAACGACAACAAAGAAACTCCCACTCCACATTAAATAATAATAAAAAATAATGGATACTGGAAAAAAAATAATGTGTGGGCATCTGACCTTCTGGCATCCCAGTCTGTCTCTCCTTCTCCATTAATATTTGATGTTTGTGCACAGAAAGGATAAGATGTAAAAGGTTCATCTCTAAAAGCCAAGCAGATAGGAACAGGTGCTGGGAAACAGAAAAGAGTTATGGAATGAAATCTTGCAGTGAATACATCTATTCAGAGTTCCAACCTTCCATCAGTCTACTCCATTTCCCTTTCCCATTATTTCTGTGTACACTAAGGGTGTTCCAGTCCTCACTGGATTATTTTCTTCTCTGTAGGAATTTTTCCTGAGGTTTTTTAAAAATAAACTTTTTATTGTTGATTTATCAGTGTGAATCTACACTATATAATTAATGCAATTTGACACCATTTTAACTGCCATGGCTCAATGCTATGGAATCATGACCTTCCATGCCATCCTTTATCCCAGGATCTGATCACAAATTATCTGCTTTAAACTGGAATATAAGAGTCCCCACTTCCAGATAATCTGGGATCATATCCTGGAATAAAGGGGTAATGTGGAAGGGTCCTTAGTTTGATTTTATTTTTCATGTCAGGAGTGATTTGAGAAACTGCAAGTAGCTTCTGGTGTGAGATAATTGGTCGTCTGCAAGGACGCTGCTCAGGGGATGCCGAGATATATATGTGTGTGTGTGTATGTGTGTATGCACACATACATATACATTACCAACCTTGTGGGAGGCTTCTCTCATGTCTCTGCATGGGGAGCTGGAGCTGACAGAGGGAGCTCATCTGCACTCTCCCTGGATTTGAACCTCTGACCTGTCGGTCTTTAGTCTTGCCAGCACAAAGGTTTAACCCACTGTGCCACGGGGGGGGGGGGGGGGGGTCCTAGTTTGGCGAAGTACCAAAACTATTTGGTAGAGAATGCTAAAGACCATAATTCCATAGTGTAAAGGGCCCTTTACTTCCACACAGTCAAATAACCCAGAATATCATGGCAGATAATCCACAATATCTGCTTTGAACTGGGTTATCTGAGTCCACACTGCCATATAATCCAGTTCAATGTCAATTTTATACAGCTATGTGGAAAGGGCCTTTATTAGTCTATTACAGTTGTACCAAATAAATGGATTTGGCCCCCAAAGTTCCACCAATGTAGTAATAGCACTAATTTTATTGCTTAGACCAGACTAGACACATAAGAAATTGACACATAAGAAAATGATTTATTGGGTCTGCTTTAGTGGGGACTAACTATAGGATTTAGACAAAGTGTGCCCCAAAGTATTAAAACAAGAGAATGAGGTAGAAAGAGTGGTATTCTATAAGTATTCTCAATTTGTTTATGCATTTTGATTATTTTTACCATGAGCTGTTATGGGCATAAATAAGAAGGAAAGCCAGCCTCTTTATTCTCACAGGACAGTTTATTTTCCAGTCAGTAGTCCACAGGTTGGAATATATTGCAGCCTAATCCATCTTCCTCACGCATGGCAGGGAAGTCATGTACAACACCCAAAAAGAGATGTAAAGTTGAAATGTACAGTTACTATTCATGATAACTTTAGGAAATATCCGCCTTCTCCCCACACCCTTAGGAGTCAAACTCTGGGAGTCATGCCACACCTTGATTAAAATTTAGTAGGCTCACCTGGGGCAGATAAATTGTTTCAGGAGCCAGACGTCTGAAGAAGCACAAAGTTGCTATAACTCTGGGGTCCTGTACACTTCACAGATCAGGCTACAATGCAGTATTTCCATTTTCACTTCCTTTGCCATTTTAACAGCTATTGGCCATAAATAGTTCCACTCCTCTGCAGCTATCTCACCCCTTCAGTTCTTTTGCCACCTGTTAGACAGCTCTTCTATATTTGATTTATGATTATCGTAACTTTAAACATGAAAAAGAACTGCAAAACTACCCGAAGAAAACAGATGCTGTGATCTGGGAGGATCTAGGAAAAAAATAAGGGGCTTGGCTGGATACACACACACACACATGAAGAAATACCAGGTGCGGTATGCTATATTTCAGAGGACCATAAGTTGACTGGCAACAGGAAGACACACACAGACAAGCTAAAATATAAAGCAGGGATCCTCAAACATTTTAGGCAGAGGGCCAGTTCACATTTCATCAGATGGTTGGGGGGCTGGCTATTGTTTGAGAAAAAAAAAAGAACAAATTCCTAGACACACTGCACATGTTTTATTTGTAGTGCAAAAAAATGAGATGACAATGTTGTTGTTCATTCGTTCAGTCGTCTCCGACTCTTCGTGACCTCATGGACCAGCCCACGCCAGAGCTCCCTGTCGGCCATTACCACCCCCAGCTCCCTCAAGGTCAGTCCAGTCACTTCAAGGATGCCATCCATCCATCTTGCCCTTGGTCGGCCCCTCTTCCTTTTGCCTTCCACTTTCCCCAGCATAATTGTCTTCTCTAGGCTTTCCTGTCTCCTCATGATGTGGCCAAAGTACTTCAACTTTGTCTCTAGTATCTTTCCCTCCAGTGAGCTGTCGGGTTTTATTTCCTGGAGGATGGACTGGTTGGATCTTCTCGCAGTCCAAGGCACTCTCAGCACTTTCCTCCAACACCACAGCTCAAAAGCATCGATCTTCCTTCGCTCAGCCTTCCCTAAGGTCCAGCTCTCACATCCGTAGGTTACTACAGGGAATACCATGGCTTTGACTAGGCGGATCTTTGTTGCCAGTCTGATGTCTCTACTCTTTACTATTTTATCGAGATTGGACATTGCTCTCCTCCCAAGAAGTAAGCGTCTTCTGATTTCCTGGCTACAGTCTGCATCTGCAGTAATCTTTGCACCTAGAAATACAAAATCTGTCACGGCCTCCACATTTTCTCCCTCTATTTTCCAGTTGTCAATCATTCTTGTTGCCATAATCTTGGTTTTTTTCACGTTTAGCTGCAACCCGGCTTTTGCGCTTTCTTCTTTCACCTTGATTAGAAGGCTCCTCAGCTCCTCCTCGCTTTCGGCCATCAGAGTGGTGTCATCTGCATATCTGAGGTTGTTAATGTTTCTTCCAGCAATTTTCACCCCAGCTTTGCATTCATCCAGCCCCGCACATCACATGATGTGTTCTGCATACAAGTTAAAAAGGTTGGGTGAGAGTATGCAGCCTTGCCGTACGCCTTTCCCAATCTTGAACCAGTCTGTTGTTCCTTGGTCAGTTCTTACTGTTGCTACTTGGTCCTTGTACAGATTCCTCAGGAGAGAGACAAGGTGGCTTGGGATGCCCATCCCACTAAGAACTTGCCACAATTTATTATGATCCACACAGTCAAAGGCTTTAGAATAGTCAATGAAGCAGAAGTAGATGTTTTTCTGAAACTCCCTGCCTTTCTCCATTATCCAGCGGATATTGGCAATCTGGTCTCTCGTTCCTCTACCTTTTCTAAACCCAGCTTGAACATCTGGCAACTCTCGCTCCATGTATTGCTGGAGTCTTCCTTGCAGGATCTTGAGCATTACCTTACTGGCATGAGAAATAAGGGCCACTGTACGGAAGTTGGAGCAGTCTTTCGCATTTCCCTTTTTTGGTATGGGGATATAAGTTGATTTTTTCCAGTCTGATGGCCATTCTTGTGTTTTCCATATTTGCTGGCAAATGGCATGCATCACCTTGACAGCATCATCTTTTAAGATTTTAAACAGTTCAGCTGGGATCCCGTCGTCTCCTGCTGCCTTGTTGTTAGCAATGCTTTTTAAGGCCCATTCAACCTCACTCCTCAGGATGTCTGGTTCTAATTCATTCACCACACCATCAGAACTATCCTCAATATTATTATCCTTCCTATACAGATCTTCTGTATAGTCTCGCCACCTTCTCTTGGTCTCTTCAGCTTCTGTTAGGTCCCTGCCATCTTTGTTTCTTATCATACCAATTTTTGCCTGAAATTTACCTCCAATGTTTCTAATTTTCTGGAAGAGGTCTCGTGTCCTTCCTATTCTGTTGTCTTCTTCCACTTCCATGCATTGCTTATTTAAAAATAGTTCCTTATCTCTTCTGGCTAACCTCTGGAATTGCGCATTTAACTGGGCATATCTCCCCTTATCCCTGTTTCCTTTTGCTTTCCTCCTTTCTTGGGCTACTTCCAGTGTCTCAGCAGACAACCATTTTGCTTTCTTGGTTTTCTTTTTCTTTGGGACGTACTTTGTTGCCGCCTCCTGAACAATGTCGCGGACTTCTGTCCATAGTTCTTCTGGGACTCTGTTTACTAAATCTAGTCCTTCAAATCTGTTCTTCACTTCCACTGTATATTCGCTAGGAATGTTAGTGAGATCATATCTAACTGGTCTGTGTATTTTCCCTGATCTCTTTAGTTTTATTCTAAATTGGGCAATAAGAAGTTCGTGATCTGAGCTACAGTCAGCCCCAGGTCTTGTTTTCACCGACTGGATGGATGTCCGCCACCTTTGGCTGCAAAGGATGTAGTCAATCTGATTTCGGTGTTGACCGTCTGGTGAGGTCCATGTGTAAAGCCGTCTTTTAGGTTGTTGGAAGAGAGTATTCGTTATACACAGCGAGTTTTCCTGGCAAAATTCTATCAGCCTGCGTCCCGCTTCATTTTGTTCTCCCAGACCATGCTTGCCTGTGATCCCAGTTGTCATTTGACTTCCCACCTTGGCATTCCAGTCTCCTGTAATGAAAATAATGTCTCTTTTTGGTGTATTATTCAGTAGTTCCTGCAGATCCTCATAGAACTGATCTACTTCTGCTTCTTCAGCAGCTGTGGTTGGGGCGTATATTTGGATCACTGTAATGTTGAAAGGCTTTCCTTGCACTCGAATTGAGATCATTCTGTCATATTTTGGATTGTATCCAAGCACCGCTTTAGCGAATTTCTTATTAATTATGAAGGCTATTCCATTTCTTCGATGTTCCTCTTGTCCGCAGTAGTAGATCTGGTGGTCATCTGATGTGAAGTGGCCCATTCCAGTCCATTTCAGTTCGCTGACCCCCAGAATGTCTATCTTTAGTCTTGACATCTCACCAATAACAACATCCAGTTTGCCCTGGCTCATAGATCTTACATTCCAGGTTCCTATGGTGTGTTGATCTTTAGAGCATCGGATTCGTCGTTCACCTCCAGTACCGTTGGCCGCTAGCCTTCCTTTCGGCCTTGAGCTAGCTGCGTCATCACATCTGGGGCTAGTTGAACTTATCCCCTGCTCCTCCCCAGTAGCATTTTGGCCATCTTCCGACCTGGGAGTCCCATCTTCAAATGGCATACCGACATATCTCTGTTTGTACTGGTCCATTTAGTTTTCTTGGCAAGGATACTGGAGTGGTTTGCCATTGCCTTCCCCAGGGATCACGCTTGGTCTGACCTCTCTGCCACAACCCTCCCGTCTTGGGTGTCCCTTCACGGTTTCGCTCATGACATCATTGAGGTGCTCAAGCTCCAGCGCCCCGACAAGGCGGTGATCCTTTGCTGGAGAGAGGACAATACAATATTTAAAATGGAGAACAATTTTGACCAACATAAACTTCCCAGCATTTCAATAGGAAGTGTGGGTCTGCTTTTGGCTGGTGAGATAGCCAAGTTAAATAGGATTATTATTATTGTTGTTGTTGTATACCTTCAAGTTGTTTCAGACATAGGGTGACCCTCAGTCTAAAGTTATGGCAGGGGCTGGGTCAAGGGCCTTGGAGGGCCACATCTGGCCCGTGAGCCTTAGTTTGAGGACCCTTGATATAAAGCATTTGTCATTTGATCCAGGGGCCTTCACAAAAAGATGGGGTTTTCACAAATTACTGCTTTGAGTAAGGCTGGAGAATTCTGTCTTGTGGTCCAAACACATTGTAGAATTAATGCAGTTTGAGACCATGTTAACTGCCATATTTCAATGCTATGGGAATTGTAGTTTTAGAAGGCATGTTCCCTCTGAATGAATTTCTGAAGGAAATAATGTGCTGTGTGAAGAAAAACAAATTGGAATTGAATCCAGATAAGACAGAGGTGCTTGACATCAAGGGTGCTATCCTGGAGACAGAGGTGTGTTCCAGTGAAAGACTGTGTTGATAGCTTGGGAGTGCTCCTGGATCCATTATTCCAAACGTCAGCTCAAGACCTTATCACATTAGCTAGGCAAAGCATCCTGCTTCGCCTGGCTTTGTCAGTGAACTGAGGGACAGTGGGGTGAATGTGTCTTCCCATGTAAAGGTCCTTAATGGTGATGCTTTCTCATCACACGGGGGAAGTGTTGCAGAAGCCGCATGGATCCATGCTGGCTCCATTGGAGCCAGAAGAACATGGGAAACCTCCATATGATGCTTGTGTTGTGAGGCAAGCATCATATGGTGCTTCCACTGTGTTCGTAGGCAGGACCTCCGCCAAAAGTCCAGCAATGTCATATGACGGGCACTATAATAATAATAATAATAATAATAATAATAATAATAATAATAATAATAACAACTTTATTTATACCCCGCTACCATCTCCCCAAGGACTCAGTGCGGGTTACATGAGGTCGAGCCCACAATACATCAATAACGAAAGCAATAACAAACAACAATACAAAACAGTTAAAATAAATCTCATAAACAAAAAATAAGCAATAAACATTGACAATAGCACAACGAATTTTTAAAAACCTATGGCTGGGCCAAATGTAATAATTAAAATTTAAAAAATAATGCTGGGAATGAATAGATAAAATATAACTGGGATAGGGTTTTCAGAGAGGTATAAGGGCGTGCAGGTAATTCTAAGTCAGTAATAAAGTGCATTTGGAAGACATATTGCAGAGAGTTTCCTTATTCTGGGAAGGCACACTGGAACAACCATGTTTTCAAGCTCCTCCTAAAGACTGCCAGAGTTGGGGCATGCCTGATGTCCTTGGGAAGTGAATTCCAGAGTCGGGGGGCCACCACCGAGAAGGCCCTCTCCCTTGTCCCCACCAATAGCGCCTGCGATGAAGGTGGGAGCATGAGCAGGGCCTCTCCAGATGATCGAAGAGGTTGTGTGGGTTCGTACAAAGAGATGCGGTCACGCAGGTAGGTGGGTCCCAAACAGTTCAGGGCTTTGGAGATAAGAACCTGCATCTTGAATTGGGACTGGAAAATGAATGGTAGCCAGTGGAGCTCCTTAAACAGGAGGGTTGCCCGCTCCCTGTATGCCCATCCTCTGCTGGACTGGTGGGGAAGCATCCTAGGATGCTTAAAAAGCCCCATGTAACGAGATCATAGGACAGATATGACAATCAGGAGAGCTTGCTACAAGCTTTGGTCGGTAGAGCAGCTCTGTCCCTTGCTAGAATTGGAGAGCCTAAATATGCATGCACTGGTAACCTCAAGGTTGGACTTCTGAAAATATGCTGTACATTGAGTTACCCCTGTACCAAGATTGGAGACTCCAGTTAGATCAAAATGTGGCAGATGGATTGGTTATGGGAATATTTAGGAGTGCTCATATTATACTCATACTAAAATCACTCCAGTGGTTTCAGGGCAGAGAACGAAGTGCAATATGGTTTGGGTCCAGGTTACCTGCAGTTTTGCCTTCTCCCATATCATATACCCTGTATATGTAGGTCCTCTGGGGGACACTTTTTCCAACCAATCAGAACCCAACTGGCAACTGTCCCCCAGAGAACTTTTTCATCAGCTGCCTCTAGACTGTAGAATGAACTGCTAGAAAGGATTCATACCAGTTAATTTAAAACACAGTTAAATCCTAACTCTTCCAGCAGGCCTGCCCTAGTCAATTTTAAACTATGCATTTTAAATTTATGTTTTATTAGTATTTGTTGTTTTAATCTTTGTTCTGTGCTTTCTAATATATGTATTTTATGGTCCTTTGTTTTATCTGTGTAATTTAACAATGTTGTACCACAGCTTGAGCTGTGAGGAGAGGTGGATACAAATAACAATAGCAGCAGGAACAACAACAATAATTTAGCATTTTCTACCAAAATTTCTGAAGCTCATTGAAGTACCACTGCCATGATTCCATAGCACTGAACAACAGCAGTTAAAGAAGACCTCATCCCGGCCTAAAATAGCACAGGATGGGAAAAAAAACAAGATTAAGTTCTTCCCATGCCCCATTTTAGATCACCTAGAAAAAAATGAATGGGGCAAAGAGGAAGGGGTGAACCTTTAAAGCCTTTTTAGTCTCCTTGTGGAGAGAAAAGGCAAGTTATAAATAAACATAAACATAAGCAAAATAATAATTTAAAGTCCCTTGGAGACTCAATGCTCTTGCAGTTGCCCATCTGTGATCTGCGTCAATGTATCTCAACTTGCAAGCCATAGACGAGCTGGTGTGATTAAGTGACTCTAAAGATCCAACAAGGACAATGGCACAGAGGAGCTAGACTGGAATTAATCTCTCCTATTCCCCCGCAGATATCCTGGGGGTTGAAAGAAAATGCATTAATCATAAATGTTACTTGGAAGTTGCGACCCAGGCATTTCTTCTGAAAGTGCTGAGAAAAAAGAATCTTACCTAGAAGTGGGAGAAAGATGGGAGCAAGGCTGGAATACTGCCTTTTCAGAATGAAATTTGATGAAAAACCAAGGTGAATTTTTGACACTCCAGCAGTGCACTAGGATCTACTCTCTCCTTTTTTTATCTCCCAGTGCTACAGTGGGCTAAATACTTGTGCTGGCTTAACTGGTTGACCAAAACGTTGGCAGTTTGAATCCAGGGAGTGGGTAAGCTCCCGTCTGTTGAGCTCTAGCTTCTCATGCAGGACATGAGAGAAGACTCCCATAACAATGGTAAAATATTAGACATCCGGGCATCCCCTGGACCACGTCCTTGCAGATCATCAATTCTCTCACACCAGAAGCAACTTGCAGTTTTTCAAGTCGCTCCTGACATGAAAAAGTGCTACTGCGAGGTTTTACAGGCTTTGTGGCTTAGTGCCTCATGGATGTTGGCCTTCCCATGAAACTATTGCTTAAATGGATTTGAAGGAATGACCTGACTCAAATGAACCAAACAACTGGCATTTCCCAGGTGATTTTGTATACTGTCCAACCTCACAAGTGCTGTTTTTCTTGATGGGGGAGCAGATTGGTGGGCAAAATATGGTCCATGGGAAGAGGTTCTCAATATTTTGTTCCCCATCATTAACTGAATTATTAATGGTAATGTTGCTGATTTTACAGATTGAGTATTCATTATCAAAAATGCTTGGTACCCAATATATTTTGGATTATGATTTTTTTTCAGATCTTGGAATATCTGACACCCAAGTCTGAATATGAAATTTATTTATGTTGCATAGACACTTTATACATAGCCTGAAGATATTTTTATTCACAGTATATTTTTTTTACAATTTTGTGCATGAAACAAAGTTTGTGTACACTGAAACATCGGAAAGTATTTTAAATATCTCTGCCATCTGTTATGGAGTCATCCCCGAGGACCTAGCGATTCCTAAAAAAAAATAGTGTTTTTTATTTACAGTTTTTCTACTTTTGTAGGATCCTGTACCCCTAACCTGTACAAAAGTGGAAGGTCTACAGTATGAGCTTACAAATGGGCTTACAGCAAGAACCATGCATAAACAGAAGTGACATTGGTTACAATTCTTATTGGTTAAAGCTCAAAGTCTGGTGAAACCATTATTGTATCAGACAGTGAGGTTTGGGATCCAAACCTGAGATCTGTGGATGGGCCCTGCTAATGTCATATATTATCTTTTATTCAGAACACATATGGATGGACTCTGGAGATGTCATTCTGCATCTTTCATTCAGAACCAAAACAGTTGCTCATTCCAACGAGACTTGAGTCCGGATCCATTTTTAACCTTTTCCTTTGACCAATCTGGCATCTTCAGTTTGCTCCAGTATCTGTAATGGAAAGGACCCAGATGTTATGGATTCCCATCCAAAAAGGGACCACATAATAAATAATAATAAACTTTATTTATTACCCTGCCACCATCTCCCCAATGGGGACTCGGAGTGGCTTACATGAGGCCAAGCCCAAATGACAATTACAATAAAGAAAAACCAAAAACACAAACCGAAAATGTGAACAATAAACAATAACATCATAGTTACAGAAAACATATGAATATATAACAATATCATTTTTTTTAAAATGCACAAACACAATAATAATGGGCGGGCTACATGTAGTGATTAACCACATGGCAGCCGATCTTGGCTCCTCCTCTCCTATTTAGCATTACAGTTGAATCTTTTTGATTTTCCTTTATTTTCCTGATTCTTTTTATTTAGTGGGACTGACTGGGAGTTGGGGACCTGAGGGACAGTGGGTGGGGTGAATGCACACATTTGGGTACTTTCACTCTTTTAGCTTTTTCTCCTTCCCTTCCTCTCCTTCAGAAAATACTTCTAAAGGATGATGATGATTAATAATGATCATAATCACTGCAAATAAAAAGAGAAGGCTACCACTCCACTAGAGTAGAAAGTATAAAAAGCTTTAAGGAAACAAAACCTCAAGCAGAAAGGGGATTGCAGGCAGGTAGAATAGAGAGGGTACTTTAAAGGTAGTCTAGAGAGGATAGCTCCACTGAGCTCCAGGTCATTGCTCTTCCTTCTCTGGGCCTCCTTAAAATGCCTTGGAAAGCTGTGCGGTGCGGTGTGCTTGTGCTCAGAGATAAAGCACATGTAGCTGCCTCTCCTCTAGAGTAGAAACAGCTTTAAGAAGCATTAAGCCCAGTCTACTCTACAAACAGAAGGCAAAGGATCCAGAAAGAGTGGTATCTCAACTTTTATGCTTTTTTAAAATCCAGGTCTTAATTAAGAATATGGAAGGGGACCCTGTGGGATGTCTTCCCTCCCCACGCCCCCGCTCCCCATGTAATGGGCTTTCTTAACACTGTTCTGACACCCAGGCTCCCTTGAAGGGAAGAAAGAAAAGGCTCCCAGGGGAAAATGTAGCCTTGAAAGTTCACATTGCTGCCAGTGGGCTGAAGAGCAGAATTTTGGATGCAGAATGTAAAAGCCTTTTCAGAAATAAGCCTGTTTTTGGGAGGCTTGGAAAAATGGATATGGGGGGACTTCTGGTATCCGGTAAGCAGAAATTGATAGTGAATCACACAAAATGCACAAGCCTAATTCCAACTTACACCAGAGGATTCATCTGGGCTCTCCTTGACAAATTTGGGGGTTTGAAGGTATGAAAGGTAACATTTTCCAATATAGTGTGGCCTAAGATTGGTTTCCCTCTTTGGAAACCCAGGGAAGCATATTAAGTCTCTAAGACCTGGCAACTCAAGTGATAGGGAAGGAATTAATGCCAAATGCTTTTAAGTTGGTAAACAACATATTCTTCTTGACTTGTGTAATCAAGTTCAAACACTATGTGCTTCACTTTTAATTAGTGGCCTACTAATTAAACTATCCTCTGAAGGCATCTACAGATGTTAGTTTACATTACATTTTTATAAGTGGTGGGTAAGAAATTACTTTAATCAACTCATTATCTGGTAGCCCATTTAAGATTTTGGGAGGTGAAGGCACAAAAATTTGAATGTTATGTGATGTTATTATTTGTAATAATAGAGATCTGGTACCAGAACGTGTGGAATGAAAATGGTCCTTTTTACACACAACAGGGCGGTATCATAAATAAGCTTGTAACAACCTAAGATCTGCAGAATTACAAAATAAATAAGGGAAAAAATAGCAAGGGTGGAGAGATTTCACCTCTCGAAAGACCAAGGAGGACTTATTCTGTGCTGTAAGTGAGAACTGCTGGCTAAATGTTGAAGTGGGGAAATAATGTGGATGGCATACCTTGAATTGGGCTGCAGGATTATATCAGTTTGATACCACCTTTACTGACATGGTTCAGAATTTGGAGATTTCCTCAGCTTTGGCTTATATGGGGAAAGGGGACGGGATGGTAAGGATGGCCATCCAGCAGCACCGAACCCTCTAGGCAGTTGGAATGCCATCCCACCTTCTATCTGACCGATCCTGAGGCTGATCTGGCATCCACCATGGATCAGTGTAGATCTGCCTTCCAAGTCAGTCTTTACTATGAAAGTCTTTGTTGCATTTGCTGCAGCAGAGTTGCATAACTCATGTTCCACCGGTGGTGCTTCTTTCAGAAGGAGCCTTATTTCTCCAGGGTCCTAAATATTTCTATCTCACATTGCTTAAGAACTAAATTTGCATAAAAGGAGCAATGGCATGATTTTACTTATTGTGATATAAATAATATTTGAAAATGCATTTAGCAATGGTTTGAAAAGTATTTTGGGGGTGCCAAGAATTCTAAATAAGAAGAATCCTGGATTGATGAGCATCTTCCCAGTTTAGATTTATTCTGTGTACAATTCATATGTGGTTCTTTTTGGGAGAAATCTTTAGCAGAAAAACTCCTGTATAGAAAATACTGTAATTGAGAACTTATTCTCAACAAAATTCACAAATACTTGATTTGCACAAACGCTGGCAAGCTGTCCCTGTCCCCTGTGCAGGAAATTTTGTCTTCTATGCAAAACAACCTTGTGAATTTTGTGTAGAAGAAGCCCTGAAATGCAAATACACTTCAGAAACTATGTGATTTTTTAAAAGAAGATTTCCTCTCAGTGGGAAGAAAATTGCTAAAATTGCATGCTTCAAAAATAAACTATAAAGCATTACATTGCTAAATCACTACCTGAAGGAAAGCTGCCATATAAAAATTTTGACTGACTACACATCACAGATGGATATTAATAAATCTGGGACCCTGAGTTCATCACAGATCACAATCTCTAGTGTTTTGTGGCAATGTTGCTGAAAGGGATGTCAGAGTACTCTGGAACGGATAACAAGATGCACAGTTAGGGCAGCCCTGGTCATAACAGGTGTGACATATGGAATTTCAACGGTGTACTTTGCACATTATTGTCCTGACCAACTAGTGCCAGTTGTAAAATTCATGGGAATGCCTGCAGAAATAAAAGGGCATGGTTGACATCTCCCATAATATATGACATCTACCCTAAGAAATATCCTAAAAGACTATGCAGCAACTGTATCTACTTTATATCTAATTTCTTTAGCAACTAAAAGGTGCCTTTGATCCCACACCCATTGCCTTTGTTTTTACATTTTGATGATTTTTATCATGAGCTCATGTTTCATTCATGCTGCATTGATGTGCTAAATGGCAACACTCAAAGATAGACACCCCCATTTCCCCCTGCAAATTCTAACCACATTCATTTGAACTTCATATGAACCACTTCATCCTTTTGAAGTTGAAAATATTAATGAGAATATCAATATTAAGAAAATGACACACTTATTCACATTCATTATTTTATGCTGAGTTCTAATAGAGATAGACGTCCCCTAGGAAGAAACTCTGTATTGTCAGGAAACATTGCATTGGCATTGATGTACAGTAGCCTTTGCCTACACAAGGGGCACATCTGTTCAGATTTTCCCCCAGAACTTTTGAATTAAAGTAGAAATTAACAGGCAAGAATTCTTTTGAATTGCCACTTTTTAATAAATAGCAATGGGGTTCTATATTCACATAATGTATATGCAAAAATACACAAACATGAAGGCACTAGACCAGTGTTTCTCAACCTGGGGGTTGGAACCCCTGTGGGGATGGTGAGGGGATGTCAGAAGGTTCACCAAAGACCATCAGAAAACATAGTATTTTCTGTTGGTCATGGGGGTTCTGTGTGGAACGTTTGGTCCAATTCTATCAGTGGGGTTCAGAATGCTATTTCATTGTGGGTGAACTATAAATCCCAACAACTACAACTCCCAAATGGCAAGGTCTATTTTCTCCAAACTCTACCAGTGTTCACATTTGGGCATATTGAGTATTTGTGCCAAGTTTGATCCAGATCCATCATTGCTCAAGTCCACAGTGTTCCCTGGATGTAGGTGAACTACAACTCCAAAAACTCAAGGTCAATGTCCACCAGACCTTCCCAGTATTTTCTCTTGGTCATGGTAATTCTGTGTGCCAAGTTTGATTCAATTCCATTATTGGTGGAGTTCAGAAGGCTATTTGATTGTAGGTGAACTATAAATCCCAGCAACTCCAGCATTACCAAATGACAAAATCAATCACCCCTAACCCCACCCCTAACCCCACCAGTATTCAAATTTGGGCGTATCAGGTATTTCTGCCAAATTTGGTCCAGTGACTGAAAATACAGCCTGCATATCAGATATTTACATTACGATTCATAACAGTAGCAAAATGACAATAATGAAGTAGCAATGAAAATAACGTTATGGATGGGGGTCACCACAACATGAGGACCTGTACTAAGGGGCCGTGGCATTAGGAAGGTTGAGAACCTCTGCACTAGACAAAATCCTCAAAGGTAGATATTATTATGAAATACCAAAGACAGAATAATCCAGAGCATATTATTTTTAATTTCTATGTGTGGATGTGAAAGTTGGACAGTGAAGAAAGCTGTCAGAAGGTGCTGGAGAAAAATTGGAGTCATAGAGGGAGAGGATGGACAATGGATGATGGAAATTGCAGTACCTTCAGGCACTTCCAGAAATCACAGTGACCACCACAAATGACACACCAGGACCAAACTTGGCACACAGATCCCCCATGGCACACTTTAAGTCCTGGTTGTGTTTGGAAGAGGATGCACCACAAACGATGGGATTTGCAGTACCTTCACCCACATCCAGAGACTACTGTTAACACCATAACCCAGGATCTGGATCAAATTTGGCATCAGGGCCATCTGATCCAAACACATGCCGTGCACTCTCAACAAATAGATCATTATACTGTATACATTCATGTAAAAGTCTATAAATTTTAGGCAAAAAAAATCAACCCAAAAGACCTGGGTGATTTATCTATGTATCAATGTAAAAATTGCACATTAACTCGTTAAAAAAAGCCCTCATCATCTTTTCTAATACGATGGCAAAAGGCAAGAACTTAGTCATGGGATAGCCTAAAAGAAGCACCTTCCCCTCTATTCTCTTTGTGGTGACACTGCTTCTGCCTTTGCTGGGAAAATTGTGGCAGTCAAATAACTCACAGAATGACCTTCAACTTATCTACAGATTATATCAAAATCCAGAATGTTCCCCCCGCTCCGCCGCCCCAAATTTGCCCTTGTCTGATACATAATTTTGACATATATACAAATACTGCCCATATTTTATTTTGGGACTTCTTTGCAACCATGCCTATGAGACTGTCAGAATTGGTGGTTCTGCTTCACAAATGATCACTTCACCAATGGCCATAGGTTTTGGGTAACTTCATATTTTCATTCATTTATTTGTTGAGAATTTGTGGGGACAACTCCCATTTCTCCCATTTGCTTGGAAGCAAACCAAAGTACAACAAATTCATTAGGTATTCCTGTGTAAAATTAACTCTTTTCCATACACGGAACCAGTCTGCACCCTCCCATTCAAAGGTCAGATCTGGGGTAAATGTAACATGACAGTATTCCAATGACAAATAGAACAGTGTTAAATGCTTCACAATAGAGCTATATTTCAAAGCAAATTAAAAGGGGACTATCACACAGTAATTACGACATAAGAGAAGGAAATAATTGCGAGTATATAATAGCTAAATTGGATTATATTTAAAGACATGTAAATTTGATTGAACTTGAAATTTAATCTCTAGGACTGCATTTTAATTCAGTCGCATGCAACCATTTCTCCTTTCAAGTCAAAAACAAATTAGCTATCGGGGGATTGCAGGTGATAGATTCAAATCTTAGAAGTGGGCTATGGAGTGTCATTTTCTCTCTCTCTCTCTCTCTCTCTCTTCCTTTCTTGTTCTCTCTCCCACCTCCCTCTCCCCTTTAATACATAGTCTGGGCATATCAGTTGAAAATGCCATCTGGAAGTTAGAACATGTCCAGGGGAAGGAAACAAAGATGGCAAAATGTATTGGAAATGAAGCGGTGGTAGCAGCTTTAAAAGCCAATGTAATTCTAGGTTGGATCAATAGGAGCATAGTGTTGAGATCAAGGGAAATCATAGTCCCACTCTGTTCTGGGAACCACAATTCAAGAAAGATATTGACAAGATGGAACATGTCCAGAGGAGAGTGACCAAGATGATCAACAGTTTGGAAACCAAGCCCTATGAGAAGCAACTGAGGAAGATGTTGAACTTGGAGAGGGGACATGATAGCCATGTTTAAATATTTGTCACATTGAGGCTGTGGCAAGTTTGTTTATTGCTGCTTTAGAAACTTGAGATCTCATCACATTGAGTTTCTTGATGCAGGGGACAATGGGGGGGGGGGACTTAGAGCAGCAGGACAAATCATGGGGCAGTGGGGAAAATCTGTCGCCTGGTGCCTCGCACTGCCTGCACCACCCACTTACCTATCATGCACCAGAAAGCTATGATCCTGTATCATTCCCATGATTCATAACTGCCAGTGTTCAGATTTCCCCCTCCTACCAGGCTTCCTCGACACAGCCGGCATGGAGCCCCACCTAAAGTAGATGTACATCATGAGATGAATAATAGAAAAAAGACCATGTGGGCCACCCAGTCCAACCCCCTGCCAAGAAGCAGGACAATTGCATTCAAAACACCCCTGACAGATGGCCATCCGGCCTCTCTTTAAAAGCCTACAAAGAAGGAGCCCTCACCATACTCCGGGGCAGAGAGTTCCACTGCTGAACAGCTCTCACCATTAGAATGGTCTTCCTAATGTTCAGGTGGAATCTCCTTTCCTGTAGTTTGAAGCCATTGCTCCATTGCATCCTAGTCTCCAGGGCAGCAGAAAACAAGTTTGCTCCCTTCTCCCAATGACTTCCTCTCACATTTTTATGCATGGCCATCAGGTCTTCTTTCAGCCTTCTCTTCTAATGGGTTCTAATCCAAACACTGTCCACATGGCCTGGCAACATCACCCCCTTTTTCCTGCACTTCATACCAAAGAGAAAGGGGGGTGGGTCACAACTTCTCTTTGCCTCCACTGCCACCCTCCCAATGCCACAGCACAGGGTCATGGAATTCTCTGGCACTTTGTAGTGCTTTGGGAGTGATGACAGGGAATGCCAAGATAAGGTGACAGTCCAGTGGGGACAAACCAGTTTCAGCTCCACTTGACAGTCTGGACTTTGCCCTGTCACTGTTGTGCGATAGAGATGGGTAGCATAGCTATTCCACTGGCCAGACTAGAATTGATACTTTGAATAGGTCTCTGATTAAGTTTTTTTTGTCGTGTCTGGAGCAACTTGAGAAACTGCAAGTCGCTTCTGGTGTGAAAGAATTGGCTGTCTGCAAGGATGTTTCCCAGGGGGTGCCCATATGTTTTGATGTCTTACCATCCTTGTGGGAGGCTTCTCTCATGTCCCCACATGAGGAGCTGGAGCTGATAGAGGGAGCTCATCCACACTCTCCCTGGATTCGAACCTGCGACCTGTTGGTCTTCAGTCCTGTCGGCACAGGGGTTTAACCCACTGCGCCACCGGGGACTCCTCTGATTAAGTGGCACATGTATATATTCTCTGAGAGGTGATATGATGCATTACAATAAGAGAGATAATGGATAAACTTTAGGAAGAATTTGCTGACAGAAAGGGTTGTTCAACAAGAGAATAGTCTATCTTATAGAATGATAGAATTTTAATTGGGGGCTGGATGGCCACCTCTCTTTAGCTACGCTTTCCTGCCCATTTAGCCAAACTGATTAAATGGCTCTTGAGATCCATTCCAACTTTATAATGTGCCTTATTAGAACAATCTCAATTTATAATAAAATGGAACCTCCCTTTTCCCTTGCTAATAGTATTTTGATATTCTAACTATCCCTGAAAATATCCATAGAGTGCATAGCTAGCTGTGTTGATGTGCCTGAGAGCAGGCTGTGCCTGAGACTAGGATTTACTCTGAAGGTAATGGAATATTTCATCTTTCCTGCTATGCAAACTGCCCACTCTATTTTATATTGGTTTGAAAATCCTTCCCTGTTATTTTGTTATATTCAAAAGCATATTTCTACACCCAACATACATTACTAATTGGCAGTCTTGGCTTTTTAAAATCTGTTTGAAAAGAAATCAGATATTTTAGTTCCAGTTCCAGCCATATTCTGTCTATGAAATCAAACTGAACACTTGACCCAAGAAGTCTCGGGAAGTCTGACTTGGCCACGGTAGCACACGCTCTGGTCACATCCCGCCTTGACTACTGCAACGCTCTCTACTTAGGGCTGCCCTTGAAGACGGCCCGGAAGCTCCAGCTGGTCCAGCGCGCGGCAGCCATGTTACTAACAGGAGCGGGATGCAGGGAGCATACAACGCCCTTATTGTACCAGCTCCACTGGCTGCCGATCTGCTACCGGGCCCAATTCAAGGTGCTGGTGTTGGCCTACAAAGCCCTAAATGGTTCCAGCCCAAAATACCTGTCTGACCGCATCTCGGCCTATGAGCCCTTCTCTCGATCCCGCCTGCCTCACAGGCACGCCTGGCGGGGATGAGAGACAGGGCCTTCTCGGTGGTGGCCCCCCCAGCTGTGGAACACCCTTACTGCAGACATCAGACTGGCACCCTCCCTTATGACATTCCGCAAGAGACTAAAGACGTGGTTGTTCGAGAAGGCGTTTGAATAAGTGCTGCAACAATTGGCAATGACGATAGGAACGGAACACGGAAAACGATATTTGGATTGTGGTTTCAACGATGAGACGTCGCGAATGACTTATTGTAATTGTATTATTGATATTGATGTTGTTGTTTGATGTTGTTTTTGATATTGCTAGTTGATGTTAGCTTATGTTGTAAACTGCACCTTATTTTACATGTTGTACACCGCCGTGAGTCGCCCTAGGGCTGAGAACGGCGGTCTATAAGCACAGTAAATAAAATAAATAAATAAAATAAATAAATATATTCTTTTTCTAAATAGCTGTCCCAGGTTATGATGTATCAGTATTTAAGACTGCATCAGGCAGACTTGAATTTCTCTTTCCCCGTCCACTGACCTCTTCTTTCCAGTAACCTCATCCCAGGTCTGTCAGTTCTTTGTCTGTCTTACATCTTGAATGCTGTTCTCTGCTCTTCTCTTATTTTCTCAGCTGGAACAAGCAAGCAAGGTCACTGTCCAGCTCTAGGCTTAGAAGCTCCAGCAGACCAAGATCTTGTTATGAGTTACATTTATTAAATGGAAGCTGAACTAACTCAACTCTGTAATGAATCATGAGGAATCCATGGCAACTGTGCTAAAACCCTTTCCTTACATGCTTTATCACATTTTTATGAAACCAGGGACATGATGTTCTTAGATCTGTGTTTCTCAAGGGCTGACAACACCACAAGATGTGGACACCCGTTGCAATATTTTGATATTTTGTTGCCAGATCACTGCAAAGAATGAAGCTAAAGGTGTAGTCATAACATAAGTCTGAAAGAAATCATTTAAAGATGTGATTATAGATGAAATAGCAGCAAAACAAGTTAGCCACACAACTGACTTAGCATCTTCGTAATTGACTGCATGTGTGTGCAAAATTGAATTGAGCAGTAACACAACATCTTACCAGGGGTCTGCCATGATGTATGGGCATCTGTTATATAATGGTGGTGTGACTGATGTGTCATGGCTCAACTGTGCAATAGGCACTTATGTGCATCATTGTCCTCCCCAATGCACATTCTGACACTGGCTAGGAAGTGTGGTAACACAGTGGGAGTCCCCAATGCACATCAGAAGTGTCTGCTACATAGAATCATACAGGTTCTTTTTGTGTTAGGAGCAACTTGAGAAACTGCAAGTCACTTCTGGTGTGAGAGAATTGCCCGTTTGCAAGGACGTTGCCCAGGGGATGCCCAGATATTTTGATGTTTTACCTTGTGGGAGACTACTCTCACATGGGGAACTGGAGCTGACATAGGGAGCTCATCTGCACTCTCCCCAGATTAGAACCTCTGACCTGTCGGCCTTCGGTCCTGTTGGCACAAGGTTTTAACCCACTGTGCCACCAGGGGCTCAATCATACAGATGAAGAAACCAAAAGCACCATCCAGTCAAACCTTCTGTCATGCAGGAATACACAACCAAAGCACTTTTAACAGATGGCCATCCAGTCTCTGTTTTAAAACCTCCAAAGATGGAGGCTCCGCCACCCTCAGAAGCAATATATCTCTCTGTCAAACAGCTCTTACTGTCAAGAAGTTCTTCAAAAGTTTATGTTCTGCAAATGCTTATAGGTAGACTTTTTACAGTTGTGCATCTTTGCAGTTCACTAACAGGGTTACATTACATTTCCACAAAGTAGTTACAGATTTATAAAGTCATCAAACACAGCCTAAGATGTAGGATCTTAGCTGTAATGTTTAAATTATATATGCAGCTTTAGGTAATGTTTAAATTATACATACAGCTTTAGGAGTGAAAAGGCTATGATAAGTCTCATTTCATTGAACCAAGAGTAGACACGTGAAGTAGAACAGAATGCTTAAGAAAGATAAGATAATGTGTCCACACTGATAGGTGTTGTATGCATATTCATTTGCCATTTTTGGAGCAAATAATGCCTCTATTCAGATTTTATTTTTAATCTAAATTTCCACCAAGCACCATTCATTCAAAAAGGTTAAAGTCTTCTCTAACATTGTCCAGATACTTTATGATACCCAGACTTTAACTTAACTGATGCATAGTGTCATGCTTCTAGTTTTCACAATTTGAGACTTATTGTGCACAACATTTACAAGTAGTTGTGGGTGTTTTTTTGTTTTTGTGTGTGCAAAATACAGCATTTTTTTCTGCATGGGTAAAGGTATTTCAATGCAGAAATATTAATGGCTGCACCAAAATAATATTTTTGTGTTAAAACAATATTTTTCAAGCAGGAAATACTTTATTGCACAAAAATGCTGTTTTCTATGTAAAACATATTTTTCAAGCAGGAAATACTTTATTGCACAAAATGTTGTTTTCTGTGTAAAACGAACATGTGTGAATTTTACACAGAACAAGTCCTGTATGATGAAGATACTTGTTAGTCTAAGAGTCTTCATGTCAGGATTTCACAGCACTTAGAAACATGTTTTTCAACCATTTCTATTTTTTAAACATGTTTTTTTGAATTTGTGCATACTCCCTGACCACATACAGCACTGGGTTGCTACTTGAAAAGATGTGACATCTATAAAAGCATTTTAATGTTATAAGCAAATATTTGTATTATGAATGGCAAAATATTAATGGTACATTTAAAAACATATTGTGTTCCATTATTAGGTTAAAGGGGAATATTAATTTTATTGTATTGAAATAATTCTCCCTTGAAATATGGAACAAAAAGCAAGCCTAATACCCTAAGTACATGAAACCTATTGGAGGTTCCTCCCTTCTCCTGCCCCCCCCCCCCTCCTCCAGGTTCCACTGCATTCTAATTTAAGGATTCCTATTTGCTTTATAGTTAGTCTAAGCATTGATTAAAATCAATGGAATGTTACAGCTAAATCCTATAATGGTTTCACATGGCTTAAGAAAATGATCTATCCATGCTGAGTTGTGACTCAGTCTTCTGACAAGTTTGAATACAAGACATAAATCGCTGGTAACTTGTCCTTAGTATGCAATCTCAGCCTAAAGAGTAGCTATTTTGTTTTCTCTGTTCCTTGACTTTATCCCCTGCTTTCTTTCATTCTGTGAAGCTCTGAGGGAAATACAGTTGCACAAGAGCCTACAGTAGTTTCTTGATGCATACACTCCAGCTCATTAAAAACCCCTCATCTTTCTAAAAAAAAGAACGGGTGATGAGAATATATGCTCATATCTTTACACCATTGAGTACTGCTCCCCTTCCGTTCTACCCTTTCCCCCCCTCTCTTCTTTCCTCTTTCACACCAGAGTGTCTGGGGATAAATTTAATTGTTCTCAGTGCTTCCAGAAATCTGACTCATTTTCTCATAAGGTGATGTCATCTCCAATATTCCAATTCCTCTTCAGAGTTCAAGCATGGGAAGGATGAGAAAGATATGGCTTGTAGCCATGGCACAGTTAAGTGCAAAAGGCAAGGCAGTTTTCATGTTGCCCTTAGGTGCTTGTGTCTTCCTGGTAAAGATTAGATCTGATGTCTGAAGAAATAAATGCTTTGATTTAACAGACACAATACTGTTAAAACTGAACTAACATTGCCTTGCATAGTTCAAAGCCTTTAAACCCAACTTCTCTTGCCCTCTGCTATCTTCTTATAATGACTCTCATAAGAAACAGCAGTAAAAACATGATGAATTATCATCAGGAGCAAAGAAAGCTGTACAAACCATTAGGAAAAATCCAAAATCTGTAATCAAACTGTGGCCTTATTTATCTTACTCAAAAGTCACACAATATAGGACAAGCTATGGGGATCTTCAGCTGTTTTTCTAGGAATGTTTTCAAGCATTCCGGATTGCAGTTGCAGTTTCATGACCCAGAGTTATGGATCTGTAATTGCTCTGTATCCAGTAAGATTTTGTAGACCTACTGTTAAGGCTATATAAATGTATTGTGGCCCATCTTAAGAGCGAGCAGCCAGATTGGGTGAAGTAGATCTATTCAGTTTCTGACTGGAGCACAAGGAAGGTGATGGTTCCAGCTGCACTTCCAACAGGGAATGAGGCTGTGACAATCTTCTGACAACAACTCCATATTAATGCCTCACTTGTTAGCTAGAAATGTGTGTGTGTGTCTCTGAAAAGCATCCTCCTCCTTGCACCCTGATATATCACTGCCTCATTCATTAGCCAGAAATGTATGTAGGTATGTGTGTGTAAAAACATCCTCCTCCTTGCACCCTGATAGCTGGACAGATGTCATTTACATGATCTGGCTCTTGGCTCTTAAGATGGACTGTTGGAGGCTCAGACCAGAGAATGCTACTTACCGTACATACTCATGTATCAGTTCAAGACAGGACTGGGGCTGAAATACATGGCCCATTGATACAGGGATGGTAATTTCACAGAGGGGGAAAAGCACCAATGAGACATTGGGCCAGTGGCCCCTGGTTGCCGCTGCTGTCATTTCCCAGCCAGGCATTCAAAAAGTCCAGAAGTGGCACCAGAGTGGTGAGAGCAGGGCGGCGGTATTGCTTCTTTTAGGTTAGTGGTTTGTTTGTTTATTTATTTATTTATTTACTTTACTTCTATACCGCTGTTCTCAGCCCGGAGGCGACTCACAGCGGTTCACAAGACACAGGACACAGCAAAATTCAATGCACCAATATAAAACAGTTAATGTCCTAATCTAATACACAGTTAATACACAATTACTAGGTCCCCAGGTGTTTTGTCATGCAACTCCCAAAAATCCCACCCAGTTTATCAGCTGTTAGGATGTCTGAGAGTTGAAGGGCAAAACATCTGGTTGAGAATCACTCTCTTAGGTTTTCCCAGGATGGACTCAGCTCTTCCATTTCACCATTTTCCCCCAAAGAATGGGACGGTTAGGCTAGGGTTAGGGTTAAGGTTAGCATTATTTCTAGCTTTCTAACATTTTGAGCAAGCTAGTAAAAACCATGAATGGCATTAATTCTTAGATGTCTGATGTCCACATACTCTTGGTCATTTTGCCAGCTCCTTTTCATGCAATGCCTAAATTCTCTATCTGATTGCTCAACTTCTGAATATTTTAAATGTTGGTGTTTGAATGGTTACAGTGCTAGAAATTATTGGGGAAAAGGACAAAAACTTCTATCTCCCACCTCAAATTCATACCAAAGCTGTATTTCAGAATGTTGTGCCTGGTGAATAGATCTAAAGATCTTGAAAACCTTTATACTCCTTTGTGACCTTTCTGTGTGGCTGCTGAGTAATCTCAGTATTGCTGAGATTTTGGATGAGGCAGACAGTCTCAACAGAGTGAGACAGCCTGTCAAGGATTCTCCAGATCCAGTGAGAAATCTTGCCTTGGGCATGAGACCAAAATAGGAAAATACGGCAATAAAATCACAAATGCTTTCTTTTATCTGGGAAGCTATCAATACACACACAGCATGCAAAAAAGGATGGCCCAACCAGCAGTCAGCCCTCCTATGAATGTTTACTATTCCATGCAAGAAGGCAACAGTTGTCATTTTTTCCAGCTTTATCTATTTTTCACAAAAGTGCAAAAATATTACTCTTGAAAATGTGCATAATTTGGGAGCTCTCAAAATCAGTCTATATTGCTTTTATAATCGTGCAACCTTGTGGTAAGGATAAAATAGGTATATTGTCCTTTTTCCAGAGTATGAATGAACTTAGTTAGGATATACATCACTACCTTGGATTTTATCAGATCAGTTAGCTTCTCTATGGTTACTGTTGTTTTCCTGTCAACACCCAGTAAATGTATTAGACAAAAAAAAAACTTGCAACAAACACGAATACAGAATTGACATATAGTAGCAATATAATGAAAATCAAAACTCATGATTGAAAGTTGGCTGGTGTTTAATTAAACAAACCCAGGTTTCCATGCCATTGAGCCATGTCAGCTTAAGTGGTGCCAGATTGCAGTGTAGATGCACCCATATTTATAGAGTAAGAGAAAAGTCAAATCCATCTTCAATATAAAAAAAATTTCAAATATGAAATCCATTCAAATATTTCAACATGACTACCAGGTCCTCTCTTTAACCTTTTCTTCTCCAACCTAAAGGCAAAATTCTCCCTAAGAAGTTTTTCATAGGGCTTTCAATAGTTTTGGTTTACCACCTCTGGATATGTTCTATCTTGTCAATGTGGTGTTGCCTATATAAAATGGTAAAATCAAGGTTTCCTTTTCAGATTTTGGGGGTGATAGGGGATATTTCCAAGCTGTAGAATGATTGAATCCATGGGCACAGAAGCCTTGGATAAGAAGTATGGACATATCAAGTGGTAACTTCTTTTGGTGGCCTCTATACTAAAAAATACAATAAGGTGGTTCAAGGGAGACACAGGAGTGTCTGGAGGCATATACCACCAACAGTAGACTTACTGGAAGCTGGAGACGTCTTTGCCAACTGAGCAACAAATGCGTTCCAAACTTTAGGAAGAATCTGTTCAAAGTGCTGAACTTTGACCTCAAAATAACTTGAACATCTTTGATAGTTCAGTTAAATTTCAGACTAAAGTTAAAACTCAGAACATAGCTTAAGCAAATGCCATGAAATTCATAAGCCTTTCTCTGCTTTGTGTCAAAGCCCTGAATACTCACGACAGCTCAAACAGAGCTACACATAAGACCCTGAAGACTAATGTTTAAGGCCCTGGTGAATTGTTAAATCCTTGAGCTATTGGGCCCACAAAGCAGAGCTTAGGAGATGATCTAACATCTTGGGATCAAGGAAGCAACACAATCCCTGAGTTTTTCTGGCCAAGCTTGGGGGAATCTATCCTAGGAAGAAAGATAAATATAAGGATAAAAATTAATGCCTCAGTCAGTCAGTTCAAGCTTGGCTGTCAGGATGCCCTACTCATCTTTCTAAAACAGTGGGACGCTACAACAAATGTGTGGGGCTAAGAAGGAGGGAAAGTGTTGACAGATTGCTCTAAGAGAAATGATATTCCATATTAATACACCCATCCCAAAGTTATTCTCTCTGAAGTCTTACAGATTTAGTTTCAGTTCATACTACAGGAGTTGCCTGTCAAGTCGGGATGCTCAAGACTGCAGCTTTATTTTAGTGTTCTTCTCATGATACAATTAAAAGAAAAACAAGCTACGTATTATGATGGCTGTATTATCAACTGGAGAATAAAATAAAATACATGGTAGGAAAATAAAGAACAGTTGCAAACTTTCCACATCTTTGATTATAAAGGTGAGAAAATGTAGTGTTCACAAGATTTTTTTTGTACTTTCAGATACAAAGTACAAAAGTTCAAAAAAAGTGTGTACAAACAGTTAACCTGGCTTCCATCTGCATTAAATAAAACGGAGCAGCTTTACAAGATCCATATTCAGCAAAGGGTTGCTATTACATCACTACTTGGGGGAGGAGATCAGGACCAATCTATATAAATAAAAATGTAATGTTTGTGGGATTAACATAACTCAAAACCACTGGATGAATTGACACCAAATTTAGACACAATACACCTATCAGGTCAACAAGTGAACATCACTCATAAAAACACTGAAAAACACGGTGGAAGAGACTTAAAAATCCAAAAAAAAAATCAAAATACATTACAACATATGCACAAACCCACATATATACACATATACACAACTATATATATATACACACACACAAAAAACACATATATACAGACTGGGTCACAGCAACGCATGGCAGGGGACAGCTAGTGCATAATAAAGATTGATGTGCAATGGATCCATGTGCAATTCATGAAATATTGAATGCTCTTGCCAATGTCCCATTACACATCTTTCCAAATCACGAACAATACCTTTCTGCTTCTTTGCAGGGGGTTGGAATGGATGGCCCATGAGGTCTCTTCTAACTCTATGATTCTATGTAGCTAAATGTGCAAAAAGTTGCAAAATGTTGATTCTGTGTCCAGTTCTGTGCACAATTCACAAAGGATATTGGCAAATTGAAAAAAATGTCCAGAGAAAGGTGATTGAAATATAACTGGAATGTGTGCAGAAAAAGTGATCAAAATTTTTAAAGGCCTGGAAGCCCTGTGACAACTGGCTTAGGAAGCTGGTATGTTTAGCTTGGACAAGAGAATATTGAGAGGGGATATGATAGCTATTTTTAAATATTGGAAAGGATGTCACATTGAGGAGGGGGCAAATTTGTTTTCTGCTGCTTTATAGACTAGGACATGGAGTAATGGATTCAAATTGCAGGAAAAGAGATTCCACCTAAACATTAGAAAGAAGTTCCTGAGAGTTAGAACTATTTGATAGTAGAATATGCTGGCTTGGAGTGTGGTGGAGTGTTCTTCTCTAGGGTGTTTAAATAGAGGCTGGATGGCCATCTGTTGGTGGTGCTTTAATTGTGTGCTCTTGTATGGTAGGGGTTGGACAGACTGACCTTTGTTGTCTCCCCCAACTGTATGAAAATTGAGAATTACAGCTAGCATATTTTTTGCAAAAGATATTGGCTGAGATCCTACATCATGCTTTCATATCTGATGTATTTCTGTATATCCGATGATTGCATTACACTACCCTTCCGCTGAATACCAATATTGTACAGTCAAGTGTCCATCTTCTAGTGTGTTGGCTTATTGTCCTATTGTGTGATGGGAAATGCACAATGATTGCATATGCAATCCCAGTGAATATATTGATACAATGAACACAATGAGAATTCATTATGTACAACCCAACTACATATGAATAGCCTCTTAATCCAGGCCATTCTCCTAGAACTGCTCTCGAGTAAAGATTGAGTCTTGTGTCCTAAACCTTGTAATTCCCCAAGCCTTCAAAAAAGCAAAAAAAAAATTTTTTTTTTGAAAAAATTGGGAGATTTTAGATAAAGAACTAGCTGGGCAATAAAAACTTGTTGGTTCTGTAGCACTGAAAATTAATCAGCTGATTGATTGCTAGTTAATTACACAAGCTAAACTGATTTAAATAATTACCTATTTTAATTTCTGTATGCTGATGACACTAACACGATTCCAGATGCTGTTTTCTGTTCAAAAAAGTACATTTCTGTGCAAAAAGCAAAATAACAAAATAAAAATAAAAATTACAGAGATATCCTGTTAAATTTTCCAAATCTTGTCCAGCAAGATGGAATCTCTGAAATTAAATAAGATTTCATTTCACCTCACTATCTAAATCATTGATAAAATGTTGAAATGTATTGGCTCTAGCTTGAGACCTCCTTCCCGCCAGAACCAGAGCCATTTATGATAAATCTTGGAGCTTAATTTTCCAATAAATATGGATCTATCCGATGGTGCTTCCATCTATTCCACATTTAATCAGTTTGCTAATCAAAATACCATTGAGGACTTTAGCAAATGTTTTACTGAAATCCAGATTAATGATATCCACAGCATTTTGTCTAACAAGCAAGTGACCTTATTGAAAAAAAGATGTATGATTATTTTGTCAGGATTTTTTCTTTACAAACTGAAGCTGGCTTCTACAGATCATTGCATTTGTCATGAAAATAATTGCAGACAGACCTCTATGTAATCTCTTCTAATATTTTAGATATGAGATACAAGATACGATATAAGATTAGTTTGGCAAAATTTATTCTTGTCAAAACCTTGTTGTGTCTTGCTTGCTTAGACAATCTCAGCTTGTTCTGAACATTAACTTTCCTTCTACTGTTATTTCAAGCTTGGGCTACACACATGTACTTCCCCTTAGGGATTTGTTTTTCCTCCCATTCTATATACATAAAAGTTCAGGGAATTACTGGGGGGAACCCCATTGTTGGACAGAGTGAAGGAAAAAGATGTGTAGAGAGAAGTAAGAATTCAAGAAATAAAACTTGCAAAAGGCACAATCACAAACAATTCAGTGGAAGAAGCAGAAATGGGAAATGGTTGACAAACCAATGTGATTGAAAATTGAAAATAAAAAGTATATAAACAAAATGGAAAGAAAGGATATTATCATTACACATTATTAAGAGAAAGGTGAGATGTAAATTAAAAGAATTAGAATTGTTGCTGTTGGGGGGCGGAGTTACCATGGCCGGCTGAACAGACGTCTTTCCTCCAGCTCTTGTGGAAATATAAGCAGACAAGCAGTGAAAATGAATGGATAATTGTCCTTTCTGGATCAAAAGGGAGGCGAAAGTCTGGTGTATGTGGAAAGCCTAAGAAGGTAATTTATTACCAATTAATTGCTTTGATTTATGAGCTTTGGCAGAAGATAAGGCGGCTGCCGAAAAGTTGCTCGGAAGCTGCTGCTGAAAGTGAAACCAAGTTGCCAATTATAACTGCGCAATGACTTGGAGAAGATAAACAGCTTGCAATTTAAATACAATATTAAAATACTAGAAATATTGGACTTAGTGACTTAATGATCCGGGAAGGCAAAATAAAGATTAGAGGCAGATTCCTCCTTTGAAGAAGGATCGAGCTAGTCTTGTCATATTAAAGGCGAACCCTCGTGGCATTGCAAGGCATATTTGAGTGGGACTTTCTTGTACTGTGTGCTGTGTAGAACGGGAAAACTAAGTAATTAAAAAACTGATGAAAGCAGGAGGAGTAAAACTGAGGTTGAATGAGAAGGAATAAAAAAAGTCAGGATACCCCAAAGCCAAATCCTCTTTGGTTGCGTTCCAAACCTTCGGACAGATCGCTTTCAAGATTAGAAAGACTGGATAGGACCCCTGAGGAAATGAGCACTGTCAGGAGAAGTCCTCCCCTCCCCACAATTAAGGGAAAGCAGCTAAAACGAACACCCCCCCCAAACCCCCCCTCAAATGGAAGGGGGGGCAAAAGGGGGGAGGAACTATTTCTACCTCGCTGCCATGTTTAACAGCAGAGTTAAAAGAAAGCAGGATGAGCAGTGAGAGGGAAGAATTGGGGATGGGCAGTAGTCAAATGCTAAGTAAAATAGCAGAATTGATTAAAGAAACGGCTGAAAGACAAATAAAGGAAATGAACTTGAATTTGAACCTGATGTTTTTTTTTTTGTTTTTTTTTAAATATTTTATTAATTTTCTAACACATACATCGAAAGAGTGGGAACAAAATTTTAAAGAAAGTTCAGAAAAACATAGAAAGAGAGAGAGAAAGAAAAAAAAACACATATACACAACATAACCCTATGCTAAACACATCATACTAAATAAAATTGACTTCCATTTCACACTTCGGTTTTTTAAGTCCATTATTTCCCTTTTCTATTCACAAGTCCTCTTGATCTCTTCTTCTTTTATCATATTCACAAAAGAGGGCCCAATCGGTCCCCTTTATCAGCTTGCCCGTATTCTTTTTCAAATAAAAAGTCAAAGTATCCAAGTCTCTTATTTCTCTTATCTTCTCCAGCCATAAATCAATCTCTGGGATTATTTCCTGTTTCCAAACACTAGCAAAAGTTATTCTTGCTGCCGTTGTTATATATGTAAACAACCTATCCTCATTTTCATTAAGCTTTAAATCTTGGTCGGTGAAACCTAGTAAGTAGTATTCAGGTTTCTTTTTAAAAGATTTCTTCAATATTTTTTGCACCTCCACATGTATTTGAGCCCAATATTTCGTAGATTCCTTACAAGTCCACCACATGTGGAAGAAGGAGCCTATCTGTTGGCAACCCTTCCAACACTTATTTGACATATTCCCATACATTTGAGCCAGTTTTTCAGGTGTAGTATACCATCTGTGGAACATCTTGATCCAATTCTCTTTCAAGTCCGTCGCATATGTATATTTTAATTTTCTGTTCCACATTTGTTCCCACTCCTTGAAGTGGATAGGTCTTCTTAAATTCTCCGCCCACCTGATCATACAATTTTTAACTTGTTCCGTTTCTGTTGCCCAAGTCAATAATTTTCTATAAACAGCAGTTATTATTTTCCTTTTCATATTTAGAATTTTATCCCAAAAAGTTTCCTCCAGTTCAAAGTTTATTTTTCTATCTTGTTTATAATAGTCTTTCACTTGAAGATAGTGTAGCCAAGTGAGGTTTTTATACTTTTCTTTTAAATGTTCAAATGGTTTGATCTCCTGTGTTCCCTTACTTAATATGTCACTGTATGTAGGCCATTCCCTCCAACCCAACAGCCTTCTTTGATGGGCTTCCATTGGAGATACCCATAGTGGTGTTCTTTTATAAAAATAATCTTTATATTTCTGCCATACACGTAGTAAAGATGATCTTACAAAGTGATTACCAAAATTCTTTTCTTTAGATTCTCTATTATACCAAACATATGCATGCCATCCCACTCGCAAGTCAAAGCCCTCTAGATTTAAACATTGTTCTTTATCGAGTAGCATCCATTCCTTGATCCAAAGAAGAGCACATGCTTCGTGATATATTTTTAGGTCTGGGAAATCCAGGCCTCCTCTTGTCTTACTATCTATTAAGTTCAAGTATTTTATTCTTGGCCTTTTCCCAGCCCACACGAATTTTAAAAGTTCTTTATTCCATTTTTGGAAAAGGGATTGGCTCCTAACGATAGGGATATTCTGAAATAAAAATAACATTCTAGGCAATATATTCATTTTAATCAAAGAGATTCTACCCAGTAGGGAGAGTTTTAGATATCTCCATTTTTGAAGGTCCCTTTGAATCTTTGTCCAAGTCATTTCGTAATTATTCTTTAGCAACTGATTATTTTTTGCTGTAATCCATATTCCCAGATATTTCATCTTCTTTACTATCTCCAGGCCTGTGACTTCTTGTATTTTCATTTGTTTGGCCTCTCTCACATTCTTTGTAATAATTTTAGATTTTCCTTTATTCAATTTAAGTCCTGCTACCTCTCCATATTCATTGAGTTTCTGTAACCAATATTTAATATTCTTGACTGGGTCTTCTACAATACCTAACAGATCATCAGCGAAAGCTCTTATTTTGTATTCATGTTTTCCAACTTTTGTCCCCTTAATATTTTCGTCCTCCTTTATTTCTCTCATCAACGGCTCTAAGGCCATTATAAAAATAAGTGGAGATAGGGGGCAGCCTTGTCTAGTACCTTTAGTTATAGGAAATTCTTCCGTCAATTGTCCATTTATTCTTAGCTTTCCTTTTTGTGTGCTATATATAGCATTAATTGCATTGTTGAAGTTCGTTCCCATGTCCAATTCTTGGATCAGTATTTTGAAGAAGTCCCAGTTTAAGTTATCAAAAGCTTTTTCCGCATCAATGAATAACATAGCAAATTCTTTTTGATGGTTAGATTCGTAGTACTCCAATAAATCAATAACAGTACGTACATTATCCTTCATCGATCTCTTCGGGAGAAATCCTGTCTGTTCCTCCCCAATCCAATCGCTTAAAAATTCTTTAAGCCTTGTTGCCAAAATATTTGCAAAGATCTTATAATCTACATTCAATAAGGAGATAGGCCTATAATTTTTAATCTCTGTCTCTGGGGTACCTTCCTTATGAATCAAAACCACTTCCGCCTCCTTCCATGTATCTGGGATTTTTTGAAAGAGCATTGCCTCATTTAGGACCTTTTTCATAATAGGTATTAAGGGTTGCTTGAATACCTTATAAAATCCTGCTGAGTATCCATCTGGTCCAGGTGCCTTATCGGCATCTATTTTACTTATTGCCTGCTCAATCTCTTCCACTGTAATTTCTTTATTTAACTTCTCCCTAATTTCCTCTGTAATCTTTTGGAATTTCCTTTTACCTATATATTTCATAATCTCTTCTTTGTCAATGTTTTGACATTGAATTTGAACCTGATGTTTGATAAAGAAAGAGAAATAAGGAAGGGCGAAATTCAGGCATTGAAGCAAGAAATTCTGACCAGCAACAAAGAAATGAGAGCAGCGTTGGACGCGGAACGGAAAAGCTCAGATGAAAAATTTCAGACAATAAGAGAAGCCCTGGAGATTGCACAGGGAGAAATACGAAAAAACAAAGCAGAAATTGAAAGAAGTACACAGGAACAACTGGTACTCAAACAACAAACGCAAAAAAATGAAAATAGGCTCTCTGATGTGGAAAGAAAGTTTGTGTACATGCAAGACAACCAAAGAAGAAACAACGTAATAATAAAAAACTATCCAGAAGGAAACAAGAAAGAAGATCTGAAATCTGAGATCTTGAAATGGTTGCAAAAGATTTCGCCAACACTAAGCTGGTCAGAACTGGATATTGAGAGAGTTCATCGCCTTCCGGCTGGAAGAAATAGAATAATTCCTAGGAACATAATAATTCGATTTCACAATTTCGCAAAGAAAGAAGATTTGATGAAAATATTAAAGAAAAATCCAGATCTCCTAAAGATGGGCGACTCAAAATTGGAAATATTTAATGACTACTGTCCAGAAACTAAGAATTGGAGATACTCAATGAAGCCTATTACGACGCAGTTAATGAAAGCTGGAATTGTGTACACCTGGGGATACCCTATCTTTCTTAAATTTCAATGGAAAGGCAAGAGATATAGAATCGACACACTGGAACAAGGTTATCAACTACTGGAGGAGCTTGGCATAGTAAGAAGACAAGAGAGAGATCGAAAAGAAGAGGAGGTGAAGGATCCGGAGGGAGGAGAATTGGAGGAATTAATCGGTGCCGTTGGAGGAATCGAGATGTAAGAAGAAACTATACACTGCAATCAAGCTTTTTATTGATTTAAAATGAGCACTCGGTGGGAGGGAGACTCTGGGCCACGGGATGACTTCGCCCCCCCCCCTCCCCAATTGGGAAGGCCGGGGGCCATGATTGGGACGAGTAGTCCCGAAGATTGGAAGGGGAGGAAGGGGGGAACGAGGGAAGTGGGGGGATTGGGGGGGAGGGGGGAATGGGGAGTAAGGGTAGGGGAGGGAAAGGGACAAGGGTTCACGTTGTTTCAAGCCACAAAAAAGCTTTTAAAGGGAAATGGAAATGATGTCCCATAAATTAAGAATTTCAACACTTAACACGAGAGGGTTGGGGACGGTAATTAAGAGAAGGCGGATTGAATCTTTACTGAAGAAGGACGCAGCGGACCTCATCTTCCTACAGGAAACACATCAAAATAGGCGGGGCTCAAACGAGCTAAAGTCGAGCTGGATAAGGAACTATGAAACATCTTTTGGGTCATCAAAGTCAAGAGGAGTAGCAATAATAATAGCAAAGAAATGTAATTTTGTCATAAACAAGGTATTGAAAGATGAAGAGGGAAGATATATAATAATATATGGGGAAATAGGGGAGGAAAAATATGTATTAGTGAATGTATACGCACCAAATGTAAAACAGCAAGAATTTTATGAAAAAGTGTTAGAGCAAATAGAGAACTACCATCAACAAAATGTAATATTTGGAGGAGATTGTAATTGCTGTATGGATTTAAAGAAGGATAAAACTACGATACCATCAAAAGCTAGAAATATTGAGACAACGGAATTAAGTAGAGTAATGAATAAATGGCAATTAAAGGATGTGTGGAGATTGGTAAAAGGGAATGAAAGTAGATATACATATTATTCATCGGTACATAAGGTATATACAAGAATTGATTATATTTTTGTCTCCAAAAATATGACAAGTAAAGTACTAAATGCTGATATAGGTATGATTAAGGTTTCATGCTTTGGTTTCAATTGAGATTGTGTTGAAATGTGATTATGACAAAATGAAAAGGTGGAGGTTAAATACAAGAATACTAAATCACAAAGAGATAGTAGATAAAGTGCAAGCAGAATGGCAAGAAATATGGGGCTTTAATGAAAAGGGGGTGACAAAGGGAGTTCTATGGGACACTATGAAAGCAGTGACCAGAGGGTTATGTATAAAAGAGACAATTAACTTAAAAAGAAGGCGAGAAGAAAGGAAAAGGAATTTAGAAAGAGAAATAGAAGAGATTGAAAAAGCATATGTAATAAAGAGAGATACACGAATTTATGCTAGGTTAAGAGCAAAAAAAGAGGAATTGGATAAAATGGAAATAGACGAAGTTCAAGAAAATTTAATTTATTTAAGGAGGGAATATTTTGAGTTTAGTGATAGGAATTCAAAGATGCTAGCCAAATCAACACAGAAAAAGAAAATGGAAGGAATGATAAATACGATAAAAGATAAAACAGGTAAATTATGTAGAGCTATGAAAGAAAAATTGAAAGTATTTGAAGAATTTTATAAAGAACTATATCAAACCAAAGCAAGCCCCATAGAGGCAATTAGGAAATATGTGGAGGAAAATTGGGAAAGTAAGCTGGAGGAGAAAGATAAAGAGTTACTGGAACAACCTATTAAGAAAAAAGAAATAGAGGAAGTTATTAAGAAATTAAAAGTAGGGAAAGCTCTGGGCTTGGATGGTCTAGGTACAGAATATTATAAAAGCTTTAGAGAAGTTTTAACCCCAAAATTATTAGAATTGTACAATGGAATAATGAAGGGAGATAAAATACCCGAATCATGGAGGAAATCATTAATAATATTAACACCTAAACCTGATAAAGACTTAACAGACCCAGGATCATATAGGCCCATATCATTAATTAATCAGGATGCAAAGATATTGTCCGCGATAATAGCCAATAGAATGAATAAATGTATGTATAAGTACATAAAAGAAGATCAGTGCGGGTTTATAAAAGGAAGACAAATGTCAAATTTGATAGGGAGAGCATTAAATAAAATTCATTGAGCTAAAGAGGGGAAAGAAAAAGCAGGGATATTATCATTAGATATTTTTAAAGCGTTCGCTTGTGTGGAATGGGAGACATTAAGGGAAATATTGAATAAATTTGGAATGGGAAATAGAATAAAAGGAGTACTAAAACAATTTTACTCAAGGAACTCAGCAGTGGTAACTATAAATGACGGAGTGACAAACGAAATAAAAGTGACTAGAGGAACCAGACAAGGGTGCCCTTTGTCTCCGATACTATTTGCCATGGTGATAGAACTGTTTGCTAATAATATAAGGAATGATAAAAATTTAGTAGGGTTAGGAAAAAAGGAGAAACTGAAGGTGAGTTTATTCGCTCACGATACATTGTTATTTATAGAAAATATAATGGAGAAAATGGATAGAATAAAAGAACATTTGGAGATATTTGGGAAAGCAACAGGTTTACAAGTTAATTGGAATAAGTCAGAAATGATGCTACTTAATTATACAAGAGAAGAAGAAAAAGATTTTATAGAACAGAGCAAAAGGGGAATAAGAATTAAGAACAAACTAAAATACTTGGGAGTAATAATAACTAAGGATTTAAAAGAGATAGAGGAAGTAAATGTAGTAACATTAAGGAAAGAAGTCCAAAAAAAGTTAATAGAGTACGAAGGTATACGCTTATCCTGGTTTGGAAGAATAGCATTAGTAAAAATGAAAATACTTCCAAAAATAAATTTTATATTTAGGATGCTACCACTTCAAATTACAGAAGAAGAACTAACTAGATGGCAACAAATGATTAATAAGTACTGTAATGGAAGTAAAAGAAACAGACTAAATAAACAATTATGGTACAGATCGCAAAAGGAGGGTGGACTGGCGTTACCTAATATAAAAAAATATTATGAAGCAAGTAGATTAAGTTTGGTTATAGAAGGAATGGTCAAAAAAGAGGGAATAGATTGGCTTAGTAATGATTCAGGAAAAGTGGAAGATGAAACTTGGAATATATTTTTTAAACAGCTTACTAGAAAAGAAATGAGGGAAATTAGAAACCCAATGTTGAGCAACATACTGAAAGTATGGAATAAATATAAGGGGAGGTTAATAAAGGAGGGATCAAGCATAACCCCAATAGTGATGGAAAAGAAGTTCCCAAAAAATTTAAAAAAAGTAATGGATAAAAAGGTAAGGGAAATAAACTTAGATAGGATAGGGGATTGGATGAAGGTGGAAATGAAGAGGGAAATGATGTTGGAAGAGTTTAAAGAAATAAAATTGTCATGGTTTCATTGTATACAATTAGAACAATGGTTAATAAACTGGAAAAAAATTAATAGAAGTGGAAGCCAACTCAATCAATTCGAACAAATAATACAGAAGGGAAGGACTGTAGAAGAACACGAAAACTTGAGAGGTATAAGTAGCAAAATTTATAAGATACTAATTGAAATGAAAGATGAAAAAACAAAAAAGTACACCCTTAAAGAGATTTGGGAGGAGGATTTAGGGATAAAAATAAGTGAAATAGAGTGGCAACAATTATGGGGACAAAGACATTTAAAAAATTTATCGATACGAGTTAAAGAAAACTATTACAAGTTAATATGGAAGTGGTACTTGACACCGGTAAGAATAGCATATATGAATAAAAATAACTCAACAAATTGTTGGAGAGGATGTCAAGAACCAGGAACATATATACACATGTGGTGGCAATGTAAATATGTAAATAATTTTTGGGAGAAAGTATTTAGAGAAATAGAAACTATAATGAATATAGAATTAGATAAAAGCCCTAGTATAGCCTTACTATCAATATATAAAGATAAGCAATTGAAAAAGGAGGATAAAGAAGCGATAACAAACTTACTAACTATAGCAAGACTGCTTATAGCAAGAAATTGGAAAAAAGAAATGAATATACAAATAGAGGAGTGGTATAAAGAAGCATGGAAAATAGCAATAAATGATAAATTGACATGTATATTAAAGGTTAAAAAAGGTATATGGAAACAAAGCGATTTTGATGCTGTATGGGGAAGATTTGTGGTAAATGGATTAAAAAATAAGGAAGGAAAATTACCGTCACAAGAAGAAATGAAATTTTGGACAGATGAAATGTAAGAATGGTGGCTTGGGACGGGTGGAGGGGAGCACTGTGGTGAAAAAGGGGGGAAAAAAAGAGAAAAGGGGTGGAAATGTCAGAGCAAAACAACAAAACAACATGTTAAAGAGGTTGATGTACAAAATGTAATAGTATGTAATAAATGTGATAAAACAATAAAAAATTATTAAAAAAAAAAAGAATTGTTGCTGTTGTGTGACACCTGGCAATCTTTTGTCAGTTCCCTTTTTTGGCTTGTTGTTTATTCGTTCATTCATTTCCGACTCTTCATGACCTCATGGACCAACCCACACCAGAACTCTGTGTCAGCTGTGGCCATCCCTGTGTCCTTCAAGGAGAAGCCAGTCACTTCAAGGATACCCATCCATCTTACCCTTGGTCGGCCCCTCTTCTTTTTCCCTTCCATTTTCCCGAACATCATTCTCTTCTCCAAGCTTTCCTGTCTTCTCATTATGTGGCCAAAGTACTTCATCTTTGCCTCTAATATCCTTCCCTCCAGTGAGCAGTCAGGCTTTATTTCCTGGAGTATGGACTAGTTGGATCTTCTTGCTTTTTTTTTTTTTTTTTGGCTTATTCAGCTCAATTAGAAACCAGGTTGGCAATGGAAGCCTGCTTTTATCAGTTTTTAAATCTGGCTTTCCCAAAGGTACAAGCAAGGAAGGAAAAGACAAGTTTATAAGAGGAACATTTTCACCTAAATAGACAGCAATATAATCTTTGGGGGCATTATATAGAAGGACATTCTCTTTAACACAAATAAAAGTGACATAAAAATCCAATCTGACTTTAAAAAAAATAACAAAGTTATTATTTGAGTGAATCTGCCAACCTGGACTCCTTATATCTAGGAATGCTGAGAGCCTGGAATATTTTATTTTTCCTCAATATTTCTCTCTGCCTTTATTAGTCTCCCTGAGCACATACCTTGAGCTTCTATCATTAAAAAAGAGTCAGAGGTGTTCATATTCTCTCAATTTCCCAGTGGTAAACATTGTCACTTGTGATTCTCAAACATTCTTAGATCTTGCTTTTCCTTAAATCTAATCTTCAACCATTTGGTTACTTGGAAGTAAGGCACTACTTTTGCCTTTAGTAACCAAAGTAATGGTAGAATACCAGAACTGCACAGACAATAGAACGATAAGCAGTCATATTGACATGGTTGCACATTTTATATAGTTTTTCAGCATTAAGAGATTGGTCCTCCATGCTGTTCTCAAATATTTAGGACTTTCCTTCTTTTAGCCTACCTGCTCCCAAGGAATGGCAGATTTCTAAAGATATAGCTACAGATACAGATATATCCATATGTCCTCACATTAAAGATAAATCAAAAAGGAATTCACAAAAAAGACTATATAAATTAATACAAACTAATTGCTACACTGAGATGTAAGAAATGACCTTTTACCTATCAGACCTATCATCTATTAATGTTTGTGTCAAATGTGGTGGTTCTCCACTTCAGCTTCCAGAATTCCTGATAGTTGGCAAAGCAGGCTGAAACTGTGAGGAATCAAACACTTGGAGGGCCAGTGATTTGGAACCACTGGTTTAATGCTTAATTTGCATTATATAACTTCAGCATATGGTATGGCAGTTATACTAAAGTATACATTTTCACTAATATTTTGCTACTTAAATATTTAGGTTGGTATCCAAAGTGTGGCATGTGTAGAATTATATAAAAAAAACAATTAAAACAAGATAAATAAATAAATAACATATAGGCCAAAATCCCATTGGTATCTTATGTAAATGTGAATTCTTTTCCACATATAGCTGTACTTACTTACCTGATGTTCAAAGGATATATTCTGTTCATGGTTGCATAAGAAGAATTTTACAATTGTATCCATTACTCAAAGTTGCACTTGTTGCATATTAATCCTAAACCAAGAGGGCAATTGAACTCTAATTACTGTAGACAGGGGTGCATTGTACACTTTTGAATGCTACCTTTTATGTATCTCAGTATTTATTGGTTTTTCCATTGATTGCCCACATGAATGGAGTCTATTTGTTCCCAGAAAAGTCTCTCAATTCACACTGTAACATTCTTACCTGTCTGCCTCCCACAAAAGCTATTATTTGGGACCTATATAAAATGAATTATTTCTTTTGTTAGTTATAGCCCAAGCAATAGGAGAGAAATCCAGTTTACTTGAAAATCTGAGAAATTGTTGAATAAGGTCAAGCAGAGCCTTGGTGACTATAAGAAATGAAAGCAATTCAAGTAGTTTACTAGCCCTATTGAGTATGATATATGAAAGCATAACATACTCTAGCAAGGCAATCAATTGAGCCACTGGTATAATAGGTGATTGCCCCAGCCAACGTAATTGGCATCTATTCAATAAAATTCTGAACACCAAGGGAACTGTTTCTTATTGTAATGAATCATTCCTATGCTTATTATAGAAGATTGGCAGGTGCTGTTAGAAAGTCAATTAAACTATTCAGTCCCTGAGCAGTTCTTACTGTGGCTTTCTTTAATCACTGTTTAAGTTAACAGTTAACTGTTGACTAATATAAAAGAATTCCAAGTATCTACACCCCAGTAATTCAAATTTCTCAAGGCACTATGTGTTTAGTTTCTATGCATCGCCACATCAGTGTAATCATGTGAAATAGCTGATCATTAAGCCATCCTATCAGCCCAGGAACCAACAAACCATTGTCATTGAATTCAATATGCATATGGATAAAACCACCAGATGGACATAATGTTGCTGATTTGTTGACCCAGTATTGAGTGAATATAGATGTAATAGTCTTTTTTCCTGACCTTGTTCACCCTTAATTCCATAATGCATTAGCATCAAAGGCATCACCCATTAGGTGTCAGTGCTAAAGCCTAGTGTTACCTGGCACACCATTAGGCCTGATCTGAAATGAATGTCTGTAGTTCCTCTGAAGACAAGGATGTCAAGGATGGTGAGCCTGCAGTGGGGAACCTGAAGATCAGTGGTTCTCAACCTGTGGGTCCCCAGATGTTTTGGCCTTCAACTACCAGAAATCCTAACAGCTGATAAACTGGCTGGGATTTCTGGAAGTTGTAGAGCAAAACACCTGGGGACCCACAGGTTGAGGACCACTGCTGAAGATGGTCTGCTTCTGGTCTTGCTGGGTAGTCTAAAACAGGGGTAATCTACTTCACCTATTAGGGTGCATGAAGACCTTCCACTTTTGGATGTGGAGGGAGAGAGGAGGGACATTGGGGGTTGATGTTATAGGCGTAGGATATTGTTTAGGGAAAAGCATTAGTAGAGAGATATGAAAAGCTTAGAGTCCAACGGCTTGTATAACCAACGTCAGACACAAAAAATAAGTGTCCAGGGTCTAAAAAGGACAGATCTAGCTAAGCTCTTACAACTTTAGAACCCAAATGGAGACTGGGGAGACGTTTAGATCAGTCTGTTATTCAACACTTTCTTTTCTGCTATGCACAAAGCAGGCTTTTAAGTTGGACAGAGATTCTGGTGCATGTGTGTGTTTAGGTGTACAGTAAGACTGCAGGTGGGTGCTTCAGACAGATGTTTCACCAGATCATTTTGATAGCAAAGTTAACTCTATGTATTCTTTATTGTTGTTCAGGTAGTCCTTTCCAGAAAAAGGAATAGCCTCATTTTTCTTCCTTCAGCTCTCCCTCTCCTGCTCTACAGGTCTCTTGGAATGCTGCTTTTTCAATGACTCCAGCAAAACTTGCTAAAATGCATAAGGGAAGAAATAACTAGTGTTGGAAATGCAAAGAACAAGAACAAACTTCTTCCATATGTGATGGTCCTGTAAAAAAAAGAGCAAGAGAATTCTGGGTCAAGGTACAAAAAATTCTGAAATATTTTTTTTTCAATCCAAGATACAATTGGAGCCTGAATTATTTTTCAGTTCTTGTGGGTTTTTTTTTCGGGCTATATGGCCATGTTCTAGAGGCATTTCTCCTGACGTTTCGCCTGCATCTATGGCAAGCATCTTCAGAGGTCTGCTGGAGCTGGGAAAAAGGGGTTTATATATCTGTGGAATGACCAGGGTGAGACAAAAGGCTTTTGTAAGTTGGGCTAGGTGTGAATCTTTTCAACTGACCACCTTGATTAGCATACAATGGGCTGACAGTGCCTGGAGCAAACTCTTCTTGAAAGGTGATTAGATGTCCCTGCCTGTTTTTTCTCTGCTGTTTTAATTTTAGAGTTTTTTAATACTGGTAGCCAGATTTTGTTCATTTTCATGGTTTCTTCCTTTCTGTTGAAATTGTCCACATGTTTGTGGATTTCAATGGCTTCTCTGTGTAGTCTGACATGGTGGTTGTGAGAGTGGTCCAGCATTTTTGTGTTCTCAAATAAAATGCTGTGTCCAGGTTGGTTCATGAGGTGCTCTGCTATGGCTGACTTCTCTGGATGAAGTAGTCTGCAGTGCCTTTCATGTTCCTGGATTCTTGTTTGGGCGCTGCGTTTGGTGGTCCCTATGTAGACTTGTCCACAGCTGCATGGTATACGGTAGACTCCTGCAGAGGTGAGAGGATCCCTCTTGTCCTTTGCTGAACGTAGCATTTGTTGGATTTTCCTGGTGGGTTTGTAGATAGTTTGTATGTTGTGTTTCCTCATCAGCTTCCCTATGCGATCAGTGGTTCCCTTGATGTATGGCAGGAACACTTTTCCTCTGGGTGGATCTTCATCTTTACTCTTGTGGCTTGTTCTTGGTCTTGCAGCTCTTCTGATGTCTGAGGTGGAGTATCCATTGGCCTGTAGAGCCCAGTTGAGGTGGTTCAGTTCATCTTGGAGGAGGTGGGGTTCGCAGATTCTTTTTGCACGGTCTGCCAAGGCTTTAATGGTGCTTCTTTTTTTACTTGGGTGATGGTTGGAGTTTTTATGTAGATATCTATCTGTGTGTGTGGGTTTTCTGTAAACGGTGTGACCCAGTTGTTGATCTGGTTTACGGATGACTAGGACATCTAGAAAAGGCAGTCTTCCTTCCTTTTCTTTTTCCATAGTGAACTGGATGTTAGGGTGGATGCTGTTAAGATGTTCCAGGAACCTGTTGAGTTCTTCTTCTCCATGGCTCCAAATGGTGAAAGTGTCATCCACATATCTGAACCATATAGTGGGCTTTTTGGTTGCTGTTTCAAGAGCTTGTTTTTCAAAGTGTTCCATGTAGAAGTTAGCTATGACTGGGCTGAGAGGGCTCCCCATAGCTACTCCATCTTTCTGTTCGTAGAATTCATTGTCCCACTGAAAATAGCTGGTGGTGAGGCAATGGTGAAACAGCGCCGTGATGTCTTCTGGGAACCTCTGGTTGATGAGTGCCATGGTGTCTGCAACTGGGACCATGGTATTGAATTATTATTAGTGAATTATTTTTATTTGGAATGTCAAATAAACAACAAAATCATTAAAGTACAAAGTATGGCACTACGTTATAATAGCAGCAAGCATATTATATGCACAGGTTTGGAAGAAGGCGGACCTTCCAACAATAGAACAATGAGTGGTTAAAGTTTTTAAAATAGCAGAACTGGACAAATTAGCGATGATCAACAAAGAAAAAACACAAACAAAATTTTATCAAGAACTCGGAGCCATGTCTAAACTTTGCAAAAAAAAAAAGGAGAATGAAAAGTTTAATCTGTTAGAATCTGTGTAGGGAATTTAAAAACAATAACTAGCAGGCCAGAAGGAAGAATAAAAAAACAAACAAAGTAATAGCAAGGAAGAATTGAATTATTTATCAATGTATCCAACCCAAAGTACGGGAAATCACCAAAATGGGAGGGGTGGGATGAGGTGAAGGTAAAACCAAATATGAATATTGCATAGATGTTAGGTAGTATTGTAGTATTGTATTGGTTTATGTAGATATACATGTATTTGTTTCATATGACTATGTAAACTGATTTTTTTAAAAAAAAAACCAATAAATTTATAGCACCTCAGCTGCCTTGCAATATTAGTAGTCCTGCATTCAGGGAGTTCATTGTCTGTGTTATCCAACAGTATCTGTATGTTCCACGTTCCAAAATTCATTTCTCTCTTTTAACTGCAATGTCATGACCTCTCTAGATGTAGCAGTCCAGTCAGGGATAATAGGGGCAGCCTATGTCTAGGGCACCTTTTCTAGCTCCCTTCCCTATAGGATGAGCAGAAGGAACTCAGGGCGGTTTCCAGCATTCAATTACCAGAAAGAAAACCATATAGACAATTACATCAAAATAAACATATTCAACAATACAACAGCTACTGGAGTGCTCAACTGCCTCGGACCTTGAGGTAGAATGACTGAATCCATATCCACCACACATGTGCCAGTCTGATTTCACAATCCTGCCAATCCCTATTGGATAAATTATACTGTTTAGCTGGTATTGCACCACCTGACATCCATAGCAGCCAATAATGAAAGGACCAAGGCACTGCCATCTCTGGCTCATCCTCTGTTTGGATATCAGTCAGTATACCAACACTTTAAATCAAGAAATAGCTTTCTGAGATCTACAGAGATACTTTCAGAAACACCTCAGCAAACAAGAGTCCAAAAGTGGCAGTCTAAAACCCAGAACCTCAAGCCATGGCTGATAACAGATGAGAGACTCTCCCCTGGGCACACAGAAGACTGGGCAACTTGGAAAGCCCCGAACAGACTGTGTTCTGGCATCATAGAATCATAGAATCAAAGAGTTGGAAGAGACCTCATGGGCCATCCAGTCCAACCCCCTGCCAAGAAGCAGGAATATTGCATTCAAATCACCCCTGACAGATGGCCATCCAGCCTCTGCTTAAAAGCTTCCAAAGAAGGAGCCTCCACCGCACTCCGGGGCAGAGAGTTCCACTGCTGAACGGCTCTCACAGTCAGGAAGTTCTTCCTAATGTTCAGATGGAATCTCCTCTCTTGTAGTTTGAAGCCATTGTTCCGCGTCCTAGTCTCCAAGGAAGCAGAAAACAAGCTTGCTCCCTCCTCCCTGTGGCTTCCTCTCACATATTTATACATGGCTATCATATCTCCTCTCAGCCTTCTCTTCTTCAGGCTAAACATGCCCAGTTCCCCAAGCCGCTCCTCATAGGGCTTGTTCTCCAGACCCTTGATCATTTTAGTCGCCCTCCTCTGGACACATTCCAGCTTGTCAATATCTCTCTTGAATTGCGTTGCCCAGAATTGGACACAATATTCCAGATGTGGTCTAACTAAAGCAGAATAGAGGGGTAGCATTACTTCCTTAGATCTAGACACTATGCTCCTATTGATGCAGGCCAAAATCCCATTGGCTTTTTTTGCCGCCACATCACATTGTTGGCTCATGTTTAACTTGTTGTCCACGAGGACTCCAAGATCTTTTTCACACGTACTGCTCTCGAGCCAGGCGTCCCCCATTCTGTATCTTTGCATTTCATTTTTTCTGCCAAAGTGGAGTATCTTGCATTTGTCCCTGTTGAACTTCATTTTGTTAGTTTTGGCCCATCTCTCTAATCTGTCAAGATCGTTTTGAATTCTGCTCCTGTCCTCTGGACTATTGGCTATCCCTCCCAATTTGGTGTCGTCTGCAAACTTGATGATCATGCCTTCTAGCCCTTCATCTAAGTCATTAATAAAGATGTTGAACAGGACCGGGCCCAGGACGGAACCCTGCGGCACTCCACTTGTCACTTCTTTCCAAGATGAAGAGGAAGCATTAGTGAGCACTCTCTGTGTTCGTCCACTTAACCAATTACAGATCCACCTCTCCGTAGTTTTGCCTAGCCCACATTGGACTAGTTTCCTTGCCAGAAGGTCATGGGGGACCTTGTCGAAGGCCTTACTGAAATCCAGGTATGCTACATCCACGGCATTCCCCGCATCTACCCAGCTTGTAACTCTATCGAAGAAAAAGATCAGATTAGTCTGGCATGACTTGTTTTTGATAAATCCATGTTGACTATTAGCGATGACTGCATTTGTTTCTAAGTGTTTGCAGACCGCTTCCTTAACAATCTTTTCCAAAATCTTGCCCGGTATCGACGTGAGGCTGACCGGACGGTAGTTGTTTGGGTCATCCTTTTTTCCCTTCTTGAAGATTGGGACCACATTGGCCCTCCTCCAATCTGCTGGAACTTCTCCCGTTCTCCAAGAACTCTCAAAGATAGTTGCCAATGGTTCCGAAATGACTTCCGCTAGTTCCTTCAATACTCTGGGGTGTAGTTGATCTGGCCCTGGGGACTTGAACTCATTAAGAGCAGCCAGGTATTCCTGGACGACTTCTTTCCCAATTTGGGGTTGGATGTCCTCCAATCCCTCATCCACTCCATCTTGCTGAGGTTGAAGACTCTCTTTTTGTGAGAAGACCGAGGCAAAGAAGGCATTAAGTAGTTCTGCCTTTTCCCTATCCCCTGTCAGCATTGCCCCATCTTCTCCGCGAAGAGGTCCTATCGCCTCCTTGTTTTTCCTTTTTCTACTGACATAAGAATAGAAGCCCTTTTTATTGTTTTTAATGTCCCTGGCAAGCCTGAGCTCATTTTGTGCTTTAGCCTTGCGGACCTTTTCCCTACAGGTGTTGGCTATTTGTTTGAATTCTTCTTTGGTGATTTCTCCCTTTTTCCACTTCTTGTGCATGTCTCTTTTGTGTCTTAGCACAGTTAGAAGTTCTTTGGACATCCATTCTGGCTTCTTTGCACTTGTCCTATTTTTTCTCTTTGTTGGCACGGTTTGCAATTGCGTCTTGAGTATTTCACTCTTGAGAAATTCCCATCCATCCGTAACTCCCTTGTCTTTTAGTATCTGTGTCCACGGAATGCTGCTCAGCGTTTCCTTCATTTTTTGGAAATCAGCTCTCCTAAAGTCCAAAATGCGGGTTTGACTTGTCTTAGTTTCGGCCTTCCTTTGTACCTCAAATTGCAGGAGCACATGGTCACTTGCCCCTAAGGATCCTACCACTTCGACCGCATCGATCAGGTCCTCCGCATTTGTTAGGATGAGATCAAGAGTAGCCAATCCCCTTGTTGCCTCTTCTACCTTCTGGACCATGAAATTGTCTGCAAGGCAAGCGAGGAATTTGTTGGACCTTGTACTCTTGGCCGAGTTTGTTTTCCAGCAAATATCGGGATAGTTGAAATCGCCCATGACTACTACATCTCTTTTCTGTGCCTGTTTGGTCAACTGTTGGCAGAAGACTTCATCAAGTTCTTCCTCCTGGCTTGGGGGTCTGTAGTAGACGCCTACAACGACATCTTTTTGAGTCCCAGTTCCCTTGATTCTTATCCAGATGATTTCAAGCTGGTTTCCCAGATTGCTGTCTTGAATCTCTTCTGCAGCATAAGAGTTTTTGACATATAAGGCTACTCCGCCTCCTCTCCCCTTTGTACGGTTTCTGTGAAAGAGGTTATACCCCTCGATATCTACATTCCAGCGATAGGAGTCATCCCACCAGGTTTCAGTGATCCCTATGATATCATATTTGTGGTGTTGTGCTAAAAGTTGGAGTTCGTCTTGTTTATTTCCCATGCTCTGTGCATTAGTGTAAAGACATGTGAGCCCCTGGGATCTTCCCTTGAGCTGTTTAATTGGGATTATTGTGCTTTTGGTACTTGGTCCTTGTTGTGTTTGTGCAGCCCTCCGTTTAGCCTTCTGGCGATTCCCAGACATTATGGGTAAAGTAGTGTTCGCAAGGCTGTTGTCTCCCTCCCCCGGTGGACCTAGTTTAAAGTGCGTCTAATGAGGTTTGCGAGTCTGTGAGCAAAAAGGTGTTTTCCTACTTGTGTGAGATGCACCCCATCCCTTGCCAGTAGGCCATCCTCCTGGAAAAGCAGGCCATGGTCGAGGAAGCCAAAGCGTTCCTCCTGACACCATTTTCTAAGCCAGTCATTGACCTGTACTATTTTTCTGGCTCTTGTGGGTCCGTGTCTTACAACAGGGAGGAGGGATGAAAAGACCACCTGTACATTACATTCTTTTAGCTTTGCTCCTAGAGCTCGAAAATCATTTGTGATCTTTTGAAACGTATGCCTTGCAGTATCATTGGTTCCTACATGAATCAACATGAGGGGAGGACGGTGATAGGGCTTGAGGAGCCTGGTGAGCCTCTGAGTGATATGGTGTATTTTTGCCCCCGGTAGGCAGCATATTTCTCGAGCCATCCCATCCGGTCTGGAAATGACAGCTTCCGTTCCTCTAAGGAGGGAGTCGCCTACTACCAAGACCTGTTTACTTTCAGGAATGACAGGGCCCCTTTTGTGCAATGTAGTGTGTTGGTCTCCAGAAACGTGATCCTGTTGGTGTGAATTGTGTAGGTGAAAAGTGTTGTCCTCCTCCTCGACATCCCCGGTGCATTCGTCAAGGACAATCCATTGAAATTCGTCCAAGAGCCTATGGTTCTCCTGTATGTGTTCCTGTTGCTCCTGGTCTATGGTTGGGGATGGTACACCTGCAGGATTGTGCAAGTGTGAATGTTGTGAAGTGTTGTCCCAGTCAGGGCTATCCCCCGCACACTGATCAAGGATGAGCCACTGATCAGTATCTAAGCCATTCTGGTCTTCCCCAATATATTGTGTTTCTTGGTCAGGTGGTAGTTGTGTGAGAATTTGGAATCTATTGTGTAACTGCAGCTGAGCGGAAGTATTCTGAGGAGGCTTCTCATCATGAGATGCAGAGCCAACCTTAAATAAAGGGGCCACAAAGTGGAGTCTACAACATGTGAGTGTGGAGAAGAGCACACCACAGACCACCTATTACAATGCAGTTTGATCCCTAACACATGCACAATGGAGGACCTTCTCACAGTGACACCAGAGGCACTCCAACTGGCCAGCTATTGGTCAAAGGGCATTTAATATAATGCCAAGTTTTAAAACTCTGTGTCTTTTTTTTATTTAAAAAAATACATTACAACAGTACCCTTGGTTTGCTTTTGACATGATAAATATGATAAATAAATAAATCCTCATTAAGAACTACTCCTTCAAAACGTTTTTAAAAAATAACAATTTAGAAAAGTTTTGGAAGGATAAAAAAAAAACCATGATTTGCATTCCCCTTTGTTACACGTTGGAAATAAACTCATGATTTGATTAATTTCTGGATAATTCCTGAAAAAAACGATATATGTTTCACATAAGACTTGGTGAGTAACAGCTAGTTTTAGAATAAATGATAGCAGCACCATGGACAGAGTTCTCACTGTTTCGTTGATAATTAATAAAGGAAAATTGGATTAATTATCTAAATATCTGCTGGGTGTATGGAAATTAAACCAGTTTCCTCAGGATTAATTCAATTAGGCTTATTCTTCATCCTCCCAGTGATATTACCAAGCACTTGAAGGGATTTTTAGAAACACTCTACACTCCTTACAGCCAAACCTGCTGTTCCCCTTGTAAGACACTCATTAGTGCTTTCAGCTGAAAGTGCAATGGAAAAATATGTCCATTGCAACTACTCTTGCATATAGTTTTTTTTAAAAAAACATGAGTTATCGAAGGCTTTCATGGCTGGAATCACTCAGTTCTTGTGGGTTTTTTCAGGCTATATTCAGGAGAAATGCCTCTAGAACATGGCCATATAGCCCAAAAAAACCTACAAGAACTGAGAAAACATGAGTTGTTTCCATTCCATTTCTGAAGACATTTGTACCAAACCAAATAATGTATCCAACAAACTTATCTGACAACTATACCAGTCATATTGAATTGCTGCACCATTTGGAGGATAGAGAGCACCTTGTACTTGCCTATCTTCCAACCATTAAAAATGAGAAACCTATCAGAGGAAAGACTGCAATCATAAATGTATACGGGGTGCTCTCAAAACCTTCTGACTAAATGGACAGAACTTTCAATTTTATTATCTTCAACATTTAGATTCCAAACATGTAGGTTGTTGTGTTGATCTAAGATTTTGTTGTTATTTTCATCTGGAGGAAGCCTCTCTAATGCTGATAAGTCTTGCCAACTCAGGTTCAACTTATCTCAAACATACTATTCCTGGGAAGATTAATTTCCTTTCCAGCTATAGCAGTAATCTAAGCAGCAAGGGAGTCCAAGGGAGTAGGGTGGCAGAAAGTGTAATAGTTTCTGCTCATCAAAAGGTTCTGGTACTTTTTAAGGAACCCTCTGAGATCTGACTCTACTGGTTATACACATACAGTAATTAAGATACTATAAATAACGAACCTATCTTTTAAACAAGAGAACACTCTGTGCATGAGGTGAAAAGGAATATATTCCACAAAAGCCTGCTTTAGATAAAACTTGTCTAACTTCTAGTTTGCAATGAGACTGTTGGTTTTGTTGCAACAAGTTGATATGGCTTAGTTAACCCATCTAGAAATCATATCATTTGTGTGACTCAGTTAACTGTGTAATTTTGGTCATATTCTATACCACCTGATCGCTGACTCCACTGAGCCAACTTGAAAATGCCCTATGGCTTGTGTTCATTATTTTTGAAGATCGTCCAACTATAACTTTCCTTTTATTACTGTTTTATTCTTTCTCCTCCATTTCACTTGCTTTGTTAAGTGGGAAAGATCAGCTTATGTCATAGTTTTATGAGGTATCCATTTCACAATAAAAATTACCCCTCTGTGAACAACACCTGTTATCAATCATATTCACTTCCACTATAGCTCTGGTTGGCAATTCAGTATTGTGGCATCTCTATTTTTGAAGGATAAAAAAACTATTCTGTCTTTTTGCCCATCAGAGTCAGACCTCAACTGTGACAGGTTCATTTTCCTTCACCCGGCTTCCCTGAGGGAACTAATGTTAGCTGAGTTCTCCACAATTAAAACTGGGTTTAGAAGGACAGATTGGCAGCATTTTATAAAAAGCAAAACTTTAAAAATGATCATTATGGAATCTTAGGCTGGAAAACCCCTAGTGATGTGCACTGGCATAACTACTTCCTTGGGTATTGCACATGAAGGTATCTGGTTCCTCCTTTTTGAAGACCAGATAGGCAGCTTCACCCAAGTGAACTGATCATTGATTGACCATTGGATGCAAGTCATAGTTGTCTACCTACAACTAAACCTTTCACCTCCAATACCTTCCACAACAAAGATCCGCCTAGTCAAAGCCATGGGATTCCCTGTAGTAACCTACGGATGTGAGAGCTGGACCTTAGGGAAGGCTGAGAGAAGGAAGATAGATGCTTTTGAACTGTGGTGTTGGAGGAAAGTTCTGAGAGTGTCATGGACTGCGAGAAGATCCAATCAGTCCATCCTCCAGGAAATAAAGCCCGACTGCTCATTGGAGGGAAGGATACTAAAGACAAAGTTGAAGTACTTTGGCCACATCATGAGGAGACAGCAAAGCCTAGAGAAGACAATTATGCTGGGGAAAGTGGAAGGTAAAAGGAAGAGGGGCCGACCAAGGGCAAGATGGATGGATGGCATCCTTGAAGTGACTGGACTTACCTTGAAGGAGCTGGGGGTGGTGATGGCTGACAGGTGTGGGCTGGTCGACTGAACGAATGAACAACAACAAAAACCTTTCACCTCCAATCTTCCACCATAAATATATTGATGGTGCTCTACACTTCTTTACGGGTCCAATGAGATTTCAGACACATTCTGAAAGGACCTTAAATATCTTCCAAACCAACTCCTGCTAAATGCAGAATCTGTCACATAAGGTGAAACTAACTACAGGGTCCTGAAGTGTTCACTTAAACTGCATTTAGTTTTTTGGTCTTGACTCTTCACTCTCCCCAATAATCTTTTCTCCTGTGAGGCAATTCCATAGACATTTGGCTTCTCCTTTAACTCCTGCTATTATCTGCTGTGGATATCCCCAGGCAGAGAAAGTAATCAGGAAGTCATTTTAGGAAGGTCAGTAAACAATGTCCTTTTGGTACATGTTCCTGTGATGGTCCTTTTTGTTGATGTTGTTGTTGTTTCCTATGGCAAAGAAAAGAACTGCAGTTCTAAACTTATTCACTAAAGAATTAGTCAGTTCTTTGATCAATGAACCTTCAAAGTTTAACACTGCTCAGGCAATATTTCTATAATGGTTTACTGCTTCTGGCTGTTGTGTCAGAGATCACTCACAGAAGGTGCTTCTCAATTGACAGAGGAATAGACCCCATTGATTACAGGTGAAAAATTGAGGGGTAAGATGTTACTTACCTATGGAACTAAGGTAGCACTAGCTACATTATACAGAATTACAGCAGAAAATAATAAATGAATAAATGCATCAACAATCTGGAAAAGCAACAAAATGGTAAAAGGTCTGGAAGCCAAGGTCTAAGAGGAGCAGCTTAGGGATCTGGGTATGTTCAGTTTGGAGAAGAGAAGGTTAGGAGTTGACATGATAGCTATGTCTGAATATTTTAAAAGGTGTCTTATTGAGCATGGAGCAACTTCTGCTGCTCCAGGGACTTGGACATGGAACAACAGATTAGAACAACAGGAAAAGGAATTCTACCTAAATATTAGGATAAACTTCCTGACATTGAGGGCTGTTCAACAGTGGAATATACTTCCTCAGAGTGTGGTGGAGTCCCCTTCTTGGGCCCCTTCTAGGGCCCTTCCACACAGCCCTATATCTCAGAATATCAAGGCAGAAAATCCCACATTATATGAATGTGGATTCAGATAGCCCAGTTCAAATCAGATATTGTGGGATGTTTGCTTTGATATTCTGGGATATAGAACTGTGTGGAAGGGTCCCCACACTGCCCTTTATCTCAGGATCTTATCCCAGATTATCTGCTTTAAACCAGATTATATGAGTCTCCACTGCTAGATGATCTGCAATAAGCAGATAATCTTGGATCAGATCCTGGGGTATAGGGGCAGTATGAAAAGAGCCCTAGAAATCTTTAAATAGAGGTCAGATGGTTATCTATTGGGAATGCTTTGTTTGTGTATGGCAATAGTGTAGAACAGGATGGACCTTGTGATCTCTTCCAACTCTATAATTCTGTTATTCAGTGGTAATTGCTTTTGGAATGTGATATTGTTGTTTCTCCATTCCCCCTTTCCCCTGACAGGACACTTTGAGGAAAATCTCAGGGCCTTTCCACACAATCATATAATCCAGAATATCAAGGCAGAGTGGAGGTTCTAATCTGGGGAGAGTGCAGTTGAGCTCCCTTTGTCAGCTCCAGCTTCCCATGTGGGGACATAAGAGAAGCCTCTCATAGGATGGTAAAACATCAAAACATCTGGGTATCCCCTGGGTAACATCCTTGCAGATGATCAATTCTCTCACACCAGAAGTGACTTGCAGTTTCTCACGTCTCTCCTGACATGAAAAAAAAAATCATTCTTAGACCTTTCTCTTTTTTTTTCTGTGTTGCAAGCCAACTCGGTACTGACATTTGGGTATGGTGAGATGTAAATAAAATACCAAAATAGATGATAAAGATTAGATGTACCTTCCTGAAGCAGATTCAAATGAGCTGAGTATATTTGATTGCTTATGAAAGCTTGCCAGAATGATTTTGATTTATATATTTTAATGTTTATTTGGAATATTTAAATAAATGTTCACTTCAGCAGTTTTAGGCAATCAGAGAAAAGCCCATTAATCTGTACTGTTGGCTGAAGAATGAGACAGCACCATTTGTTTGGGGCTTTGGGATGCCACACAACAGCCATTATTCCTGCATGAAACTAAGCTACTCAACGCTTCTGCACAGGAAGAAAAGATGGCCTTCTTTTTCTGTAAAAGCAGCAGGGAAATCTAGGTACATTAGGCAGGATGCAATTACCAATTTGGACTGAGTCCAGAGCTTGCAAGATAATGTATTCCATCTTTGGGTAAGTCATATGGGATGCCCAATGATGACGTTGTAACAAGACAGTGAATTCACATCTTTTGCATCAGCAGTTATATTTCACAGCCAATTTTGTTTTTACAAATAATCTTTCTCCATGACACTTTTTTCAAAGGGAGATGAAAAAGAGGGGAAATTAATTTGTTTTCATTGCATTTTCAATTGCCTCGGTGGCAACCTAAGAGTGAAGAAGCAATGCTCCAAATGAAGCAGATGTTTCCAACACCTCACACTCTTTGGAGATCGAGAAATTGTTTCCTTAGCAACGGAAACTTATGCAAACTCTGAAAATACCTTTTCTCTGTGCCGGATTTCCTTATCCCCCCCCCCTCCCCATTTAATGCTTGGTGTGCTTATTAGCCTCTTAGGTGGAACCAAACATCCAGTGGAGCTTCGAAAGAGAAGCTAAACAGAATGGAGTAAACAAGGCGAGTGTGTTTTCTGGAGCTTTCATCTATCAACATCAATTATAGATTGAAGAATTAACTCACTAGGAGATATCCCTCCTCTGCATGACCATCGCTCAAGAATTCTTCACACTTCTGTCAAAACAACAGAAAGGGGAGGGGGAGAAGATGATTTAGCAAAGTGGCTTTGTAACTTTTTATCCCACCATATTTGCTGCTTGTCGGGGAACACAATGAGAGAAGTGTGTGAGATGATGGGGAAATGGAAACCCAGACAATTAAGGAGCACCAATTATGCTCTAGGGCATTTTCTCAACTTAATGGTGAGAAGATTTTGTTAAGCTTAAAATGCAACAGCCATCTGTTGCTTTTCAACATGAGAGAAACCATGCGGGACGGAGGAGGAAAGCTGTTTCTGACGTTTATTGAGACAGCGAGAATGTTGAAGTTGTGGAGGAATCACGTATTTCCTTTTCACCACAGATGATCTATGCCTTGTTTGCTCTGAAACAGAAGAAGCAGCTCATCCCCAATGCTGCTATCATGGAATGAAGACCCTATGAAAAGCAGCACTGACCATATAATTTGCACCCAGATTGCAGGGCAAAGCTAGCTATGAATGGGAGGGGGCTCTTTGATGGTCTCCTTGAATGTGGAACCAGAATACAAAAGAGTGCCTGGAATGCATACCAGGACTCAGCACTAGCAGAGGTCAGAGTGGTGAGACTATTTAAGTTTGCCCTTTCCCCTCATCTCTCTCTTTGGTCCAGATTTCAACACCCCCCTTCCTTCCTTCAGTGCAGGGCAAGTCCAGCTTCTCACTTTGTGGTGGGGAGTAGATTTTTTTTCTTATTAGTGGTTTTTTTCTTCTTGTTGTCTTCCCCGTACTGCATCTGGAAGACTTTGTGAATTGTCTGAAGGTGGTGTCTACAAATAAGTACACATGAGCCATTCATGGGAGTTTCAGCCTTACAAAGTCTTAGTTTTTCTCTGCCAAATAATGTTTTATAACAATGTCTCTTGGTGAATTGGGACTTAGACGTTCTGATGTCCCCACCCCTTCATTAATAAGGGTCATCAAGATCCCTCCACGTGTAAGCCCCCCTTAGCCCAGAGGCAAGATGATTTGAATGACATCCCGCATGGCCACACCAGGACCAAGCTCCCACAAAATCCCACAATTCAAGCGGGGAGGGGTCTACTCCACAGTAAAACCCCAAAGTTTGTTCCTCAGCTTTCTTGTGACATGCTTACAGCTAGTTTTGGGGATCCTTCTTTCCCCAAAATGCACTCATGGATGCTCACCAATGTCTTCTGTGCCAAGCCGTTCCATGCACTATCCTGTGACAAGAACAACTGTTTAATGGTCCCATCCTAACTAATGTGCTAATGCAGGGAAAGCAAATATAAACAAACAAACAAACAAATATGCATGTGAGCTGCATGGTTTCAACTTGGAAATAAAAAAATCTTATGTGTTTCCAAATCAGGCAACTAAAGCTGACCCAACTTGGCTGACCCACAGTGGCATGGGAACCAGCCAAACAGGCCATGAGGTTGAAGGGGGAATTATGCCAGTGCGATTTATAGTTGGGCTACCAGGCTGGAAAATGGAGAGTGCTCCTGTACATGTAATGGTTTTCTAGAGAAGAATTTCTGTAGCTCTTGCTTGTCACACAAACACATAAAAAGTCTTACTGAAATTCCCTTGTAAATGCAACCATTAATGGTACAAATACCCTCTCCACACTTCAGTTTGGGTTTTTTAAAATTTTAAGAATAAGAAACCCACTCACCATGTCCTGAGTATCATGTCATCACATATTTGCTTATCACCTTTGGGTGGATGAAAGGAGAGAAACCTGGACTATAGCCTTCTAGTGACTTTAATTTCCCTAAGTCTATACGCTGTGAATGGTAGAGCACTTTCCAGGCAATGTGTCTGATGTGAAGAAGCACTGCAGAGGAAAGTAATGAAAATCAATTGAAGCTAAATATTCAAAAACAAAAAACCCAAGAATTAATTTTCCTAATCTCCAATTCATTTTTTGGTCCTTTTATGATAAACGTAGATAGAACAAATGTGGATTGTTCACTTCATTTTCCCTTCATTTTTCCAGGTGAAGATATTCTGCTTTCAGGGGATTTTGGGGCAGAACATGTGAATACGTAGAATCAAGGCAGAATCATAGAATCAAAGTGCTGGAAGAGACCACAAGGGCATCCAATCCAACCCCCTGCCATGCAGGAACACATAATCAAAGTACCTTGACAGATGTCCATCTAGCCTTTATTTAAAAACTCCAGAATAGGAGACTCCACTACACTCCAAGTCTGCAAAATCCACAGGTAGACAGCTGGTACCATCATAGAGTTCTTTTTAATGTTTCAATGGAATCTCTTTTCCTGAAATTTGTATCCACTGTTCTATGTCCTGGTATCTACAGCAACAGAAAACAAGCTTGTTTCATTTTCAAAATGATATCCTTTCAGATACTTGTCACGTCACCATTTAACCTCCTCTTCTACGGGCTAAAGATGTCCAGCTCCTTAAGTGCTGCTCATAGGAAATGGTTTCCAGGTTTTTTACCATTTTGGTTGGCCTCCTCCATCTTGTTCCTTCCAAGCATTACTTCAACTCTTTCCTCCCACTCATTAATCCCTTCACACGTGCTTCTTCTTATTCAAGGCCTTTCAACGTGTAAGTAAGTACTCCATGCTTGAACAGGCTGCTTTCCCTGTGGAATGGCAAGCCATTGCATGTGTACAAAGGTCTTTCCACCCATCCCCTCTTTGCCTTAGTGAGTGAACCGTAGAATTGGTCCATCAGTTCTACTGTGCGGGCAATCTTGATTTAAATTTTAAAAGCCCCAGCAAAGCACAGGGTTCCAGCAACAGTAAGAGCCAAGGTCTATTAATTTTACCGGCTATATTGCCGTTGGCATAGTTTCCTTGTTATGTGGAAGGCACTGAGGCAGGATTCAGATGGGAGTCAGGAGGAAAAAAGCTTTTAGTGAGGTGCACCTTGAAGCCGATAATGCATGTATCCGTGGCCAAAACTTTCTTCAGGCAGAGCACCTATTGAGTAAGTGTGCAGTAATTGAAATTAAAGCTGAATTCCCGCTGTCTGGAAGAGTGCTCATAGAGGTCTTTCAGACTGCAAAGCCCAGTTTTGAGTGTCATTCTATACAAACTGCTGTGAAGCATTTAAGACATTCCAATGCGGGACAAAAGAGGAGCATCGTGCATTTAATCAACACTAAATTGTTTTCTTCCCTTCTTTTAGGAAGTAGTCTATTACTCCATCATATCACATTCCTTCTGATTCATTCGCCAGGAAATTATCTATCACTGAAAAGATGATTGGGCCTCTCGATTAGCAAACACAGTCACTCATTGTCTTTTGTAGTGTTGTTATCATCATATGTCTGATGGAACTGTTTGATACTTAGCAAGGAAAAGTTATTTTTGGATACAACTCTCTCAGGCATTCTGGAAACTGTGCTTCCCCCCAAAAGCAATTTTCCTAAATTCTGGTTTTCCTTTGCCTCTTTACCATAGTAACTAACACCGACTAGGGTGTTGCAGTATGCAAAGGTAGTACCTTAAATATCGAGCAAAGGCAGTTAGTGTTAATTAACTGAAAGAATGAAGCAAGGTGTTCCAGGAAACCAGTATGATGTAGTTGTATGAGTACTAGACTAGGAGCCTGGGAGAGTGAGGTTCAAATCCCTACTCAACCATAGAAACCCACTTGGGCAAATCACATTTTCTTATCCTCAGAGGAAGGCAAGGGAAAATCCCTGCAGTACAAATTCTGCCAATAAAAACCCACGATTTGTTGTTGTTTATTCATTCAGTCACTTCTGACTCTTCATGACCTCATGGACCAGCCCACGCCAGAGCTCCCTGTCAGCCATCACCACCCCCAGCTCCTTCAGAGTCAAGCCAGTCTCTTCAAGGATCCCATCCATCCATCTTGCCCTTGGTCTGCCCCTCTTTTTTCCCCTTCCTTTCCCTCAGCATCATTCTCTCTAAGCTTTCCTGTCTTCTCATGATGTGGCCAAAGTACTTCATCTTTGCCTCTGATATCCTTCCCTCCAATGAGCAGGTAGGTTTGTCATAAGTCAGAAATTACTTGAAGGTGCACAACTCCCTCAGAGTTACAAAATCCTTGCCCAGAAACCAGATAGTGGCTTTCTTTCAGTGGGGATGGAAAACCCACTTTGTCTTTTTATTCGAATGTTAAAGGTACTCTTCAAAGTATGGAACTTATTTTGAGATTAGGGTTCAGAACCTTGGATAGCTGTCTCTGTCTCAACAGTAGACTGGTTTTGTATCAACAATTCAATATTGTTAACCTGCCCACCTCAGAATTTGCCATGTTGTTTTATGTAACACTGAACTAAGCAAATACATATAGATTTTCCAAAATCCACATGCTGTTCACTCCATCCTCAAGGTGGGTCATAGCAAGAACACTGCCTGCCAGAATAAACTGACCAAACATGACACGGAAGTCATAGAGGAGCTGTATCCATGCACCAACAAGCTGTCGCTTTGATAAAATGACTTTCCCCAGTGGGACTGTGCACTGAAGCACCATTGTGATTAGCCACACTAAATCTCTATCAGGGTGCTCATGGTGGCATAAAAAGAACATTCTGATATCCCTACCACCACAGCTTTCACTGTTAATGTGATGATTTGAAGAGAAAATTGTTTCCATTCTAGAGTGCGGTTGAGAATCATGGAACTGTGTTTTAATGGAAAAGATTCTTCTTCTTTTGTAACTGGACCACTGCATTTTTTAAAAATGTGACATCAGGCTCAACTCAAGTGAAACTAAACCCCTTCAAGCAAAAGGAACACTCACTTCCAGCAGAACAAGTTACCCTCAGGCCTTATTGTATGAGCTGGTGCAGCAGATAGGTCAGAAAAGCAGAAACTTTTTCATTAGGCCATCTTCTTTTAGATCGGGAGGAATATTTATGTGGATGCAATTAGAACTATAGCTCTGAAAGTCTCTTAGATCATAGCTATATGAACCAAATAAAATGGACTCCCTTGCAATTTCTGCAGGGAGTTTACTTGACATATGGTTGGATTTGCTTCCAACAGTTTATCTGAGCTTCCAAGATGTTGTGAGCCCTGTGTTTTGGAACAGTTGGATCCAGTCTAATCCAGTGTCCACATGTCCAACAGACCCACTGCTTTGTTGCCGGCCAGAAGCATTCAGAAGCAGAGCCCTCAAAGAAGCTTTCTGGTGATGTTGCTTCTGGTAATATCACAACAGGGCATCCAGTAATGCAACCAACAGAACTGATATTGTCAGAAAAGTTCTGCAAGGGAGCTAGTTCTGGCTGGTGACAGAGCGATGGTGGTAGCAGAAGCAGCCCCAATACACTCTCAGCCCAGCCAGCCACCTGGACAACAAAAGCGGTCAGGAGATGGTCCCATGCTGCATTGGGGTAACTCTGGGGCAATTTACTCCATAGTATTTTGGTAAATGTAGATATTACAAATACCTTGTGTGATGGGTTCTTTTTGTACATTGCAAATCAGGTGGATCCAGATTGTCCACTGACCAAGGTAGTCATAGTGCTATGGTGCTCGAGAATGAATGCCTCGTTTTTGCATGTACGTATACTTTCTAAGATACAATTACACAGAAATTAAAATAAAGAAATAGATAGTGATGGTTAAACACAAAATGCCTCAACCTGCAGATTAAGTGGGCTTAACAGACCCATTTCATACATTTCACTCAGTGACTCAGGTAACACATATAAGTCCTTAGTCTTATTGTCAGTCTCAGAGTAGACCCATTGAATCAACTACATTTACCAATATATGTAACCATTGCCTCAGTGATTCTACCCTTGCTGTAACTAACAGAATTCCAACCAAAGGCAAACATTATTTCAAATACTTATTTGCAAGTAAGCACATCATCATCATAACAAGTTTTGCATTTTTATTGCTATTCACATACTCAACCTGCTCATGTATAGCTATCAATGTCTGTCCCTACTTATTTCATCCTGTGTTTCTGAGGCCGCAGACACTAAAATCCAGTTTGAAAATGGATTAAAATAAACCAGCCTTGCTGTGCAGTGCCTACAGAAAGACCCGGGGAACTAGTTCAAGGCTGGGACAATGGCCACAGTATCTGCTGAATGCCAATCAGGACCAAACCCAGGAACCACAGTATCTCCAGCTAGACAGACACCAGAAAACAGTCTGCTGAGATCACTGGTGTGCATATGCCTGTCTGCTTAGGCTCAGTGCTGGTCAATGTAGATGTGACCCCAATCTAAAGAGCAATCTAGTTGCCCTTAAGACTTGTGTGTGTGTGTGTGTGTGAAAGAGAGGAGCAGATGACAGGAAGAGAGAATCCCCATTGATCTAAAACACACAAGGTGACAATTAAAATTCTACCTTTATAAAGGATGTGATCTTATGAGATTTGACAATTACATTTTAATTAATACAGTCAAGTCTGCAGCTTTGAATCAGCTGAGACTTCTGATTAAATGTGTAGACAAATCTGAAGTATCTCAAGATATCACATGCAGACTGGAAGCCTAAACACAGCAGAAACCTTAAAAGAAAAAGCAGACATTCTGTCATAGAACATTCCTCCTACCATATTAAAAACAGTATTCCTTTGAGGTCAGTGACCTGCCTTGCTCAGTGTCCCATCTATATTAATAACCCCTAAAATACGTTTATGCGGCAGCCATTGCACTATGAAACATCTAAATTAGGTGGACACTAAGGCCCCTTCTACACTGCCCTATATTCCAGGATCTGATCGCAGATTGCTTATCCCAGATTATATGGCAGTGGAGACTCAAAACAGATACTCTGGGATCAGATCCTAGGATATAGGGCAGTGGAGAAGGGGCCTTAGGGCATTGCTACTTGCCAAGTTCTACTGTGGGCATGGCTGTCTACATTGTGAAGGAAGGAAGGTGGGAAGGGATGGATGGATAAATGGATGGATGGATAATATATTATTGTACTCTAACAAGACAATCTCATCTTTAGTGTTATGGTTTGAATGTACAGCTGAATCCCTACATTTGCAATTGTAACTTTTTGAAGATTTAATTGTTCACAGATTTGATTAAAATATTATTTCTAGCAATCTCTATTAATTCCAGTATGATTCTGTCATTAGTTTTGGAATCATGCTGGAAAATGTAGACTTTCTTAGGGAGATGTTTTCTCATGTAAAAGAAAAACCCTGTCATTTCATTCATGTTTTTTTCATATCTGTGAGGGGTCCTATGCCCCTAATGTTAGTGAATGTGGAGAGCTGACTATAATCAGAATGGAGTTCTGAGGATGCTTGCCATAGATGCAGGCGAAACGTCAGGAGAAATGCCTCTAGAACATGGCCCTATAGCCCGAAAAAATCCACAAGAACTGAGAGAATGGAGTTTCATGTAAGATGTGGCCTTATGACATTTTGTTAGATTGTAAGAGTTATGCGTATTAAAGCATTTTTGAAAAACAACATCAGAACCATAAAGTTTCATTGACTGCAGCAAAAAAATAATATTTCACTTCTGGAGACTGGGAGTAATGAATTTGTCGAATTCCTTTCAAAGGTGTCAAGGTAATGGCCATCTCTGCATCTTTGCTTCTGAATTTCTCAGGGAAAAGCTTGCTGTAACAGTTTCTGCCTACTGATATTTATAATTCCAGTAATATCTACATCAGATATGGACATTATACAGCCTGTGAGCCACATGAGGTCTTTAAGAGGGGTCTGATATGACTTTTGAGACTCCCATTGTTACCGCATGCACCTAGTGCTTCCCAAAAATTTGCTAAAAACATGTAGGGTTTTTCAGTTGAAAGAAATCTATTCAGTTTGACAGAAATTTGCTGAATAATTGGGGGCTATCCTGGAGAAAAGGGGGTAAAGGACAAAAAGGGACAAAAAATGTACCCTCTAAACTCACTCCAACTTTGACAATGTCCCAAACTCTGTGCGTTAGTAAATTCATTATCTCAGTTGTTGAATGTTGAGTCAACACACAAGTCAATCCCATCGATTCAATGAATCTATTCTTGTTTGGACTATTAATACAATTGTTGTTGTTGTTCATTTGTTCTGTTGCTTCCAACTCTTTGTGACCTTATGGAACATCCCATACCAGAGCTCCCTGCTGACTGTCACCTCCCCCAGCTCCTTCAGAGTCAAGCCAGTTGCTTCAAGGATACCATCCATCCATCTTGCCCTTGGTCGGCCCCTCTTCCTTGTTCCTTCCATTTTCCCCAGCATAATTGTCTTCTCCAAGCTTTCCTTTCTTCTCATGATGTGCCAAACTACTTCATCTTTGCCTAGAATTAATAGAATTAGAGGCCAGGAATTAAGTGTCATCCTTTCTGGTCACCCAGAATGGTGTCATGATGGCCTTCCAATACTGGATATTGCATAATACTGCTCTTCAGTCTTAGAAGCGTGCCAACCCTTAACTGCAACACAGTGTAACAACTGTCCTAGCTTTCCACATTGGAGAAAAGCTGGAAATAGAAACAGGAGCGATGGTGAGAAAAGCAGCAGAAGCTGAAAAGCAACTCACTTGAGGTTAGGCTTTGCACTCTATGGATGAAAATCTGTAATAACTGGAGATGGAATGAGAAAGATGTGTTTTAGACTGTTGCAGATTTGCTGTGTGTGTGGTAATTGATTAATTTCCTTTAAAATATAAATCACTGTTTTCATTAACTTCTTGTTGTTAAAACCAATTGGCTGCATATTCATTTCTTGGCAGAAATGAGTTATGGAACTTTTTTTAAGTCTGTACACAGCAGCTGAAAAACCATTGGAATTTTCCAAAAGCTGAAATGATTAATTGTCATTCAATTATTTCCTGACTATGTTCAAATTAGAAAATAGGCTGACTTTGATCAATGAGTAGAATATTCAGCCAACTCTGCTTTGTCGCCAAGAATATTCCTGAGGATGAGGACAGAGATGAGAAAAACAAGGGGATGATTGGTCCTCTGTCTCTGCAACAAGCAATCTGTAGGCCAGAAGTGATGCATGGAGCAATTTTGTCTTTCCCCTCCTCCAGCCCAAAGATATCTGAATCTCATTTAAGAAAAGGGAAATATAGCTGCTACAGTGCTTTGCAGAAGTATTTGCATCTTCCCCTTTGACTTCCTACCTTTTGTTGTATTGCACCTGGAACTGAAATGGATTCAACTGGAATTCGTACTGCATGATAGACACAAGATACCCAGCACAGTGCAAAATATATTTATTGTAGCACAAACATTAAATAAATAATAACAAACTGGGACAAGGTCAAAGGGATATATGAAAACTTCTGTTAAGACATTGTTTGTTGAAAGTGATTGTAGCAAAGAGACTAACCACACATAACGGGGGTTGGTTAGGTGACAAAAACCTCTTTTATTTTCATTCAGCATGAGGTTGGACTACATTATCTCCACGTTATCCTACAATTCTGTGATTCATGAGTTAATGACCACAAATTTGATTTCAATTGACTGTCTTTGCTTTGTATGTCATCTAAATCTAATTTCCAGTTTTTTCCAGTTTTGTTGATATGGGATTTCCATGCTGCTTAGTAGATAGATTGGGGTTTTTTCTTGCCATACATGTATTGTCCTTTCTATATGTTACATGTGATGACATTATGCTCTGTATATATTTTCATTTCTTGACTTTTCATAATAGTTATAAATGTCACATTTATTAGTTGTTTGTTTTGTTCATGTGATGATCATATGTCTCTTTTGTATTTCATCTTCAAGCTGCCACTGGACCCTTATGTTTTGACTAAAGACAATGGATAGCTCATTCATGACCTTATCACAAAGGCTAGGCAAAGCATTCCACTTTGCCTGGCTTCATGGAGGAAAGAGAGGGGAAGTGGGGTGAATCTCTTGCCCCATGTGCAATTCCCTCTGGCGAATGCTTCCCCTATCACACATGCCTTTCTAGGGATTATCTGCGCTGGCTCCATTGGAACCAGCATGACACAGGAAGCCTCCCATGTTGTGAGGGAAGTGTCCACAGACACTTCCACCCTGGTTGGAGGCAAAGCCTCCATCGCAAGTCACACAATGTTGTGTGATGGCCAGCATGGGACTCCATCCCCAAAACAGGTTGGAAGCATCCTAGGACACTGAATTTAGTGAGTGTGATTATGTCTTTTGTGACTGGTATCAAGGCATCCCTTGAAGTGATGCCTGATAGCTTCATACTTCAAGCTTACTATCTTGAGACCTTAGTCTAACTACTGATCCCTCCAACTTTATCAGCATTGTTGTCGTATTGTTGTCATCATGTTGGTTTTGACTTACAGCAGTCCTCTGAATGGAGACCTCCAAGAGCCCTGCTCAGTCCTTGGAAACTCAGGCCCATAGTATTATATCAATCCATGTCTAATCTGTAAATAGCCTGGATGATTTTTGTACTTATCTATTTCTCTCCCATCTGAAGCTATGCCCAGATAGAGTGAGCATCTTGGGGTTTTAAAAGCTTGTGTTATAATAGTTTAATAATCATATAAATATATTACCCAACTCCAATTTGTCACTGTGAATGTGCCTGTGTCCCACTGAGCAAGATGGAGACCCCATCTAAACTGCCATATAATGCAGTTTCAAAATGCATCTTAACTGAAGTGGATATGAGTCTACACTGTTAATACTGTTTTTATTAATGTTTTATTTACTGTTTTAATTGTTGTTATATTGCTTTGTTATATGTAGTGGCATTGAATTGTTGCCAAATATAAGCTGTCCTGAATCCCCTTTCGGGGGTTGAGAAGGAACGGAGTAGAAATACCGGAAAGAAATAAAAAAATATAATGTAGTTCAATGCAGCTGAACTGCATTCTGAAAATGTATTATATTGCAGTGTATATGGGGCCTCAATCCAATTTGGAAGTGGATCAGATTTAAACATTTAGAAGATAACCTCCAAGTGAATCTGTTTTAATTAGACACAAGATGCAATACTTTGGCCTTGTGTCAGTACATGCACTTGGAATATTCAAAAGTGGTATTTAAAATCAGTGCTATAGTTACATGATCCATCAGTGAGTTCTGGGCATGTTTTCAGATAACACTTTTCCAATTTCACATTTTTGTGTTTGTCAAAGAAATTGAAATAACACCAACCAGTAACCCAAACACCCCCTGAAGTTTCTGCTACTCTCAACAGTAATCCTACATGTGTTGACTCTACAAGGTTCAGCCACACATACAAACTTACAGCCAAGCAAACGAATTAAAGATGAAGATGAAGAAAACAAGGATGGGAGGAAGAGAGGGAAAGCTGAAGGAAGATTACGTCTTCTGAATAACAGTTTTCATAATCCCTCATAGAGCTAGGTTAACTATCAAACAGCTTGTATCTCATCTGTTAAATGGTATTTTGTCTTCTATGGCCAAATTAATGAGGAAACCCTGACCATCATTCTGTGAATCAGAGATTTTCCAGCTCTGTAGGACAGCTTTTTAAAAAGTATCCACATAATGAACATTTAGAAATTAAATCCAGTCCAACATTTTGGACTGTATGGACAAACCTGGTGGCAAAGCTGTCCTGTTGTTGTTGTTCATTCGTTCAGTCGTCTCCGACTCTTCGTGACCTCATGGACCAGCCCACGTCAGAGCTCCCTGTCGGCCGTCACCACCCCCAGCTCCTTCAAGGTCAATCCAATCACTTCAAGGATGCCATCCATCCATCTTGCCCTTGGTCGGCCCCTCTTCCTTTTCCCTTCTACTTTCCCCAGCATAATTGTCTTCCTCCTCCAGGAAATAAAGCCCGACTGCTCACTGGAGGGAAGGATACTAGAGACAAAGTTGAAGTACTTTGGCCACATCATGAGGAGACGGGAAAGCCTAGAGAAGACAATTATGCTGGGGAAAGTAGAAGGAAAAAGGAAGAGGGGCCGACCAAGGGAGCTCTGACGTGGGCTGGTCCATGAGGTCACGAAGAGTCGGAGACGACTGAACGAATGAACAACAACAACAGGACAGCTTTGCCACCAGGTTTGTCCATACAGTCCAAAATGTTGGACTGGATTTAATTTCTAAATGTTCATTATGTGGATACTTTTTAAAAGAGCATAATTCTTATCTTCAATGATAAGATCTAAGGGGGATGTGAGACCAAGGAGAAGAACGGGGGTGAATATATGCGGCAGTTTGTATTAGCATTAATAATTGCTGCTTTCAACATCAGATGCCAAAAGTTCCTGAATAGGTTGGCATAAGTAGTGCAGTTCTCCGTTGATTGCTATCACTTATCACTCATAATTGGGATAGAAAAAAGGATGTCTGGATCCTGTTTCAGGGGGAAAAAACCGTTGTCAAATGATGACTATAGAGTACATGGGAGGCAAACGAGATGAGCCATTTCAGGTGATGATAATTAAACGAAAATGAGCATCTGAAAATGAGTGGCAGAAGATTATGTATGCTGAGCAGGAAAGAAGATAAATAGCATGCAATGACTTTACTCATCAACTGTGCGGGAAGCAAGGAGAAAACTATTTTAGGACATACTGTCTGGAGTGTATTTGCACTACAAAAATTGCACACCCAGACAATAAAATTATGGATGAGTAGATGGGTGGATAGATGCTTCACAAGGAGATGGTGACACTCCTCTCCTACTGAGAAAGAAGTGGGTTGTAAATGTCAGAGGAAGATTAAGAACATTGTCAACACAAGTGAGGGAGTAGGACCACTTTGTTGGTTCCTATACCCTGGCTTGTTTTGCGGAACAAATGGAAATGGATCATTTGCACTTCCAGGTTGCAGACATGGACCAAGATTTTATAGCATGTGACCTGAAGATGACACCTTTGTAGATGCAGAAATGTAGTTCTGCTGCCGTTGACCATTTACTATAGCACATACTTGATGAGCATGAGATAATGTGTTACTTAAAGTTACGTCAATAAATTTGTTATTTGGTTTCATTTATAGGATTGGTAGATAGCATGTGTAGTAGATTGTGTGATGGACTAGGACACTGGGAGACCAAATCTCCAAATCTGGTAACAAAATTCCATATTATTTCACCAAAAAACAAAAAAAATGACTTGAAGGCATACAACAATAGCATACCATCCCAGTGTTATGTCAGCTCCACTGGCTGCCGGTCCAGTTCTGAACACAATTCAAAGTGCTGGTTTTAACATATAAAACCCTATATAATTCTGGCCCAACGTACCTCTCTGAACGTATCTCCATCTACATCCCACCTTGAAGTTTAAGATCTTTTGAGGAGGCCCTACTCTCAACCCCACCTTTGTCGCAAACACACTTGGTAGGGATGAGGGACAGGGCCTTCTCGGTGGTAGCTCCCTGCCTGGGAAAATTATGTTATTTAAGTCCCTCCTTTCCTTCAGAAAGAAGTTAAAAACGTGGATGCGGGACCAGGCCTTCGGGTAATTATGCTGACAATGATAATGACAATGATGACAATCACTGTGGAAATGGACTATGGACAAGGTTGATGGAGTCTCTAAACACAGAAATAGGCTTAGATAAGGCCACTAGGCTGTTATATTTAAACAGACTTTAATTGAATTGATTTAATGTTTTAACTGTATGTAATTATTGGATTTTATTATGTATTTTATCATGTGCACATGGAGGCATCAAATTGTTGCTGGCTGGAAGCCACCCTTAGCGCGTGCCCCCCCCCCCCGGGGGGGGGGGGGTTGAGAAAGGCAGGGTATAAATATCTGAACTAAATAAATAAATAAGAAATAAGATTACCACTGAAAAATACCAGAAAAGTAACCAAAGTGGAAGTTGAGGCAGGGGATATTTAAACTAGAAGACACCACAACCACTCTCAAGCTGGGTTGCTGTAAGTTTTTCAGGCTGTATGGCCATGTTCCAGAAGCATTCTCTCCTGACGTTTCACCAGCATCTATGGCAGGCATCCTCAGAGGTTGTGAGGACCTCAGAACCTCTGAGGATGCCTGCCATAGATGCAGGCGAAATGTCAGGAGAGAATGTTTCTGGAACATGGCCATACAGCCCAAAATACTTACAGCAATCTAGTGATTCCAGCCATGAAAGCCTTCAACAACACACTCTCAAGCTTTCTGATCTGATGTCTAAAAGGTATGTTAGGGATGAATGCCTCTCTCAGAGGCTTTATGAAATTGGCGGAAATGGAACGTGATTCCAGTGCATTTGGGAGTGATTAAATTGTCTTCTCACACTATGATTGATTAAATACAAAGTAAAGCTCAGCTTTGTAATGCTTCACCTGTATATACCTCTGCCCAAAAGAGTTAGTTAAGATGCCTACTTCCAGCACACAGCATGGGATTTTAGCCTTAGAATATGTGCTCTCTTTATTAAGACTTTCTATGAGTTGAATTAATGCAGTTTGACACCACTGTAGCTGCCAGAGCTGCATAGAGGTGCAGCAGTGGAATCATTGGAGTTATAGTTTTACAAGGTCTGAAGCCAAGGAGTGCTGGTGTCTCATGGAACTACAAATCTCAGGATTTTATAGTATTGAGCCATGGTCGTTAAAGTGGCATCAAACTCATTAATTCTATAATGTAAATGTACCCTATCAGAGGTTATAGAGACCGGAACACTATGGCACATTCTAGGACCATTGGTTACCCCCAAGACTTCCTTTCACAATTTATTTCCTTATTTGATTTATTTATTTACACTATTTCTTGACTTGACTTAGGCGATCCCTCGTTTTCCAAGGATGATTGTCCTCCAATATTCTTGTGTGTCCGTATGTGGCTGTGGAGCCCTATTCTTGCTCTGCATCTTCTTCCGCAGTGAGGGCATTGGTTTCCAGGTGGAAGGCGGTCTCGGTCAGCCTATTTCTATCCCACCTTTCTCAAACCTGAAGGTGACTCAAGGTAGCTTACAATCAGGCAGCCATTTGATGCCTTAACATCATTAGTCTAGCTTTCTGTTGACCTATGCAGCTCGAAAGACAGTTGTGTCTGTCAAATAGGAAATTTAGGTACTGTTTTATGCGGGGAGACTAATTTAACTAATTTACAACACCATAAAACCTTCCAGCAGTGTGCAGAAGAATGAGGAAGTACTCCATCAAAGGACTTGCCACAAACGGACGGTGAAGCAGCAGCTCCCCCTGTGGCCGGAATGGAGTTGGAATTGACCATACCCTCATGAAGCTGGAAAAAACTGGAATGTTAAATTGCCTCTATGTCTGTCTATATATGTTGTATGTCTAATTGGCATTAAATGTTTGCCATGTATATGTGCATTGTAATCCACCCTGAGTCCCTTGTGGGGTGAGAAAAGCAGAATATAAATACTGTAACTAAATAAATAGATGATAGATAGATAGATAGATAGATGATAGATAGATTGATGCACCTGAGCTAGCTTTCAAGATTCATATTTATAAAACATAGAAAAACAAAGTTTTCTTCATGCAGAGGTTAGACTGTGTTGTTCCTGGTCATATTAGCCCAAAAAGACAGCACGGCACACAGAAAGACCTCCTATAAATAGTCTGAGTAAAAGGGGGGGGGGGGGACAGCATTCTTCAGTAGAAAAGAAAAAAGTAGGCAATTGCTTATTTATTTACAAAAGAGCCCTCAGATTAAAAGAAAACAGTAATTGCTAAGATCCAGGAAGAAAGTTGATTGCTTTATTTGAAAATGTGAAGAGACTACAAAGCTGGATCTTCTGATATATGTCTTATTTGGAAACAAACAATGGAGAGATCAGTATTTTTAGGTCCATTTCATAATCTGAAAGAAAGGAAAACTATAATTTGAAGGTAAAAACGAACAATTTTCAAAGTCAGCCTTATGCGGAGGTGGAAATTTGCTTTTTACAAGAGATCTCAGAGCTTTGCTAACAACCTTTCTACTTCTTTTTCCCCAGGTATATCACAAAATAGAATTAATGACAACCCTGGAGACAACTGTGTTATAGAAGCATTCACCTGGTAAAGGTTTTCTGTGAAGGAAACAAACAACCTCCCCCCCCCCCCCAAAAAAAAAGAGAGATAGGGAACTGCAAAAATGTTAAATCTATGGGGGCGGGGGGGGGGGGGGGAGGAGGAGGATGCAGAAACTAGGAAGTTTTTTAGCTGTCTGTCTGGAGATAATGAGACAGCAGATGGCAAATGGAATATGAGTCAGCGTTATGGTCTCGGCACAGAGAGGAAGTCAACATCATGCTGGGTGACATTAATGGGATATTATTATGAGTAAGCCATGGGAAATCAATAGTCCAACCTGCCAGACATGACTGAGAACTTTTGTTGGGAGGGTACTCTTTAGCTCAGGTGATGACACTTTGAGAAAGCACGTGATTATTTTTTTAAAGATGTGAATGGTTTTAACCAACAAACAATTACTGAACTTGGAAAAAACATTTTCAAGATTAGAATGCCCTGAATTGCAGGAGTTGTAATTATGGATGTATTGTATATAGTATACTATATTTACTCAAGCAATGCTCTCTTTTTTTTACTGAATTATGGATGAATGTAATTGTGCACTTTATATGTTTTAATCTCTTGTTATTCTATGTGTTTTATTAACTGTTCAAACTGGTTTTGGTACATGGGATAGGTTTTATGACTATGTTTTAAGTGGCATTGAACCTTGCTGGAGTTGTAAGCTGCCTTGAGTCCTCCTACAGCAAATAAATAAATAAAATTGTCAAATTGAAGTGTGCATTAGATAGGTCTTCTGTAGGAGATAGTGCGTTCGAATCATGCAAGTCAACTCACCTGCATGAAAAGGCCTGGAGGGACTCAGGGCCCCAGAGAATGGATGGGGAGGCAGGGGGAGACGAGACTATTCCTGGTGGCAGTGACCTCAGGGCTCTGTGGCACCCCCAGCCGTCTCTGCTGCTTAGGCATGGATTCTCCTTAAGCCCCTTAGGTGGCCCTTGGGGTCTCTTGCCACCCCCCCCCCAAAGGCTTAGTGCTCGATTTTGAAGGCCTTGTGAATGAGGCCAGTTGGAAACATTGCAAGGCTGATGTGTTTGCTAGCCTCAGCCTGACAGAGTGGGGTGGCCAGCTTCTGGTCAAAGGACATTTAGCATAATGCTCAAATCCTAACCCTCAACATGTAACCTCGATTCACTTCTGACATGATAAATAAAATAACCCAATAGGAGATTTTGACCCTTTCTCCAGAGTCCTAGTCTAATACTTAAATCATTACTAGCTCTGCCCACAAAACATGCTGGCTCTGCCCACAAAAAAAACCAAAAAACTTCTGGACAAACATTAAAGATATACGAGCCCTTTCTTTTTGTAACTTGGGAACCCTAGCTAAATTCTGCCTTGGAGAAATTGTGACAGACTGTCTAGAGATATCCTTCCACCTTCCTTTGTTAGACTTTGTGGAGTATTTCTTTTTATTTGGATGGCATGTTCAAAGCCACTGTGGTTGTTGCTTAATGGATATGTTTAATGACAGTAGCAGGTTTCAGTTCTCGTGACATCACCATGGAGTTACGTCTAGATCTCCAGCATGTGCGACAAAATCTCATGCCTGGGATGCAACCTTCATTGTTTTTAAAATCAATTTATCGTTATAGAAAAGCCATACAAATCTATCTGCATAACATGGCTTAGATCAGTGTTTCTCAACCTTCCTCATGCTGCGACCCCTTAATCCAGTTCCTCATGTTGTGGTGACCCCCAAACATAACATTATTTTGTTGCTACTTCATAACTGTAATTTTGCTCCTGTTATGAATCGTCATGTAAATATCTGATATGCAGGATGTATTTCATTCACTGGACCACATTTGGCACAAATACCCAATATGCCCAAATTTGAATACTGACGGGATTTTTTTTGGGGGGGGGGGTGATTTTGTCATTTGGGAGTTGTAGTTGCAGGGATTTATAGTTCACCTTCAATCAAAGAGCATTCTGAACTCCACCAACGATGAAATTGAACTAAACTTGGTGCACAGAACTCCCATGACCAACATAAAATACTGGAAGGGTTTAGTGGTCACTGACCTTGAGTTTTGGGACTTGTAGTTCACCTACATCCAGACTCAAACAATGATGGATCTGGACCAAAATTGGCACAAATAATCAATATGCCCAAACGTGAACACTGATGGAGTTTGGGGAAAATAGACCTTGACATTTGGGAGTTATAGTTGCTGGGATTTATAGTTCAATTACAATCAAATAGCATTCTGAACCCCACCAACGATAAAATTGGGACAAACTTCCCACACAGAACCCCCATGACCAACAGAAAATACTATGTTTTCTAATGGTCTTTGGTGAGCTTCCTGACTCTGCCTCATGACTCACCCAGGGGTCTCAACCCCCAGGTTGAGAAACGCTGGCTTAGATGATGCAAAAGTGATAAAAATGGCAGAAAGCAGGAATCGTTTTCAAAACAAACGAAAGTGAATAGTTTTGACTCAGTCTTCTGAACAAGTCAATTTCCTGCCAAGAGACAGAGACACAGAAAACACTCAACACACTCTAATTCCTGTTAAACTTGGATAGAAGAACAGCTCTTTACTATATTTGGAGGATTATAATTTATGTTGGTGAATTGCCTACACTGGATTAGAGTGTCCATCTACGATTGTACTTGGCTGTCATTTTAGGATATAATTTTTGATTAGGGTGGAAAAGCCTCTGATTCCTCTGAGTACATCTTAATTGCTTCTTCTTAATGTATTGTGAAACAAGACACGAGGGCTGTTGTATTGCTCATGTTCTTGATTCTTTAAACTGAATTGTTTTTAGGAGCAACAGCACCTGAATGTGAGAAGAGGAAAACCGAAGTAACTGTTGAGGACAAGCACTATCCCTGAAAGGGGTCTTCAAGAAGGTTTGGAAATTTTAACCAGAAAGCAGGAATATATTACCATTCAGATGGTGCCCCAGATAACATCTCTCATCAGAAGTGATGGGACACAGGGTCCAGCAACAGATTATGGGTCATAAATTCCCCATCCAACACTTGCATTGCAGGTTTATTATACAAGTCTTTCCATTGTCTCCCTAATCTCTGCCAAGTCCCTTCTAACCTACTTTCTTCTTTTGAAACATGTTGGTGCAACCATGAGGTGGATACTACAACCATCTTGCTTGCCAGAATAAATGTTCTATAACTTCATGAAAGCTTGAATTTCCCTCTTCTCCTTCCTGTCAATCTGTTTGCCTTTGGACTATTACTCTTAGGGTGCATTTACACTGTAGAATTAATTAAGTTTGACATTATAGCTTAATGTTTTGAAATATTGGAAATTGTAGTTTGGTGAACATAAGCACTCTTTGGCAGAGAAGGCTAAAGGCCTTGTAAAAATACTACTCTCAGGTCTTCACAGTATTAAGTCATGAGAGTTATAGTAGCTTCTGCTGTGAGAGAATTGGCCATCTGCAAGGACGTTGCCCAGGGGACACCCAGATGTTCTGATGTTTTACCATCCTTGTGGAAGGTTTCTCTCATGTTCCCACATGGGGAGCTGGAGCTGACAGAGGGAGCTCATCTGTGCTCTCCCCAGATTCAAACCTACAACCTAACAGTCTTCAGTCCTGTCGGCACAAGGGTTTAACCCATTGCACCACTGGGGGCAGTTTCTCAAGTTTCCTCTGACACAAAAAAATTACAGTTAAAGTGATGCCAAGCCACATTTATTCTACAGTGTAGACACATCCTCAGTTTGAAGGCTGGGAGCAGACTTGTACCCAATTCCTTGTCCCTCAGGGAGCCTTCCTCCCACAGTGAATGTGGTAAAAATGCTTCTAGTAAATAGCAAACAAATGAACAATGGAAGAAAGGAAGCCAGGCTTTTCGTTCTGCAAGTAGTCATGAACAGCCAGAACTCTCTAAATGTAAATCACATTAAGAGGGATCCCACTCCTGCTTTAATCTAAAATAGAGTGTGTAGCTCTCATCTATTTTGCAAAAGAAAACCTTGAAAAAGAATAATGTCTGAGATTGCAGTCAAGGATTTTGAGTATACAAGTTGCACATATGCACCCCCTCTCGTACAGAAGAGCTAATAGATGGTTTTTAATGTGATGATGATGATTTATTTCTTTAATGCATTTATAGCTCACCCTTCTCAACCCCATAGGGGACTCAAGGCGGCTTACATATATAGGCAACAATTCGATGCCAAAAACACACATAATAAAAACATAAACATTATAATAATAATAAAAATATAATAAAACCTTAAAACAAATTATTTAAAATTACGCAATCCAATATTGTAATCTGTGACCATTCCAATTTGTCGTTGCACTATTTCATTTTTTCTTATTGCACTGACAGATTATTCATTGAATGCTTGATCAACATCCACATTTTTAGCCTTTTCCTAAAGGTCAAGAGGAAAGGGGCTGATCTAATTTCACTCTGAAGGGAGTTCCATAACCAAGTGGCCATCACTGAGAAGCCCCTGTCTCTTGTCCCTGCCAACTACACCTGCGAAGGAGTCAGGATCAATATCAGGGCCTCCCCAGAAGATCTTAATCTCCTTGCCGGCTCATAGAGGGAGATACATTCAGACAGGTAAGCTGCGCTGGAACTGTTTAGGACTTTATTGGCTAAAGCCAGCAGTTTGAATTGTACTTTGTAGCAGACTGGCAGCCAATGGAGCTGACGCAACACAAGGGATGTCCTGATGATGATGATCCAGTTTCCCCCCCGAGGTTGGGACTCAAAGTGGCTCAGGGTATCTATTAAGTATATAGTGAATCAATGACCTAAATCAAAATGTTAGCCCCAGCTAGAATAGCCCCATTGAATCAAAGTTATTTATCTATAGGTTCTATTCTATCCGGAACTAATCAATAAGATGCACACTATTATGTTCAGGGCAAGACTAAACCATGGACCTCGGAAATCCCAGCTTCCTTGTGTTTTATATGTTCAGTGTAACTGTCTAGTTATGTGAATTGCCTGCCGGCTCTTATTTATTTTAAGTATTACATTTTAATAAATTTATATCCTGTTTTCCTTCATCAGGGTAAACCCAAAGTGGCTCGCCTCTTGAGATGACTGAATCAAACCAAGGGATAAAAGATACAGAGTAAGAAGCAAGAACGCTTCTGTTCTTGGGTACTCACTGAAAATTCTTGTTCCACTTCCAATGAACTGGTTATTTGATTTTACTCTTGGCAGTAACATGGTACTTAATTATCTGCACAGAGATGTAACACATTTGAAGCTGGCAGTCTTAGGTTTCTCACTTTGTTCTTTCTGCTAGCACCCCCTCCCTTGGTTAATGAGTTTCTCAACACCTTCCCTTAATAAGTTCCTGTTTAGTTTGCCCTTAGAGATCCGACACTAATTTCGACTTTCCAGAATGTAAAAATTGTCATGACTGTTTCTCACAAGCTAACTGACCTGCTGATTACTGATAAAAAGAAATGGAGGCCCAGTGCATTCATCACCTTAATTAATTTAATTGCTTCATTAAGACAGCTTGCACTAGGATTCTGGATGCAAAGGCACACTACTTGCGGCAGAAGATCTTGCCCAAATTATAATACAGCAGTTGTATGATAATGAACTTTTGAATTAAAAGAGATGATTAGACAAATACAAATATTATTATGTAGAGAGCTGTAGGGCTCCATAAATTCCAAAGAAATGCTGGAACTATCATAATTGACTAATTATCTTGGCCACAATTCAAGGCGTCGAAACAGAGAATGGTCCGATCAGAATAATAAACTCCACCAGTGCAATATCTTTAGGCTGATACTGGGTGGCAGTGTTGAAGCAGGAGCAAAGTTCAGCTCCATGTGTGAGGGGATGATTATTATGATGCCCCCAACATCTATGGCATCCCAATAACAGACTTATTTCATGTCAGTAGAACTTGGAAATAACTGATTACATATAACTAGCTCATGGTACTCAAGCACTGTATTTTCCTAATAACAATATTATATCAGTCGGAAGTATCTTGGTTAGTCTTAACTAGAATAGACCCAATGAATCAACTGTTAAACAGTGGGTTGACATATGGGTAAATCCATGTGATACAAGGCTACAAAGGCTATAGTTAGGATTTAAAATAGGGTTTAAGTGGTTTTGCTTGTAACTATACCAGCATGAAAACCCAGACTCCTGCTGAATTGATTCCTAACTGTCCTTTCTGGTGGATATTGTGGGTTATTCTGCTGTTAAACTGGGGCAGTGTGGAGAGCTGGATAGGGTCTGATTCAGACATCCACTTTCCATATGGGGTACTACCACCATCACCCTTTCCTACATTATCAACACAGGAAAATGAGATGGATAGTCCCTTGCCTTTGTCACTGCCATCACCTCTCTGAGATAGATTGCATGAAGCTTCTGGCCCTTGATGAAAAGGAGCTTCATGCAAGCTCCTGGCCTTCAAGGGCATCCCAGAGACACCTGCATAATGAGAAAAAAGAAGAAGAGATCAATTCCCTCCTTCCTCTTCATGCAGGAACTCCTACTAATGTATCAAAAAGGCACCCATGCTGGCCAGGAGCTCATTTTTGTCTGTCGCTGAAAGACAGCAAGATTTTTTTTAAAAATGGGTTTCATAATTTCAGTATTTTTTGCTCAAATTCTCCATAATGACAATTGCTGTCGTTTTGTTGACTGGGCTTTTGAAAATGAAAATAATGAAAGAAAGAAAAATACTGTAAATCCTGATGGTAAGCGCAGAAATTCCATACTTTCAGAAATCAACACCACTCTTTTTCTACATATCTAATAAGGTTTATATTAACCTAATCTGAAAAAGAAGTGCAAACAATGAGAATGTAAGAGTTTGGATAGGTGGATAATTATGGGAACACCTGGTTGCATCACCCCAATTCAAGGAACTAAAGAGGATCAAATGCTTACAGGCTGTGATCTATACCTACCACCAGCTTCAAACAAAACAAAGAAAAGATAATTAGGAAAAGAATGAATGTGTATAACGCAGGACTGTGGTTGGAGCATGTTACAGTTTGCCTCTAACTGGAAACCAGGCTGGCAAAGACCAAAGTCCATTCCTCTTCTTCCTTCCCACCCTAATTGTTTCCTTTTGTGTTGCTGTTTAAGCATATTGAAGACAAACTATCTAGCTTCACTTTATTGTCCAATTAGCTGAATTAGATTCAAGGCATTTCAGTTGATTCAGTTCCAGTTCAGAGTAGGGGTGAAAACAATATTTGAAAATATATTTATTGTGTTACTTATACTTACCCTTTACTGCTTTATTTGTTTTATTGCTATCTATCTATCTATCTATCCATCTATCTGTACAGAATGAGAATTTCCAATGAGACAATTCTGCACCAATGAGAATTTCACAGTTTGAGACTTATTCTGTACAAAATTTTACATGTGGTATTTTTGTTCAGAAAACAGCATTTCCTGATCCAGAAATATTGTTTTCTCCACAGAAATATCTGAGGTTTCTAGTGCAAAATAACATGTGAGAATTTTATGTTAGATAAGTCCCAAATTTATCTATAAGGTTCAAAAAACTACAGTTTTCAGATTTTGTCACAGTGGAAAAAAATGCACTGGATGGAGTGGCATCACAAATCCCACCATCCCCAACCAGCACCACTAATTGCTGTGCTGTATGATGATTATGGGGAATATCCTTAAATATTTTTGGTTAACTAGAGTATTTCAACAAAATTGAGTTATCATGAAAATTTAGGATATGAATTGTAAAAACATTACTGAAACAAGTCTGATGCTTGTGGGGTATATTTCTGAGCTACGCATGTATTCTTTTTTGTGTTAGTCAAAGATTATCAGAATATGCTCCTATTTAATAAAACATATGGACAAGAAGTGGAAATTTGCTGACCATGTAGCGCATCAGCTAAATTATATTGGTGACTGTTCTGTTTACTCAAACACTGAAGAATATGAGGACGCGGTAGAAAATTTCCCTTGGAACTTTAATCTAAGTCCTTTTCCCATATGGGTCATGTTTATAGATAATACATATTTTCTCCTACTAAGACCAGAAAATCCCCTGTTAGTGAATTGTGTAGATACAGTACATATGAGACCACAATCAAGAGTGATTTGCTGAGCATTGCCTCTACTGATGTGCTCTAGCATTCCCTAGCCTATATGCAATTGTGCATTGGATCCCATTGTACATCAGTGCAATGCCATTTTGTGGCTCCCCTGTGCAGTAATCTATAGCTGAATTGTATTTCCTGCAGACATAAATCCACTTCAAGTGACTTCAGTCCCATATGTATAAATAACGACAACACAAATGTTCCTTTTATTAATTCCCTCCAGTGACAAACAAAGCCGAGCCATCACTTCACGTGGTGCCTTAATGTGGAGGCCAGTGGATGTGGTGGCATTCCTATAAAAACAAGGACTGTGGAAACTCTGTTGTGTTCCATGAGAATTATGGCCCATGGGAATTGGACTATGTCCTCAGCATCAACCTTAGTTCCAAGGATGAATGGTCATATCTATCTGGAAATGGGACATGATTTGGAGAAGAGATTGAACTTCTGATTTGCTTCATCCTTGATCTGAAAAAGAATATCAACCATCCAGCCAGCAAATTAGCATCTCATCACTGTCAATTGGTGAGATTTTTCTGGATGTCCTTGGAGGGATTTTGTAGATTCAGAACCTGTTTTTGTTCACTTCTGAAAAAGGTGCAAAATGGAAAAGCGATTACCTTTCCTGAACGCTGAATGCAACTTGCATGCCGGCTTTACATATAGGTAAAGCAAGATTAGACTTGAAGGAAGGTGGTATGAAATTTAGAGGAGGGAACATTAACAATCTGAGATATTGTTAATGTCACATTCTCACAGCTTCAGAGAATGGTAAAGACATAGATGACACCATAGTACTAGCAGAAAATAGGAAGGACTTGAAACGATTGCTGATGAAAATGCAAAGGCAGGTTTGCAACTGAACATTAAGGAAAAAAACACAGATGATTTTACATTAAAGTAGACAAAGACACTGAAATAATTCAAGGTTTTCCTTATCTTGGATCAGTCGTGAATGAGAATGCAGACTGCAATTAAGAAATCAGAAGAAGATTAGGACAGCACTTCTCAACTTGGGGGTTGGGACCCCTGGGAGGGGGGTCGCGAGGGGGTGTTAGAGGGGTAGCCAAAGACCAACATAAAACACAGTGTTTTTTGTTGGTTATGGAGGTTCTGTATGGGAAGTCTGGCCCAATTCTATCAGTGGGGTTCAGAATGCTCTTTGGTTGTAGGTGAACTATAACTCCCAAATGTCAATGTTCATTTTCCCCAAAATCCACCAGTGTTCACATTTGGGCTTACTGAGTATTCATGCCAAGTTCCATCATTGTTTGAGTCCACAGTGCTATCTGGATGTAGGTGAACTACAACTCCAAAACTCAAGGTCAATGCCCACCAAACCCTTCCAGTATTTTCTGTTGGTCATGGGAGTTCTGTGTTCCATCACTGGTGAAGTTCAGAATGCTGTTTGATTGTAGGTGAATTATAAATCCCAGCAACTACAACTCCCAGATGACAAAATCAAACCCCAGGAGTATTCAAATGTGGGGGCATCGGGTATTTGGTCCAGCCAATGAAAATACATCCTGCACATCAGATATTTACAATATCAGTTCTCGGCCCTTTGGCTAAGATCAAGTGCAGATATTTACATTGCAATTCACAACAGTAGCAAAATTACAGTTATGAAGTAGCAACAGAAATAATTAGGGGTCACCACAACATGAGGAACTGTATTATGGGGTCATGACATTAGGAAGGTTGAGAACCACTGGAGTAGGACTAGAGAGGGCAGATATGAAGAAACTAAGACTTTTGCTTTTACTACCTCAATTTGCTTGGAACAAAAGAAATTTTGATAGCTGTAGAGGTCATTGAAGCAATTTAAAATATTAAATCTGAAAAATGGCAGGGCCAGATAAACTATCTGCAGCATATTAGATAGATAGATAGATAGATAGATAGATAGATAGATAGATAGATAGATATAATATGAGCTACATACTTTAATTCTTGAACCCCAAACTGCACAAGTTCACTCTTATGTATGTCGTTATCTCATTTCAGAGATATAGCACCCTACTTGCTTTACTATTAGAAATGTGAACATGGTGATGTATTCCCTTCTTCATATGCCATAGGTGACTTGTGACCCAAATGTCCAGTCCTAAAATGATGGTTTGAGGCATCTCTTACTGTTTGGACCATATGTTACCACTGCCTTATATAGAACTAGTTGTAAGAAATGCCTGTTGAACATGTATGGTGGGCCCAGATATGTGTCTGAAATCTGTTATAATCTTTTCTTTTTTATCCTAGCACACAATAACATGTTTTGTACTAGATATATCAGTATCTGCAGATTTGTTTATGAGAAAAAAGAGGAAAGGAGCAGCATTACAAAATGAATTATAAACCTATTGGATCCAGCCATTTTGAGCAAAATAACAAATTATATTCAGTGTACAGAAGGTTGAAAAAATGACTGGGGAAATAACAAAAATAATTCAGTCATTATTGGAATTCTAAACAAGGTGGTATTATAGGATTTTTAGTCATTATTATAGAATGTTAGCATTATGATTCATCCCCCATTATATTTGCAAATTCTTCCACTACATTATTTCTATTTTTCCTTAATGTGTTTTCTTTATAGTTTGTATTTTAATTACCAAACAAAAACAGCATTACGTTTTGTGTGGCATGCTGATGTAGCGCTTGGATTTGCATGCCTGTGTAGAAATGCAATGTACAAATCAACTTCTCTCTCTAGCACTGTAAAATATCACTTCCCTCATCCTAAAATGCTATTGTTTTCTCACTGAATGATAACGACGCTTGAAATGATGGCATACTTCTAAAACAAAAAAGCATTTGTATTTTTGAGAGAAGTTTGCTATTGTCTTTAGCAAAGGAAAAAAAGTTCAAGTTTTGTTTTTTTTTAAAAAACTGCCTTTGAATCAATCTTGATTTGTGGCAACCCTATGAATGAGATACCTCCAAATCATCCTATCCTCTGCTACCCGGTTCCTGAGCTACATTTTGAAGTCTTCATCCCATGCCCTTCATTGCACCAGTCCATCTTCGGTTTTGCCATGGAGCCCCATCATAAATAGATGTATGTTGTGGGATGGGAACCAGTAAGCTCCATGGCAAAACTGAAGATGAACTGGCATACGCTGCAGCAGCAGTAACACAGGAGGCTTCCTGTGTTTGTATTAGTCTCAAAGGAAGGAAGCCAGATAGTTGGGGTAGGTGGGAAGCCAGGCAATGTGGAACATGAAACAACGGGTTCCCCATGCTAAGCACCGTCATATTCACCATGATCTGTGGTGATTCCAGATGCAAATGTGATGAAGAACTGGCAAATGCCACCCAAACTGGACCATCTGACGAGATCATAGGACTCTCTAGCACATAATACCAAGTACCTCACCAGACTGCAAACCCCAAGATTCATTAGGAATGCAGGTGAAACATTTGGGCTATATGGCCATGCTTCTAGAACATAGCTGTATAGCCCGAAAAACCTACAACAACCCAAGAACTACTCAGTTGAATTCTATGATGTCCCACTACATACACCATGCACCCTCATGTTTCAGTTGCTGCCTTTTGATGGCATCTAAGAGGGCTGAACTGCTTACTTACTTGACAAAAGCTGGCACACCAGTTCTGCAAGAATGTCAAAACTGATAGTGCTACCAGGGTAAAGGAAATTTGCACTTCCCTTCAAAGATGGACAGATAAAATGTGTGTACTGTTTACTAGACTTGGGCATGAATCAGTATGAATGAAAACAATTTGTAATTTTCGGTGGGCCGTTTTGTCTAATGTCTGAAAACAGAATGGGGAGGAGAGAGTTGAAAAGCCTGGCAAAATTGATTAAAAGAGCCAGATTTTATCAGTCCTGGAGAGGAAAGAGAGCAAGCATTTAAATCTGCAATACCTGAGGAAGGGATCTGCTACGTTCTTCTTCCTCCTCCAGAGTGGGCTCTGGGAACTCACTTTCCCAGCAGGACTTGGACAGAGCGGACATCATGCTTCCTCTCAGAGAATGATGGGAGTTGAAATTTTTCTCTATCTCTGTTTCTCAGACAGTAAAAATCCTGGTGGTGTCCATGTTCTGATTGGATGAGAAAAGACACAACTGGCAACAACAAGTCCAAGAACTTTCTCTTGCTGTTGGTCTTGTTTTTTTAAAAATGTAATGGTTAAAACTTAAAATGATTCTAAAAAAAAAAGTAGATTGGCAAATTGTTTTGAAGCCTGTCAGGCCTGCCATTGTAAATGGGGTCTAAAACTAAGATAGGTTTCATACAGATAGGCCTTAAGATGACTGAGAATTGAACCTTTAAAAGCGTCTTATTGTAGCCAATGGGAAGTATCTTTGCTGGATGAAAACTGAAAACCCCTCCCCTTTCAAGTATCTTCCAGGTAAACAGAATGAGGGGTCGGCTGACAATGGGCCCCAAAATGGCATGTCTTTTGGCCAAATTGCACACCTCTACTATTTACTGCAGTGGTTGTGTTCCTTATAACAAAGGGCATGGATCCTTCGGTTTGCAGATGGGCTTTTCTCCCTTAACTTGTATGAGAGGCTGATGTGCAAGGAAGAAAGTCTTCCATTTTTGCAGCGATTATGAAATGCCTTACATAAGGTCTTGTGCAACATCATAAAACATCTTCTACTACTTGTACTTTATAATACACTGTTTATCTTCAGTGACATCATGTCAGGGGAGCATGAGATTTGGAATGAGGCCCTTTCACTAGAGAGTAACATCATGTATAAATGTCTACAGAATTTAAACACATTCATTCTCTTTCCTCCTTTCCTGCTGCACATGTCTCCTAATTCATCTCATGCGTCAATTTCAGGATAACATGATGACTTCCTAAGATTTGTCTAAAGATATTAGCATTTACTGATAAAGCTTGTTTTACTTCTTTACAAACTCATTAATAAATTGAAGATTTTTTGACAAAAGGTCACCCCAGATAACCTGGATCATAGGCTTGGGTAACAACGGAAAAATTTGTTTCTAAACTCGTTTCGTTTTTAGGGGTCCATCGCGTTTCGTTTTTTTAAAGAATTCCGAAATTTTCCTTTTAAAATGTTTGAAATTTACGAAATTTCGTATAATTACGAATCAATTCGTTAATGGAGGACGCGATTGCGCAATATGCTAAAAAAACCTCCAAATGGGACAGGGGAACTTCTGAAGCTTCCCTCTCCCTCTGTTGTTGACTGTTGGTGTGATAAAACAAACAACAACTATAAAACTTGCACCAGACATGTGAAAATAATTACGAAATAATTACAAAATAATTACAAAATAATTACGAAATAATTACGAAACAATTACGAAATAAATTGAAAAAAATGTTTCGAATCTAATTTACTCCTCACACTATTCCTGCATGGCTCAATATTGGATCGTAAGCTAATTTAAATACGAATTAATAACGAATTATGAAATTAACGAACGAAACCGCCCAAGCCTACTGGATCAACTTATACATGGGTCAATGTTGGAATAGGGACGAGCATGAAGACAGTGAGAAGAGAAAGTGACAAGAAGCTTCCACCCTACTATCTCTCTCTTGCCATCCTCTATGTCCCACCTTGGAGTTTAAGATCATCCGGGGAGGCCCTGTTCTTGATCCCGCTTTCTTCGCAAATGCGTTTGGTAGGGACAAGAGAAAGGGCCTTCTCTGTGATGGCCCCCCCAGTGAAAACTTCATTCCTTCTTTCCTTTAGGAAGAAGCTCAAAACATGGTTTTGGGACCAAGCATTTGGGTAACAGGTTTGACAGCAATTGCAATGTTTTAGAATGGACTATGGACAGGCTTTGGACTGGGTCGTTGGTTGCTGAATCAGACTCGGATATGGTTGATAATAATGTTTTAAATAGATTTTAACCTAATGTTTTTATCTATCCTGTTATGTCATGTTTTATTGTGTTTTTGTATGTATTGGCATCACATTGTTGCTGTTGTAAGCCACTTTGAGTCCCCCCTCAGGGGTTGAGAAGGACAGGGCAAGTAAGTAATCTTTTCTTTCCCTTAGCAAAGTTTTTCCCTTAGCAAAGTTTAGCAAAATGTGAGCCATTTGAGGTACTTGAGTGATAGGCGTTTTAAGTAAGGGATTAAGAGTATAAGAGTATCTGCAAAGACTGATTTTAAAATGACCACTGCAGTCTATCTGCAGAAAGCCTTATCCACTTAATTTCTTACTTAACATGGACACCGCCACTTCTTTCCAGTTGAATTCAAAAAGTCTGCTGCAATCTCTCTATAGAGAGCCTTATGCACTTAATCCTTTATTTAAACTGGTTACTGGTATTTTCCTCCATTTCAAGTGCCCAGAATAGCTCCCCGTGTTAGTGCCGGACTCCAGTTGGGCTGACAAAAGGGGGAAGGCTGTCTTTTGTTCCCCAGTTTGGCCAAAGGATACTTTATCAGGTGGAAGCTTCTTACCTCTGCTTTTTCTCATTGCCATCATTCCTAATAGAGGCAGCTTGTATGTATCCCTATATATTGGTTACAATCTTAACTAGAATCCTTTCTGTGCATCTATTCATTCCATAAAGTATTTATTTATTTATTTATTTCCTATATTTATACCCCACTCATCTCCCCCCGTAGGGGAGACTGACAACAACAGTGTTTCTTAAAGTTTTCTAATATATATTCTTTTCTTTAAAAAAATAAATAAAAAATAACTATTTTAAAAGGATTCAAAATTTTCTTAAACAACGAAAAATCCAATTATGATCCTCATTCACACAGATATGCTTCTCCAGTGATCAATGGAAACATATGTAGAAAAAAGAAGGGGGGAAAGGCCAATTACATAATAAATAATTCAGTTGTTACAGTAATGTAACTTTTCAAATATACACTTTTGTAAGAACTTGTTCTGTGTCAAGAGAAACTTCTCAGCCTTCAACCAAGAAATAAATCTAATTCACAATGCTAAATTAAAAGATATAGAATTATTATATATAAAGTAGACAGGAAGTGACTGTGTTGTCTATATACATATAGGCAGGCCCGTAGCCAGGATTTTATTTCAGGGGGAGCTGAGTTTGATTCGGGGGGGGGGGGGGGTTGAGTCTGAGTGAAAGAGGGTCTACCTTAGCAAACCTTTTGTATCGTTATCCCAATAGCCCCTTGCATATGGGATATATTGAGCATGGTGATCAGATCATGATATCAATAAACATAACCGTTTAAATAATGTACCAGTAAGGCCTTCTCGCAGACCACCATGACAATTTGGGGGGGGGGGGTGAAGCCCCTCAAGCCCCCCCCCCCCCCTGGCTACATGCCTGCAACACTGTCAGTTCCTTTCTACTTGGAAATATTGAGCAATTACACGTACTTTGACTACATCACAGTTTATTTTCCTGAGCACTCCAGAAAGCTTATATTTTTACTCTTCAAAAAAAATAAATAACCATAGACAAGATTGTTGCAGAATATTGTGGTGTGCTGTTCTGTGATTCCCGTCTTTCAGTAGAATGATTTAGAAATGTTGTCAATGAGTGTAGCTGGAAAATGAAAATTACCTCTTGTAATCTGATTAACCATATAGTTGGCTTTCCGTACCCACATATAATGTAACACAGGAGAAAGGCAAGGTGCATTTTGTTGTTGTTTATTCGTTCAATTACTTTCGGCTCTTCGTGACCTCATGGACCAGCCCACGCCAGAGCTCCCTGTCAGAGTGGACAATTCCATATTGCGAGTCACTATGTTGTAGCAGAAATAATAATAATAATAATAATAATAATAATAATAATAATAATAATAATTTGATACATAACAAAATAAGTACACAGCAAACAAGATCACTATGCTGGCTTTTGTATTTGATCACATGTTTGACACTTACCAAGTGTCTAGGACTGTGGGATGTATTGTCAAATAATGCATTCAGATCTGAGTAGGGTGGCCTTTTGCAGCTGACAGCTGGTAATTTTGTCAGCACCAAGGTCTTTAGGCACTGCACCCAGTGTGCCAATCATCACTGGGACCACCTTGACTGGCTTGTGCCAGATTCTTTGCAGTTCGATCTTTAAATCCTCATATCGTATAAGCTTTTCCAGTAGCTTCTCATCAATCCTGCTGTTGCCTGTGATTGCAACATTGATGATCCATACTTGCCCCCCCCCCCCCCCATCATGAGGTGAGGAGTATTGTGCTCCAAAACTCTGTCAGTGTGAATTCAGAAGTCCCAGAGTAGTTTGACATGTTCATTTTCTGTAACTTTTTCAGGATTGTGTTCCCACCAGTTCTTTGTTGCAGGTAGATATTATTTGTGGCACAAGTTCCAATGGATCATCCGAGCGATGATGCTATGCCTCTGCTTGTAGTTCGTCTGCACAATCTTCTTGCAGCAGCTGACTATGTGATTCATCATTTCGTCTGCTTCCTTGCATAGTCTACACTTGGAAACTGTTGTCAACTTTTCAATTCTGACTTTGATGGTGATGATAATGATTATTATAATTAAAACTACTTGATGACATTTCTCTAATCAAAATCATTAATTTATTAATCCTGCAAAATTGTGCAATTTCAACAGCCAATCTTCTCATGATAGATTAGCCATGTCCTTCCACCTCTGTGGCAGAATTAGGTAAAATTATGCTTGGTTAGAGTTGTCATTACCATGCATTATATATTGTTGAATACTGTTTCTTTTCCCAAGCATGAGCATTCATACTTAATATTTATTCAGAAAAAGTTATTCATGTTTAACTTGCTAGATTGCAAGGTTGCTTGGAAGGGCTCTTCTAAGCAGGGTTACTTAGAGAAGCCCTATCTCCTTGCCACAAAAGTGAATCTTTCCCATTCAACCAAAATAATCACTAGCATAGGTCATATGCTACAAGGCTGATAGTACTCTGGAAAGTTTCCTAGCAGTGGCAAGCTTTGGAGACAAGGTACCTGAACTGTCTCTTGTCTATATATCTTGGTTCCTATGGAATTTCCTAAAACATTACATTATAGCACTGTAGTACTCTGACTGTTTGCAGCTCAACATGCACAATTTTCTGTCTTGATGGGCCAATCTGTAGGCTTTCCTTTCTTTGCTTTTAATATCTCAAGTCAAGAAATTGACATATTCTTATTAAAATCAACAAGCCAAACAACATTCTCATCAATTTCTAGTTATATCACAGTACTTTCTTATTATGAGTGGTTCACACATATAACCTTTCTTTTTATGAGTACAACAAGGAACTGATAATATTTCAGATCCACTGCCTACTGGTGTCCTAGGGATTCCATCCGGAGAAGCTCAGTTAGCTTGTTCCCTTTTCACATATTATAAGACAATTTCATCCAGAGATATATGGTCTTCTTTGAAATGTAATTGCTAATATATTCATGCCTGCTGCTAATTTAGTCACGCTGTTTATTGCTTTGTGGTCTTTACATGTTTTATTATTTTTGTGGTTTTATTACATAATCACTTAGGGAGTTCCCTGAGAAGTTGTTGATAATAAATAGAGGAGTGATCAGAAAATATTGTTCAGCAGTACAATACTCATTAGCTTCCACAGAACCCATATCCACGATGCAGTTTACCTGTAACAGGGGTTTCCCTAGGAACTTGCTATGCCTTCCAAGCAATTCAGTGGTATACTTTGCCCAAAAGGTACCATTAAGTCATGTTGGAGGACCAAGCAAATTCTAAGAAAGGACACTTCTCTAGGAATCTCTAAGTCCTTCAAGGAAACTTGATGGTGTTTGGTCTTTCAGGTACCATGGTCCAACTGGGAATGTATCCCCCATGGATACATGGGTCTTACTGTATTTTGAAAAAGTGGATCAAAATTTGGAATTCTTAGGGGAGCTAAAAAAAACAAAAAGTTTAGGTGTCTGTGTGGAAAGCTTTGGTTTTATTCTGAACACTGTCACTGGTGCTACCATCAGGAAGCACTTCTTTCATTTGGATGTATAGCTTATGTAGCTAGATATCACCATGGACCTCTTCACACAGCCCTTTCAAGCTCTGAAGATGATGAAGGGGATCTTGGGATAGATTCAAAGGTCCCAGTGGTGGATAGAAGTAGACTAGAGAGTGTTGTTTTGGAATCTCCTGGCAGTTCCCACGGGACTGGAGAAAGCGATATCAGTTCTCATAAGAACTTGCAAGAAATGCAGGATAAGAGAAATATGGGAGATGAATGTTTGTCTAGGGCAAGACACTTGGAATTGCGGAGGCAGAGAATGCAGCAAAAACAGACTCACTTTTTCCAGAGAATTAGAAAGATGTAGAGGAAAAACAGGTGTGTGCAAAATTATGTTATAGGAGGGATTGAGGCTTCTTAAAGTGGTTGCTGCTGGATCAATCCTTTTAAAGATCAACATTGTATTCAGGTGAACAGCTCTCGGTTTTTGGTCACATGTTCTTAGAATTCATGTTTTCAAGTTTCTAAGTTTGTTTTTGCTTCTAGTTCACATGTGGCATAGACTGCCTGCCTTGGATTTATGCTATCTTGTTTATGGATATATTTATGGATTGACTCTGGAGACTGTATTTGAAAATATTTTGAACTCTAGGCTATCTTGGAAATAACCTTTTGAACTTTGATTCTCTTTTTTGAATATATATATATGTATGTGTGTGTGTACACACACACACACACACTTCTTTAAATAAACTTCTACTTATTGGTAAACTTATTGATTATTTTATTATTTATTTCAAATATTTATACCCCGCCTTTCTCAACCCCCCTGAGGGGAGGGGACTCAGGGTGGCTTACAGCCAGCAACGATTCAATGCCCCTATATACACATAATAAAACACAATAATTACATATCAATAAAACATTAAATCATTCAGTTTAAAATTATTTAAAACATTATAGCTTGGTGGCCTAATCTAAGCCAAATTCTGTGATCAGAGACTCTATCAGAAGCTTGTCCATAGTCCATTTCCATAGCAAGTTGTTATCATTACCATTGTCATTGTCCTGGCCCCACAACCATATTTTAACTTCTTTCTGAAGGAAAGAGAGATGTGGATAACCTAATTTCACTGGGGAGCGAATTCCACTTCTACTTATTGGAATACCTGGACAGATTGTGGTTTGTGGTGAAAAGGTGTTTCGGGGCTCTAGTGCAACAAGCAAAAGGGAAGGCTTACAAGATGGCTCGTGGTGTCCCACACACCCTCCCTCTTCCCTCCATCATACGGTGGCGACGGGACAGGGTGTGTCCCATCAGATGGGAGAAAGAGTGGCAATGCGCTGTTGGAAATAATAACCTTCTTCACATCTTCTCTAGTAAAGTTTATCTATGATCCTGTTGCTTACTGTTTCCTGTATTATATTCTGGTATGCAGCTTCCTTTACTCTATGGATCTTGAGAAGTTATAGACGCTGCAGAACACATGCTCTCCCCCCCACTTCTTTTTTGACTATGTGATCTGTTCACAGCTGTTTTGCTACAAGAGAGATACCCTGGCCAGCTGGCACAGGAAAATATCTCAAAGATATCTGAAACTGTACTGATAAGTTTTGTACCCATGTATGCTGAACGCATGAAGGTTGTGAGTAAACCAAATATGTTATTTTCTATCAAAGTCAACTTCATTTTTGTCTTTTGAGTGCATTATATAAAACAAGTTGTTTTATGGGAGAGTAGATATTTTTGGGCACCGAAAAACACTTCTGACTAGCAAATCTGTTTTCCTAAGAGATCAGAGATAACAAGTTATTCAGCATAATAACTGAAACCATTACCTGCATAAATATATCTGGTTGTATACCACAAGAGAAGATTCTACTCTAAAGGGTTTTTGGCTCTTTTCTGAAAGGTCATGCTTTTCTAAAAAAAGTTAGGATCTCCAAAAGGTGTTTTTCCAAAAGGTTATGAATGTCATTTTCCAAAATGTGCATTGGCCTGCCACCCGTTCCCTCATCATATGGGGAAAAGGGGAGAAAAGTGCAGGTAGCTCCATCAGAGCTATCCAAAACACACTTTCTTCCTCATGGTGGTAGAGGAAGCAACTTTCAGAGCTTACCCTCCTCTTTGGGATGAACGTGGGGCCTGCTGAGCACCATCAGACAACACATGGCAGGCCCCATCCAAGCAGCGAATAAAAGCGGCAAAACAGGGTTATCGTCCCCTGTGTAAACTCACTCCCTAAGGACATCAGACAGGCCCCAACTCTGGCAGTTTTCAGGAGGAGCTTGAAGACGTGGTTGTTCCAGTGTGCCTTCCCGGATTAATGATCCCATAGCACTTTGTCCCTCTAAAGCACTTTACATTTTTTAGGTCTGCCCATATGCCTCTCCACAAACGCCACTATCACCTGTTCGTCCATGTTCAGCACTATTTCCAATTTTAATTTTACATTTGGCCTTCCCATAGTTTTAATTGCATGTTGTCATATTGATAGTGTTATATGCTTATGTTTTATTTTAATTGCTTGTATTGTTGTGATCATTGCTTGTATTGTGTGTTTGGGCTCGGCCTCATGTAAGCCACACCGAGACCCTTGGGGAGATGGTAGCGGGGTACAAATAAAGTGCTGTTGTTATTATTATTATTATTATTATTATTATTATTATTATTATTGAGGTCCCAGCTATTGCTTCATAGTGATTTTAGAAAGTTATATGGTTAGTTAAATCTAGCTACATTTACCAGGGTTTGAAGGCAATTAACAACAATTATAGCAATTTTTCTATCCTATTAATAATGGTGGTGGCAATGTTTACAATCTTTTTATCAAAAGTAAAGGGAAATAAATTCTCACATTCCCCAAAATGTTTGCACTCCACCAACCAGCTTGGCCAACATGCAATTGATAGGAAGCAGGTAAGATAAGGTGGGCCTTGGCACCGCACAAAATCCTGACTCACCTTTAGACTGTCTTGAAGTTGGCATATTTCTATTAGGTCATGCTGGGAATGTTCTCTTTCTTTTTACACCTCTTAGAATAGCAGGGATCATTTGAGCTGCAGTTTTATTATTGCTGCATCATGTTTGGCTTCTACTTTGCTATTGCATTCCTTCCACCGAACACCTATCGGACAGTTACCCCCCATTTCCTTCCTGTGACTCACACCTTTTTTCTTTGTGTCTAGCAGTTTCCTGCATCTAAACTCATACTGTGAGCGGAAAAGACACACTGTTCAAGACACACTTAACAGGAGTCATTGGGTTGCCATTTCCTCAGGAAACCATGGAAGCTAATAGGATGAACAAGATGAAATCCACAACTCTTCAATAGAACTAAATCTAGCTGAAATCAAAGTACTTCACACTTACTGGGTTAGAAAAAAAAATCACTACTAAGAGAGAACTTGCTTGGAGTTGGCAAACCAGTGCGAGTGGGAAACTCATTTCTCCGCTCACTCTGGTAACAGTGTTAAGATTGGTATGATATTCAGATTTATGGCCATTAGCTTTGATTTGGTGTTTGGATTAGTGTAAGCCCCATGCATTGATGGTTTGGGTCAGTGGAAGCTTTAAGAAAGGACTAGAGCAGTGTTTCTCAACCTGGGGGTCGGGACCCCTGAGGGGGTCATGAAGGGATGTCAGAGGGGTCGCCAAAGACCATCAGAAAACACAATATTTTCTGTTGGTCATGGGGGTTCTGTGTGGGAAGTTTGGCCCAATTCTATCATTGGTGGGATTCAGAAGGCTCCTTGATTGTAGGTGAACTATAAATTCCAGTATCTACAACTCCCAAATGTCAAAGTCTATTTTCCCCAAACCCCATCAGTGTTCACATTTGGGCATATTAAATATCCGTGCCAAGTTTGGTCCAGATCCATCATTGTTTGAGCCCATAGTGCTCTCTGGATGTAGGCAAACTACAACTCCCATACTCAAGGTCAATGCCCACCAAGCCCTTCCAGTATTTTCTGTTGATCATGGGAATTTTCTGTGCCAACTTTGGTTCAATTCCATTGTTGGCGGGGCTCAGAATCCTCTTGTTTACATGTTAACTATAAATCCCAGCAACTACAACTCCCAAATGACAAAATAAATCCCCCTGCCAACCCCACCAGTATTCAAATTTGGGCATACCAGATATTTGTGCCAAATTTGTTCCCGTGAATGCAAATATATCCTGCAGATCATTATTTACATGGGGATTCATAATGTTAGGGTTATGGTTGGGGGTCACCACAACATGAGGAACTGTATTAAGGGGTCGCGGCAATATGAAGGTTGAGAAACATTGGACTAGAGCTTACAGGTTCAGTCTGGAAAGAGTACTGGAGAGGAGTTTGCCAGACATAAGAGTTAACCTTTTTTTCACCTCAAAACAGGTAATATGCACGTAAATTTAATATATACATTTGGAAGATGCAGAAAAGTCCATTCCCCACAGTGGAGTTTGTATCACAGACTTGCTGAACACTGTAATTACCCAGAATGATTCTGGAAAGTGTTAAAAAAAATCTCACTCCCTGAGCATTGGTTATTCACATGCGTTGCATATTGCCATTGTGTTAGGTTTCTGATTGCTTCAGACCCTCCTATATGCATTTTTGTTCATTACTGGCTTAACATGCCCTTGGAGACATTAACATGTGCCAGGATCTGACAGGACTTGTGATGCCTTCCCAACACATTATGCAGTCCCTGATTGTTTGGGACCACTGCCATTAAGAATAAAAATGTCGCCAAAGCAGCATCAAAGATAAAAGAGAAGACAATCACAGGTTAAAAGAAAGAAAAATGAGATGAATACTCTCATTGTGAGATGCTTTCCCCTGATGATTTTTTCCCCTGTTTTTGTGGCCTGCAAATCAAAATGGGTGAACGTTGGCACAGCCTGAATTCTGACCAAATGAAATGCTGCTCCCAGGCAGGCAGGCAGGCAGGCAGGCATGATGCCGCTCTAATTGAGGCATCTGTTGCATAAGACAGCACTGTTCTTCAGAGTTCTGTTCAAGGGAGATCAATGCCTCTAAGGAGAGGAGAAAGGAAATTATAGGGATTTTTAGCCAGTCTTCTTTTCTACACATAGACTCTTCAGTTCAAAGCCAGACAGTTTGCCAAGAGCAAAACAAGTTTCATGTTAGCTTCAGTCACAAAGAGAATGCAGGGGAAGTGTTTCTTCTCCCTGTGTCATTGTTATCTTTTCCTTTTCATTGGTCTCACCATTAGATGGAATATACCATAATGAGGGACGTAACTGTGTTATAAAGCACAACCACCATATCCATGGGGGTAGTTGAGATAATAGATAATAGTGAGCCCTATATTTGGCCTAAAAGCATACCATAGAATAGAACTGAAGGACATAGAAGGGCCCACAGACACATAATAATAATAATAATAATAATAATAATAATAATAATAATAAAGATCAAACTGCAAAGACTCTGGCACAAGCCAGTAAAGGTGGTCCCAGTGATGATCGGCACACTGGGTGTAGTGCCTAAAGACCTTGGCCTGCACTTAAACGTAATCATCACTGACAAAATTAACATCTGCCAGCTGCAGAAGGCTACCTTACTGGGATCTGCACACATTATTTGCTGATACATCACACAGTCCTAGACACTTGGGAAGTGTCTGACGTGTGATCCAATACAATAGACAGCAGAGTGATCTTGTCAGCTGTGGACTCATCTTGTGTTTCAAATAATGATAGTAATAACAACAACTTTATTTTTGTACCCTGCCTTCATCTCCCCAAAGGGACTTGAGGCAGCTTGCATATGGCACAGTGTGTCTAAAACAACACATAAAATAAACACACAATACAAAAAAAAAAGATAAAACCAATAGCATATAACAAAGTTTGAGCTCAAAACACCACCCAATAACCTATGGTGACAAATAGAAGCAGAAAATAGGATAGTGAAAATTTTAACTAATGAACTAGGATATGAGTGAAAGTGTAGTGCTGTGGCCTTAATTGAGGACCAATGGGGCTAGACATTCTCAAAGGCTTGTCCAAACATCCAAGTTTTCAATACCATCCAGAAGGAGGATAGTGTGGGGGCCTGCGTAATCTCCCTAGGGAGGGCGTTCCAAAGCTAGGGTGCTACCACCGAGAAAGCCCTCTCCCTCATCCCCACCAACTGCACTTGTGAAGGTGGTGGGACAGTAAGGAGTGCCTCCCTGGCAGATCTGAATTCTTGTGCAGGAACATAAGGAGGGATGTGATTATGAAGATAGGCAGGGACCAAGCCATTTAGGGCTTTGTAGGTGATGAGCTGCACTTTGAAATGGTACCAGAGACTTATTGGCAACCAGTGGAGATGTTTTAATAGGGGTATTGTACACTCCTTATAATTAGCTCCAATTAGCAATTAGCAACCTCCAATTAGTGATCTTTGCACCAGTTGCAGTTTCCAGACTTTCTAACCCCCTGGTAAGGAATATAAAATTAAAATATTTTTGAGAAATGGACATCCAATGTCATTTTAAAGGCCCCCAGAAAAGGAGGGTCCATGACCCTCTTAAGCATCCTAATGTACTGTTGAAAACCTTTTAACCTTTCCAGAGTTCTTTCTAATGAACTGGGGGAATGCATTTCTCTTAGTTTGAACATATTGGTTCATGTACTGGTCTCTGGAGTAACCCAAAACATGTCTGCTCAATCTTCTCTAGGATATCCTCTCAAATATTTAAAAGTGGATATCATATAGCCTCTTTTCTTCTCTAGCTTAAATATACTTAGCTTTCTAGGGCATTCTAAAGCATTGATCATTTGTGTCATTGTTCTCTGAACATGTTCCAGCTTGTCAATATCACGATTGAACTGTAGTGTCCAGAGCCCGACAAAGGACCTCATGAATCAATTGCTGGATTTGTCACAGATCATGGTGAATCCAGTGGGGACCAGCGATGGGCATGAGGAATCTTCACCCCTGCCTCACATCGCTCAGCTTTCCCCTTAACACATCTCATGGGGGCAAGTGTCCGCCACCCATTGTTGCCAATGCAACACCCATTGTTGCATTGGCATCCATTGTTGCCAATGTACCCATTGGCTTCCACCCATTGTTGCCAATGCAACATGGGAAGCCTTCCATGACTTTGTACAACAGTCCCTGTTCACTTTTGCTACAGAAAAAATAGTTGGATGGGATCCAATGGGCTTCGTGGTGCAAGTGAAGTAGGACTGTCATTCACCGCCTAATTTAGCCCATCTGATGAGGTTGATAGTCTTCCAACAGAGAAGTCCTTATGCTAATATTACTGAAGTAGGAAACAACAATTTAAAAAGCTATGACTACGTGGTTGCCACCTCCATGTAGCCCAGCTGATAAATTAGAAAACTGGTGGGGCCCTGCGACAAACAGCATTCACAAATACACGTCTTACACTTGCAGTCTTCTATGGAAATTTTAATGAGTCCTGATTTGTTGGAGCAAGGGAGAGAACAGATATAAAATTCAAAAGACAGAGAATCTGAAAGAAGAGGAAAGGAAAGTTGGAGTAATATATTTATTTATATTTATTTAGAACTTTTATATCCCGTTCTTCTCTACCTCTGTGGATGGACTCAGACCCCCTAACAACAGCAAAAATTCAATGCTACACAATAAATAACATTTTAAAAACAACATACATAACAAATAAGTTATAAAATATACATAAAAGACAGTTCGCCGAGTTAAAAACATCATCCAACTCAATCCAAACATTGCGGTCCAATTTATTTATTTATCGTGTCAGGAGCAACCAGACATTTGTATTACATTTTTAACAAAACAAACAAACAGACAGACAAAACACAAAGTTTGCAAGCTTGGTAGTTGATTAAATGTCCTTTGACCACTATCTGGCCACTTGGAGTGCCTATGGTGTACTATAAGAAGATCGTCCATTGAGCATGTAGCATGACTCAGGTTGCATTGCAGCAGGTGGTCAGTGGTTTGCTCTTCTCCACACACACATGTTGTGGATTCCACTTTGTAGGCCCATTTCTGAAGGTTGGCTCTGCATCTCGTGGTGCCAGAGCGCAGTCTGTTCAGCACCTTCCAAGTTGCCCAGTTTTCTGTGTGCCCAGGAGGGAGTCTCTCATTTGGTATCAGTCATTGATTGAGGTTCTGGGTTTGCGCCTGCCACTTTTGGACTCTCACTTGCTGGGGTGTTCCAGCGAGTGTCTCTGTAGATCTTAGAAAACTATTTCTTGATTTAAGTTGTTGACGTGCTGGCTGAAACCCAAACAAAGGATGAGCTGGAGATGTCACTGCCTTGGTCCAATAACTCTTAGTCTTTTATCAGTTCAGTCCATCAATCTGCAAATGCCTGATTCCAAAGCCAGGATTTCAGTTTCCCCATCTGCCCTATTCTGACTCTCATTCATATAGCAATGAGAGTCAGAATAGGGCAGATGGAGAAAATGTACCAAGAACTTTAGAAAACTCCTTGGATAATTGATGTGGATGATATAAGAATAAAGAGTCACACCATAGGACATATTTGGCTTGTTTTAATCCACAGCTGAGTCTGTTTCTCACTAAACATCATTATTCTTGCTTTTATCAGGTTTTGTTTTGCAATTTGTCATTGGAAAGTAAGTACAGCATTAATTTTTAAGTCTGAACATTGAAGCATATCTCCTTGAGGACATTTGAATGCTGGAGTGGAAATACAGAGAATTTGCAATTTTCAAAGAAAAATGCAGTTTAATTAAATCAGCTGGATGATTTTTCTTTGTCCCATTTCTCTTCTACTGTTCTCTTGCTCTTAAGTTTAATTTGTGACTGTGTAGCTCATTCAGATTTTAAAGTTTTTTTCTTCTGCTAATGTTTTACTTCAGAAAACATTATATCATCATTTACAGTGTGTGCTTTGGTACATGGCCTACATATAATAGCAATCTCATATTATGTAAAGAACATAGATGAAACCTACAGAATTTGATGGTCAACTCCCTCCACTCCATTCCACACAGGAAAAAGAAGTGAAAGACATACACTAATGAGACAGCACATTGCTGCTTTTAAAAATACCAGAGATCTTCAGAGGCTGAGCCTGGCAAACCTCAGCTAGACCTATCCAGTGAAATTGTTCTCAACATGTGCCAAGTGTCACCACTTTATCTTCAAAAACTACTCACGGATGCAATCATTGCAAGGTCCAAGTGATCTTAGCTTAGAAGAATATTTCATTTTTGCTTCCCACTATGTTCAGTTGCCAACAGATAGCCATTATATAAGCCCAGTTGAGCTGAATGTTGGTTTGCCTTGAGATACTTCTTGTTCGATCATTCAGAGGGAAATCTGAACTTTGACCCTGTGGGAAGCTGAGCTCAAGTAAAGTAAATAGTTTCACACATGGATCAAGGATTTGGTCAAGAAGCTGACAGCTTTATCCAGATCGATGACGTTAAGGTTGATACAGGGAGAAAGAAACAATGGAAGGCATCAAGGTTAAGATCAACCGGTCAAAATGCTACACAGATCTATGACAGTGTGTAGCATTGACTACATTGCTATTGCTACCAGGAACTACAGAAAACAGAATAATACATTTCTGAGTAAATTTCACCTGTGGTGTTCACTTTATGTGAGTACTGGAATTTTCTGCACATAAGATGACTTTTTAACCCTGGAAAATCTTATGAAAAGTTGGGGGTCATCTTATACGCCAGGTATAAAATAAAATAAAAAATTAATAAAATCCAAGTCCCTTAATAGCATGGCGTGAGGAGGGAGTGAGGGAGGGAGGGAGAGAGGGAAAGCGTGGGGAGGAGAAGTGGCAATCCACATTGCCATGGAAACAGGTTGGGGAGGGTGGCCCACTGGGCTGTCCCTGCCCCCCCCCCCCCGCTGATCTCTCTGCTGTACTTTGAAGGCCCTCCTCTGCCTCCGCCACTCTCCCTGCTCTCCTCCAAAAACCACCAGGCTTGCCTAGGGTCAAGGAAGCTCCTCTGGACAACAACATCTAGCAGCCCCGAGTGATGGCATGCCTTGGATGTGCTTGCTGAGGCATTCTGGGAGTTGTAATTCCCTGATTCCCAGAATGCCCCAGCAGCCACCTGTTTTCTAGCTAGAACTACAGATCTGATTCATGCTAGGAGCTCAGGGCACAATTGCTTGCCCATATTCATGGCTTCCTCCTTGTAGGACACTTCTGCTGCATTTCAAGGAAGGGGGCTATTCACAGAGGTGGCCCTAGGTAATTTTCAACGGTAAACAAACAATATTTTGCTCCCCCCCCCCCCAACCAATCACTGATATATATGTTCTGTTTGTGTGCCATATTTGGTTCAATTCCATCATTGGTGGAGTTCAGAATGTTCATTGATTGTAGGTGAACTATACATCCCAGTAACTACAACTCGCATATATCAAGGTCTATTTTCCCCCAAGAGTGCTCAAGAGCGCCCCTGGGCAAAATCAACTATACTGCAAATGCTTACTTTGCGTAATGGGTAGGCAAAACCCAACTACCTCCAAGGGAAAGTTGAGGGGAAAAACTTCCTACCTGGCCCTCAGATTACCAATTGGCACTCACATTGTCCATAGGGTGGGGGTGGGTCACACAATGAGTGAAGGAGGGTGAAGTGGGCAGCTTAGCCTTAAATAGGCTCCTGCTTTGCTCCTCAACATGTGGCTGTGGTGTGCAAAGTCAGCCAACCCAAACCAATGCAGGCCTCATCAAGAACACATTGTGTTTACAGGTTTCCCTAGAGTGTTATTAGACTAAAAATAAAGCAGCATAGCTTCTTTATCTGAAGATTTAGTGGGGAACGGGGCATGCTTGCCCACGGGGCATATAAACCTCTTCTGAAAACTGTTCTTTATCTTTCTATGATGTTAATTGTTTTTATTTGTTCACCACCTTGGGAGCATTTGTGGGCGGACAGGCAATACAGAAATATCATAAGCAAACCAACAAATAAATAACTCATGGAGGTTTTGCCTTTTGCAGTACTTGGTGTCCGGGGAACAGATTGGGCTTTTTTTTTAGAAAAAAAAGATGCAGGCAAGAGGGGAAAAAAACACTCTGTTCATATTCAAAACCTTGTTTTGTATTCTGGCTGTGCAAGAACTCTGAGCAGATATTAGTTTTGGGCTGCTTCTGAGCGTTATGAAAGAGGTAAATTGGTATTCCAAAGTAGTCTTCAGAAATATTGCTACACACGACGAAGCAGGGCTTCTGAAGTGGAACTTTACACACACGACTGTACAGGCCACCGTTTCTACCTTCTGAGAAAAGTCTCACTGAAGTTGTTTTGGATTTCCTCGAAATTCCCTGGGTGTTTCAACTGAGCAGAAATCCTCACATTTACTTCTAATTTCACTTTGATCTATATACCATATGATGTGCAATACTCCCATGAGCACAAATGAAATTCTTTTAGCTTGCCTTGAAATTCCCCACATGTCCTGTTTTAAATTAAATTGAACCTTAAAATCCCTTTAAAATTTCACTCTTCACTAAACAGGCTGGAATCCTGTTGCCGCATGTTTTCTTACACATGACATTATATTTTTTTAATCATTATACAATAGATTTCATTCCGTTCACAGTTGTTTCAGCAGAGTTTTGAAAGTGTAGCTTTTTCACATACAGCATAACTATCACATAAACTGGTATATAAGTCTAACATCATGCATAAGTTGAGGGCACATTTGGAGACCAAAATGATGGAGGTGTAGTAGAGGTGTCAACATGTCTTTTTGGTTCTTTTGGAATTGACTGTCCTCTCTAATCACTTTACTTAGAGGTGGTTCCTTTTTTATAAGAGGCAAGGTATCATACTTACATAATGCTTACATTAGAAGTATAGTGTCTAGATATAGGGGAGTCATGCTACTCCTCTATTCTGCCTTAGTCAGACCACACCTGGAATCTCACCATCTGGGCACCACAGTTGAAGGGAGATGTTGACAAGCTGGAATATGTCCAGAGGAGGGTGGCTAAAATGATCAAGGGTCTGGAGAGCAAGCCCTATGAGGAGCAGCTTAAAGAGCTGGGCATGTTTAGCCTGAAGAAGAGATGGCTGGAAGAGACATGATGAGGACCATATATAAATATGAGGGGAAGTCATAGGGAAGAGGAAGCAAGCTTTTTATTTGCTGCCCTGGAGACTAGGACGTGGAACAATGTCTTCACACCTTCACAGATTCCACCTTATGAGGAAGAACTTCCTAACTGTGAGAACTGTTCAGCAGTGGAACTCTCTGCCCCAGAGTGTGGTGGAGGCTCCTTCTTTGGAGGCTTTTAAATAGAGGCTGGATGGCCATCTGTCAGGGGTGCTTTGAATGCGATTTTCCTGCTTCTTGGCAGGGGGTTGGACTGGATAGCCCACAAGGTCTCTTCCAACTCTATGATGCTATGATTGACTCACGGATAAATCAACATTTGGATCAATTTATCCAAAGATTTATGGAAGTGCTATACTTTTCCTCTTTTGGAAGTTAATTGTACATTATATAATATAAGTAAGTACTGTCCGTTACTTCTTTTTCTTCATCAATTTTTGACTAAAATTTCAAACTTATACTTCAGTATTTGTCAGGGCTCCACCTGACAGACTAGGATGGTGCGGACCCTTGTGCACTCTGTGTTTCACAATGAGATAGTAAACAAGTCTATTGGTAGACAGATAGTTAGACACACAATCAGTTGCACCTTGACAGTATCCAGCAGAAGGTAGTGTAGTTCAACTACCTCAGAACTATGTGAATGGATATTTACACAACAAAAGCACGACAGAGAATCTGTCATTGGGAAGAACTAAGCTGGAGTATCCTTGTACTAGAGTGATCCAATTTCCCACTATAGCAGCAACCAAATTGATCTCCCATAGCTTCAGCCCTTATTATAATGGTTAAAAGAAATACTTCATGAATAATACATTTTCATCTCCAAGTATACATGCTATAGTTGTCCTCGTGATACCTCCTGGCTCTCATTCTTAGAAGCAGGCTTTTGCAAAATATCTCATTCATTTTTTAATTCTCAGCAATAGAGCAATGCAGTAATAATAATGGCATGAGAAATGTTCTAATGGCCAGAGAGCAAATGCTAATATGACTCTGATGTCAGTCCTTCAAAGTGAATTTAATACACCAAATCCTTTAGAAGTGGAAACTGGCCAGGTTGCCAGGTGTAGAGTGCATTGCATTTCCCCCCTTTTTTTGCTGTTATTCCATATTCTCCACCCTTGTATCTGAAATGAATTAATTCAAGAAGGCACCATAGCTTAATAGCAAAGCACATCATTTGCATACTCAAGTTCCAGGTCCTAACATATCTGTTAGTAGCATTGGCCTATGGTTTGATGAAAGTGAACATTATGGATAGATTTCATATAACTAGAATGTGGTGAATTAGAAAATAAAGTCAAATGCTGGGGGTGAAGGAATGACAAATGGAAGTAGTTCTTTACACATAGTGAAATTATGGAATTTGATGCCCCAAGATGTACTGACGTCTACCAAACTGAACAGCTTTAAAGAGGGACTGGAAAATTCCCAGCACAGACACTGTCTTGAGTATGCTAATTTTTCATTCAACTTTAACTTAGTAAGGTAAAGGTAAAGGTTTTCCCCTGACATTAAGTCCAGTCATGTCTGACTCTGGGATGTGGTGCTCATCTCCATTTCTAAGCCGAAGAGCCAGCGTTGTCCATAGACACCTCCAAGGTCATGTGGCCAGCATGACCACATGGAGCTCCGTTACCTTCCCGCCAGAGCGGTACCTATTGATCTACTCACATTTGCATGTTTTTGAACTGCTAGGTTGGCAGAAGCTAGGCCTGAAAGCAGAAGCTCACGCTGCTCCCTGGAATTGAACCTGCGACCTTTTTGGTCAACAAGCTCAGCAGCTCAGTGCTTTAACCCACTGCGCCATTGGGGGGCCCTTTAACTTAGTACAATGTAGTATATAGAGCATCATCTGCTCAGAGACAGAAAGTGTGTACTCATATAGGCAGGAATACTGTAGGTGATGTACAATAGTAAAAGGACAACTTAAGTATATGTAGCTCTTTTTTTACCTGGATTTGGTAGTAGGCATGTACATGCTTGTGTAATGACAGTGAAAGCTCAGGAAGCTCAGGTTTCCCTCTTGCTGGAGGTTTTGGACAATATTGCTCCAACACTATGCAGATATTCTCCTCAAAGTTGTGAAAGCTTACAATAGTATTGACATGAGATATTGACAAGCTGGAATGTGTCCAGAGGAGGGCGACTAAAATGATCAAAGGTCTGGAGAACAAATCCTATGAGGAACAGCTTAAAGAGCTGGGCATGTTTAACCTGAAGAAGAGAAGACTGAGAGGAGACATGATAGCCATGTATAAATATGTGAGGGGAAGTCATAGGGAGGAGGGAGCAAGCTTGTTTGCTGTTGCCCTGGAGACTAGGATGTGGAACAATGACTTCAAACTACAAGAAAGGAGATTCCATCTGAACATGAGGAAGAACTTCCTGACTGTGAGAGCTGTTCAGGAGTGGAACTCTCTGCTCCAGAGTGTGGTGGAGGCTCCCTTTTGGAGGCTTTTAAACAGAGGCTGGTAGGCCATCTGTTGGGGGTGCTTTGAATGCAATTTTCCTACTTCTTGGCAGAATGGGGTTGGACTGGATGGCCCATGGGGTTTCTTCCAAATCTATGGTTCTATTTTATGATTCTATGATTTACAGGATCATAAGTCTGCTCATGATCACATAAATATCTAATAGGATGCCCACCAGCTTGATTAGACACCTCCCTACAAGTAACCTTTGTCCAAGTGGTTGAATTCATTTTCTCAAATTGGAAACGAAATCCAGTAAAAAGAAGACAGAAGGTGATGGGGATGATAGCCGTAGTAAATTTAGTGTCTTGGCTAGTGTTTCAGTCCCGCAGAAATCTCATACAGCATGCAATTCACTCGACATCAAATAAAACATCACATTTTTCATAAGTCAAATCAACACTTTGGAAGCCTGCCAAAAGACAGGGAAATTTTCCACTTGTGCTACCGTGGCAGCCTCTTTCAAGCCTACTGTTAAGCAGCGGGAGCACAAACTCACTTCATCGCCTTTTCTATTACGAAGAGCTGACACATTAAGCTCCTTGGAATAGTATTCATATTTTATCATCTGTCCCAACACTGGCTCTTTATTTATAACTTGTTCTGACAGTCTTTTTCCCTCCTACCCAATTGAATTGCTGAATTTAGGATGGCAACAATGCAAAAGAAAAAAGCAGCCCATAAATTTCATTGTTCTTTTTAGCCTCTTAAAGAGCCTTTATAGATCTTGTCTCAGCATCAAATAGACTTTGTGCTACAAGATGGGAAGCTGGGTCCTATATGACTGCCATTTTATATAGTATTATTAAAAATAATCATAACAACAACAACTTTCTTTTGTCTCATTTCTTGGTTAGAAAGCCCTCAAACTTGCAAATGACATATTAATTTCAAACTAGCTGTCCCCTGCCATGCGTTGCTGTGGCCCACATGGGGGTTCTGTGTGGGAGGTTTGGCCCAATTCTATCGGTGGTGGGGTTCAGAATGCTCTGTGATTGTAGGTAAACAATAAATCCCAGCAACTACAACTCCCAAATGTCAAGATTCTATTTTTCCCAAATGTGAACTAGTGTTCACATTTGGGCATATCGAGCATTCATGTAGAGTTTGGTCCAGATCCTTCATTGTTTGAGTCCACAGTGATCTCTGGATGTAGGCGAACTACAACTCCAAAACCAAAAGACACTGCCCACCAAACCCTTCCAGTATTTTCTGTTGGTCATGGGAGAACTGTGTGCCAAGTTTGGTTCAATTCCATCATTGGTGGGGTTCAGAATGCTCTTTGATTGTAGATGAACTATAAATTCCAGCAACTACAACTCCCAAATGACAAAATCAATTTTTTTTAGTGATGGACATACACTGGGTTGTTAGGTGTCGTGTGTCCAAATTTGGTGTCAATTTGTCCAGTGGTTTTTGAGTTCTGTTAATCCCACAAACGAACATTACATTTTTATTTATATAGATAGGAATAAAAACCGATCATTTCATTTTTAACTTATCATTGAAAAGAAAAGGGAAAATGAGTCAAATGGGGGAAGGATATTTGTAAAATCTGGGACCTACTGTAGAGAAGGCTCTGTCTTCATGTTGTTTTGATGTTTTATATTCAAATTCTAACTAATCACACTAGAGAATGAATCCACTTCAAGTCCGGTTTCTGCCTCCTGCAGAATTCTGGGTTTTGTAGTTTAGTGAGGCTGTTAAAGGCTCCTCCCTAAACTACAAACCCCAGAATTCTGTAGCAGTCAGCAACCAGATCTAAAGTGAATTCATTCTAGTGTGATGAAGTACTATGTTAGTTATCATTTTCAATTGATTATGTTTTATTTAAATTCTGGAGCCCCTGGTGGCAAAATGGGTTAAACCCTTGTGTCAGCAGGACTGCTGACCAGTAGGTCAACAGTTCAAATATGGAGAGAGCAGGTTGAGTTCCCTCTGTCAGCTCTAGCTCTCCATGCGGGGACATGAGATAAGCCTCCCACAAGGATGGTGGGAAGCTTACATGATTATTCTAACAACAGCAGGTGGTCGGTAGCCCTCTCAATTACTCCTTTCTTACCTTTATTAAACATTGCAAGTAAGGTGGTTGAATACTGGAGGTGTTTCAGCCAAACTGAATGATGTCTTCAAAGGAATGAAAACACATTGAGTCTTCTAGGTCTATTGTTGTGTGTAAGTATTATACACCATGACTCTTGCTAATAAAATAGTTGGGTTGAGAGAGAAAAAAAGCAGCCAAATGTAAGAAAGGCATATACTATTACAAATACAAACTGTTTCAAATGGACTCAGAAATTCTAGGTTCTGTCTAATCTCAAAACTCATCAGAAAAGAACCTCCAAATTCATCAAATGGAGTTTCCCACTCACTCAGGTTACATAAAATTGGATCAAAATATAGATACATATGACTGGTTTGGTGACTACTCGATGTCTTTCTCCCCATAGAATTTTGCCAAACTATGGAGGACTTCATTGGATGAGATGAACCATTGTGCCAGGAAGAAGAGGAATTCCCAAATTAGGCAGTGACATCTTCTGTGAGTGTATCACATTTGCCCGCATGTGGCAAATCCGAGGTGCAATCATAATTTGGGGTGGAAAATAACTTTATTGGAACTGGTGTTCTTGTAAGAGGCATCCATTTTGTACCACCTGAGTCTTGTGAGCTGAAGGCATGCCTTTATTTACACATACGTTAAGTGTACCATCCAGAATAAATAAATAATGATCCAAACCATGCATTTTTAAAAAGGCAAATGGCTATATATACATAGAAGGGGGCAGTGTTGTGGCATATGCAGAAACATTCTATAGTAGTTAATGCTGCGAAATCATACCAAAATTCACACCTACAGGAAATATTTATGGAGACAAAGTATATGAAGGAAAAGCAAGGAAGAAATAGAAAGTTTTGAAGACCCAATGTGAATGAAAGAGGAAACATGAATGCAGCTGGGATTCAGTAAAACTGAGGCTTTTTCACATCTCTGACCACAGAACTGATCAGATATCACAAAAGTTTTCCTACACTTACAAAAAAAGAAAGGAAGAAAAGAAGAACTTGATTGAATATTACATTATCACTGAACTTGCTGTGCATTTCTCAAATTAATCCATTAATCTGATACTCCCCCCACCCCAATTTGACAGCCTTCCTGTATCAGGAGATTGGAGAGAGATGAGGATGTGCGAGGGAGAAAAGTAATTAAAAGTCATAGGTGCACCTTAACTAATGTTAAATGTTGTGTATCCCCTGAAAGGTCAAGTTGAATTACACCAAATTTTTGCTGGTGCAATACAGGCTAGACCTTGGCATTTCTCCCTGGAATATATGAAATGTCAAAGAAAAGTATGAAAAATGATCAGTGCTCTGGGAACATAGTTTCTGTAGGGTAAGCTACTTTTCTCAGAGATTTTAAAAAAATTAAAAGGGAAGTTTATTCTAGATTGTTGAGGCTCAAACAGAGTGCAAACATGGAAAAGGGAATAGCCCCAAGGCAAATATCCTTTGTTTAGAAAGACATCTGTTAGGCACACTTGCTTAGAGATGTTTTTAAAAATGTTCCTAATCCATAATTTTCCAAGTTTCCTAAAATAGCTTGGACTGGTTTTTGAACTGGGATGTCATGTCCCATAGTTGTTGATGGTGGTTGGTATAGTGGCATGCCTAGCAGATGGTGGTGGTTAGTATATATAATGCCTGGCAGTGTGGTAATGGTTAATATAGTATCATGCTTAGCAGGTTGGTGATGCAAATAGCTGCTGCAAAATGTATGGGTTTAATCTCCCTCCTGGTTCTAAAGGTCAGACCGATCTTCCCGTAAGGACTCACAGAAGACAGTGATCAAGGGGGAGGCCTGCAAAGATAGGATACAGCTATGATCAGCTGCATAAAAAGAGCTGGGCCGAGGACAGCTCTTTGGGAGAAAAGTATCCATGAGTGGATGCTGGCTGATGTTTTCCCCAGACTGCTGGATGGTGTTATTCTGGAATCTTGCTGTGGACTCTGTTCCTTTTGTATCTCATCGTGGATCTTGATGTGCTTCAAATCCCTGGACTCTTGAACAACCAGCCTGGTTTTGACTTAACAGATTCTGGATTTCTAGATTTCTCTTGAACTCTTGATTACTCTGGCTTGACTCCTTGGAACATTACTCAGTGAACTCTCGGTGTTTGTCTCGTGGACTGCAACCTTGACTACTGTTTACTCTTGCTCTGGAACTTGCTTTGTAGCACACTCCTTGTTAATGAGACTTTGATTTGTATATTCAGGTGTGTCCTATCTTTATGTTTTGAACTCAGACCTTGAAACAGCCAAGTGTTTAAGTTACTGCTTTTTGCAAAACCATTTTGACACAAGCAGAATGTTATTTTGGTTAACCTCTGCCTGGATACCGGCAGAGTCCTGGATCACGACATGCAGATGATGCATTTGGATTTCTTTGTTGTTGTTTTTATATTACTTTGGACTTTAAAAATATGGTGAACGGGTACTATATTGTGCATGACTGGAAGTTAAACTGGATGGCCCTTGTGGACTCTTCCAACTCTTTGATTTTATGAATATTCTTATCATTCATCTCTCCGATCATGGCTGATGACCCCAGTGCCAGTGGGACAGGAAACTGGAAACAAGGTTTTAGGACCTCATCACATTAGGAAATAATCCATCTCTATTAGTATGCATTCTATATTTTTTCTGACTGAATGCAGATGGGAAACGGAGCATTTTCTAATGTGATGAGGTCCTTGACCTATTTTGAAAATAGTAGACAGCACCTTAGGTAATTTTAAAATTCAGAACAAAACCCAGAGTAAAGTCACAACATCACAGACACCAGAGCCAGCAACTGCCACTGCATCTCTCCTCTTCTCACTGACTGTATCTACACTACTTGTATGTAGTCATATCTACAAGCCTTATCTAAATGCCACAAAATGCCCACATTATACCAAGTTTTAGATGAGAGCACATCAGACCCAAAGCAGTAAAATAACTTGAAGTACAGTACACATAAAGAAAAAAAAACATGTTCACTGGTCAATATTGATAAAACAGCCTGAAATTCTGGTGCAGTTTGAACTGGGATATCAATATTCTTTTGGTGCAGTATTCTACTGCAGTCATATATAAAACATCACACGAATGCTGGTATTTTATTTTGTTTTCAGTTGGTTTTTGTGATGTTGTAATTAATTTCAGTGAATGAAATAACTTGACGGCAAAACTGAAGACGCACTTCAGTTCTGGGAATAGATAAATAGATATTCTTGAAAATGGAATTTTGGAGGGGTCAAGCTTTTCTTGCCATCCTGATATATCTCCTAATATTTAACTGAAATCTACTCTCTTGTGAATTAGACCAGATTGATTTTGTTCTATTCTATGGGGCAACTAAGAAGAAAAACTTGTGGACATCCAGATATTTCCAGACTGCTATAATCCCTACATCAAATCTTTTCTTCTGCAGGCTGAACATAGCTGGTTTTTTCAATCTTTGCTCATAGGATTTGTTGTTCACACTGTTGAATTAGTTCATTAGGCCTTTTATATATGTTTCTATCTGTCTGTATTTTTGTCTTACACAAAAATACTTCAAAATACCTCTAGATCCAGGGAAGCATTGACAGCCTCCTGAAAGAAGAAACGAAGAAGGTGGCAGTGCTTGCTAGTGTATAGCATGGGTCAAATCCCAGTGTTCAGACTGACTTGTTTTTCTTTCTGGGTCAAATGTCTTGGCCAGTTATAATGGGGACTGCAATTTATTTCACTTTGTGGCAGTGAGTTATCTCATCAAAATGAGTTGAGGGGGAGGAGATATGGGTAGACAGAGAATGGGGAAAGGTTTCTAATAATGGCATAAGCTGGCCATCAATAAACCAGGAATTGCCTATGTGCCTTCTGAAAAGCCTGAAAGATCTGAGAGCAGACAGAGGAAAATGCATGATTCATTAGTTAAAGCTTGAGTATATGGTTCACTCTTTGAAGATGGCTCTGGAAAACAGGAAAAGACCATGAAGGCCAAGAAGCAGAAAGGGGATTGTTTGAAATTATTACTAAGTACCTAGAAGAAAGAGGATAAACAACTACAAAGAACAAAGAAAGAGTGCCACTAAAATGAATGCAAAATGCCAAAGCTGATACAAAATCACGAAGCTACCTGCTCATTTTTTTTTTTTTTTTGTAAACCCAACATTGTGAAGATCTATGCTCTCGTTCAGGGTCCTCTCTGACTTTACCTCTATGCTCCAAGTTCAGCTTACTCATTGTGACAGAAAGTACTGTAAGATGTCAGATGAAGAGTTATTAAGTACAGACAATGAACCTGACCAGATTAGACAATGTGGTTGCCTAATTGTGTTTCTAACAGAGCAGTACACAAATGGCATCTCAAAATTCTATTTTCCTTTCCTAGTTGGAGAAATGAGGAAGAGCATTTCACAAACCTTTTTCAGGGAAATGTACTATTGTCCATTTATTTTTGCACCAAGAGTTGATGCTCCATCTCCAAGGAATAGAAAATAGGGATGTGTATCTTTAGCTGTTTCATTCTCAAATGCAAGGGAGAATAATCACAGTAGCTTTCCCTCATTCTATAAGACAAATGAATATATATTTTTCTCTGTATTCTTCCCTCTGTTTTTGTTGTTCTGCTGTCAACTTGACTTTGGCTTCTGGTGACCTATCATCAACAGCCTTGCTCAGGTCTTGGGGATTTAGGGTTGTGACATCTTTGACTGAGGGTGCATCTACACTGTGGAATTAATGCAGTTCGATATTTCCTTAATTCCACAGGCTCAATGCTATAGAATCCTGAGATGTGTAATTTTTTGAAGTCTTTAACCTTCTTTGCCAGAGTACTGGTGCCTCACTGAACCACAGTACAGATGCACCATGGGTCTCTCTGGATTAGGAAATCACAAAATGCTACATAGGATCTATAGTGTGATGTATAAAGCATCAACCCAAACTGTACATGGAATGGGGCGGTGAGGGGCTGAGGCAATAGAAAGCTGGCCCAGCTCAGCACCAAGCAGCATCAAGCAGCTGTAGGGGGGCACCGCCACGCTGTGGGGCAGTTTGACTGCAGTCCAGGGTGCAATATGGAGGCATTTGCCCCGTCACCGCTCTAGGCCTCGGAGCGGCGATCCGCCGGCCGAGGCAGGATGGCAGAGAGCCAGTCGAGCAACAAAGGGTCGGCGAGATGGGAAGCCGGCCTCGCCCACGGCCAAGCGCCGCCAAGCCGTCAGGCAGCAACACAGCGACACGGTGCCGAAAATGGCGACGCGGCCTCAGTTGAGTCCGTCCACGCTTCCTCGTTTCCAGCCTCCAGAGGAGCGGGAGTGGTCCTCTCGGCGGCAGCAACTCCAATCCCGCAAGGCAATGGTGTTGGCAATTGGGAAGCCGGTGGTTGCAGCGATTTGAGGTGAGGATTTGAGTTAGGAGGGAGTGAGTTCAGAGGCTGAAAATGGCGGCGGCCTGGATGTTTTATCTCCTCCTTCTCCTTTTCCCTTCTTTCCCCTTCTTAGCCCTTCCTTCAGCAACGCTCCCTCAATTTGACTCACCAAGACCACCTTCGTGACCTTGGTTTGTCGATGGTATAGGGAGCGAATTTTGGGGGGCTCCGGATGGGGGGATTTAGGTCGGATTGCCCTTTTCTCTTCTACCGTTCTAGAGATTCGCTGCTACCACGCCGCCATCATACCGGAACTCATATACCAACAAGAAGGAGGATGGAATCTGAGGGTTCTTTGCATAACTCAACAATTTGCAGAGGCACAAATGGAGGGCAAAAGGGAGAAACGTGTCAAGAGTAAGGTGCATCAAACCAACCCTGACCGGGACTGCCTTCCACCTGGAAACCGATGCCCACACATGTGGGTCAAGAATAGGGCTCCGCAGTCATCTCCATATCCACCACCAATACCCTACACTTGGAAGGTCATCACACTTGGACAATGAGGGATGACCTAAGTAAGTAAGTACATTCTGGCTCAGCTTCAGTTCTTATGGTTCTGACTACCCACAAGCATTTTGCAGAAATTTGACACTTGGGTCATCAGTCAAATGTGAAAAGTGCTGGATATCTTTAGCATTGAAAATGACTAACCCACAGTCTCCACTTTCAAGGCAAAGGGGGTGGGTGAGGGAGACACAGCAAAACCTCTCCCATAGAGCTAAAAGGTTTACTTTTGAAATTTCTCCCACAGCAACTGTCTTCAAATGTATCCCCAGTGCAAAGAAGAAGAAAAAAGAAAAGAAAAGAAGACCCAGCTATAAAATCTGTCTGACCTTATCAGCATAAGCCAAGCTGACAGGTCTCCTTGTGATGGGTGAATGTGGTTTCGCTGGTGAATTGTAGCCCAATAGGCTTTAGTTTTTGCTAGGTCATTTTCCTTCTTCTGTTTCTTCTTTGTTGGTCTCTGCTGAATTTAATTGGCTTCATTAGCAGCACAAAATCATCCTCGCACAACAGGAACAAGAAGAAAATTGTCACAAAGTTCTAGTGAAAGGTTTAGTTTACACATGAAATAATTATGATTTTTTTTCACTCTCTGTTCTCAGTACACATACAAGAATGGTTTGTCATCTTAAAGGTTACCTGAGTTTAAGCGATCATTAAAAGAAAAGAAAAGAAAAACAACCAAGCATTTCATAAATGAAATGATCTTGGGTTTGAAATCACAAGGTTTCATGCCAAGCCAACATTATATTTTCAGCATCTACTCTCTTGTTATTGTAAAGAAGTCTTGCCAAATGACAGAGAGAACATGCTGCCAAAATTTCTAGATTCTCCAAGGTGATATTAAGATTTAGATGCAACCTTCATTGAGTAATTCATTGGCTCTGTACTTCCATTACTACATAGGCCAGACTTTTTCAATCTATTGTTCTCCACATGTTTTGGACTACAATTCCTATCAGACTTAGACATCATGATCATAGTCATGCATGATGAAAGTAGACATCTATAACATCTGGAGGACACAAGATATCAAGGATGAAGAAGTTACTTGGCAGGGGAAGGCGAAATAAATTAAGAACATGGCCGTTCAATTGCCAACTTTTGTAAGCAGATTTCAGTCTGGGGTTGTCCGCACATTTGGTGAGTCCTCTCCAGGTGAGGCACAAGTGTGCAAATTCTCCAGTTTTGGTGGATGCAGCTGTAGGTAAAAGGGATGGGCTGTGCACAAATCTAGCAGCAGTCCCTTTAGCTAAGATTTTTATCTTAATTTCCAAACAGGAAAATATGGTGACTGTTGTTGTTGCTGCTCTTCTGCTTGCAAGTCAAATCCCACTTATGGATTTTGATATGATCTGTGCATAATCTGTATGACAAAGAGAGGAAGGCACTAATGCCAAGTCAGAGGCTTCAGTGGCCACTGCCATTTTCCCCAATGGCACTGTGGCAGAGAGAGTAGAAGGAGTTGGTACTTCTTTTTAGGTTGTTCTAGAATTGACTAAGTTATCTCTTTTCCTCACTCTACTCAGAGAAGGGGATAGGTCCTTTTTTCAATAAGTGTTAAGGTACAGTATTTACACTGGCCTACCAATAAGTCAAACCAAGTCCTGGGGTTGGAGTCAATTTTTTTGACTAAAATTTCTAGACTTATATGTGAATATATATGGTATTTGATTCTACTATAGTTGTAACTAGCTGTTAAATTTAGAACACTTCCATATAATTGCAATCCTGTCAGTTATATCCTGGGACTATCCGTATATCTTCTTGCTGAATCCTGAGAAGAAGATAAAGGAGTGTGTTGTAACAGTCTGTAATTGAGCATAGTTACTCAGAAACAGGATCTCCTGCTTCCACTATAACTTATTTCCAAAACAAGGAATGAACGATCCACACAAAGAGTTTCCAAGGATTATAATACGGAATCATGGAACCTTTTCTGTATTCCACTGAGTTGCTCTTTGCTCTGTTCTTCTTCCCCATTACCCTGTGCACCTCCTGCTAAGCCATTAAGATCAGTGAGACTGTCACAACCTCTAATTACCTTCAGCCTGCTTATGGTCTGTGTTATGTTCTGTGTTGTCACCTTTGGGTTTTGTGGCCTTATTTTGATTATGCTTGTTAATCCTTTGACTACTTCATTTTCACTTTTCTGCAAGGGAAATTACTTATTTGTATGTATAAGGATAAAAGGTAGATCAACCATTTTTCTTTGACCTTTAGGCTGGTAAAACTATCCATTTTGAGGGGAATTGGAACATTTCTCAGCCTGTCTCAAATTCAGATGCCACAGGCAAGGGCTGAAAGTTGAGGAAATGTTAATAGAGGTATTGCAAGATTTATTACTTTTACACACAAACACAGTCACACATCTTATTCCTTAGTTCCCCCTTTTGATTCCATGTTAATGGCACAGTTGGTCCTCCACATTTTCAGTTTTGATTTTGGAGGATCTGATTATTCATGGATTTGATTAAAGCATTCTAATATCTTCCAGTGTGACTCTATGGACACCAAAAGCTGATAATAGTCAGGAGGAACATAGAGATAACATGTCTAGGAATCTCTAGATCTTCCAATGTGATTCTGTCAGAATCTGACTGTAGTGCTATAGGACCTTGAGATTCCTAGAGAAGTATTCTGTTGAAGGAGGGGGTTAACAGTTTTTAAATTTGTGATTTTCAACTTCCATGGGGTCCTGCACTTCTAACCCCTGTGAATATAGTGGGTTGACTTTGTTAACCATTAACCTGTTCATTGTATTACATTCCATGAAGGGAGAAACTTGGTGGAGGAGCACAGGAGACTGGGTGTCACTCTTGGACCTCTTCCTCAACTTCCTCAGGATGAAACACCTGAGACTTCAGGGCAATAATTTACTTCCTCTCTCATCAGACCATTAATGGAAGGCAAACCAGGGAAATCCCTTCCTCAAGTTAAAGCTTTGATAAATTGCATTAATTCTACAATATGGACACACCCTGAATTATTTTTGGTTAGGAGAAAATATACTTGACAAGACATGGAATTATTATTTTAATGCTAGAGATTTTTGCATTTGGTTTCTTTGTATTATTATTCAACTTAATTCATTTCACCATCACTCTCTATTTTCTTAAATAAATCCTGTTCTTTTATATTTCTTGGAATGATTATTTTCTTATGCAATACTCTCTGTATTCTTTCCTCTAGAATATTTATCTGCCCTGCGTTGATCTATCTGTCTTTGTTCCCATAGAATGATTGTTCTCACACCTGCTTATGTAAAAGAGAGACAAAATTAAGTTAAAAATATACCTTATTACTTTGGTTCTGTTTCAGTGCTCAAACATACAGCTTGGAATTGTCAAGCAGATGAATAAGATCACCGACTCCAATATTAGGTTTCTGTTGGTTATTTCATTCTGCTGAATAGAGGAAGTTGGAAGATAGGAATCTGTTTTGTGCTGAGTAATGGACATCATTTTAGTCACCTTAGACTTCTTGACATTTCCTAATAGTAATTCACTGGGATTTTAGGTAGGAGGACTTTCAGCCCTACTTGAAGATGTTGAGTCTTGAACATAGGTCCTTCTTTATATAAAGCAATTTTTTACCACTGAAACATAGTCTTACTACCAAGGTGGCAACTTAAAGCAAAAGTGAAGAAATTGAATCATATATGTGAAAATATATAGCCTTCGCAAGGAGACCATTGACTTCCCCCCAAAAATCATCCATAAAGTGGTTCACCATAGTTACTTCTCAGAAACCTACACTCCTCGAAATGTAAAAACAGCCCCAGAAAAGTCATGGTGGAGTCTGAAATCAGTCCCTTGCCCCTGTGGAATTGGCCACCCCTAAAACAGGTAGCTCATATGGAAAACTGTGTCCAGTTCTGAGAACCACAAGCCAGGACATGTCCAAAATGACCATGTCTACAAAAGTCTACAAACTAAGTTCTAAGAGGAATAATTTAGAGAGTGAGCATGATAACTATGTTTTAGGATTTGAAAAGATGTCATATTGAGGAGAGGGGTAAGCTTGCTTTTTGCTGTTCTAGAGCAATGGATTCAAATTGCAGGGAAAGATATTCAACCTCAGCATTAGGAAGAACTTCCTGATGATAAGAGTTGTTTAGTAATGAAATATGCAGCCTCAGAACTTGTGATCTCCTCCAAGATTCTATGAATATTCATAAGTAAATCACAATACATTAAAGACATTATTTAAGCTACCTAATTCCATCTTTCCTTATGGAAAGACAGGAGGCCTCTCATTTCATGCCACCAGCAATTCTTTGGCGATGGCAGGATTTTTTCCCACTTGCACCATGGAGCTTCCCTGGAAGTACTTTTACTGTGTGTGATGGGAGTCAGCAGGCTCCGTGGTGAAAGTAGAAAAAAACCTGGTGCCAAAAATAAGCCCATGTAAAGAGATTCCTAGTTTCATGAGATTTTGAACTCACAAAACTGGCTTCATCCCTCCTGTCTTTTAGGAAGAAATTGAAATAGTAGTTCTGGGACCAGGCTTTTGGACAGCAGGCACAATAGCACTTTCGATATGGAATTTGACTGGAATGGTGATACTGCTGTTAATACTGTTTTTATTGTTTTAATTAATGTTCTATTTAATGTTTAATTGTTGTTTATTGTTTTGTTACATGTAGTGGCATTGAATTGTTGCAAAGTGTAAGCTATCCTGAGCCCCCCTTCAGGGGTTGAGAAGGATGGGGTAGAAATACTGGAAATCAATCAATCAATCAATCAATCAATCAATCAATATTAAGGACATTTTTAAAAGGGGGGATATAGTTGAAGGGAAGTAATGCACATCTTGGGAAGAGTCATGTCCTAGAAGTTGTGGTTACCTAAAAGCAAGTTCTGCAATTCAAAGTAAGATGGACTTGCAATGGTGGGTCTTGTTTTGAGAGCCTCGTAATATAATGCCCTGAGTTTGGAGACCCTTTCCTGGGGCCCTTTCATGCTACCAAATTATAGCACTATGATCCCACTTTAAGTGCCAGGGATTCTTCCTAGGGAATCGTGAGAGTTGCAGTTTAAAGAGAGGCATTTAATATTCTCTGTCAGAAAGTTGTAGCACCTCACAGAAATACAGACCCTAGGATTCTCTAGAATGTAGCCAAAACAGCCACAGTGGAATCCCAATGCTATAATTATGCAGTGTGAAAGGGAACCTTATATCATCTCAATCATCCTTTTTCATCCATATATCAAATTTCAGCATGTTCTTAAAACGAGTTCGGGAAGAACAGAAGTTACATGATTACTCTATCTGCCTTAGTAACTGGTTTTTGAAGTTTGTAAAAGTCAGTCCAGTTTCTCTTCCCCAAGACTAGGCAATCACACGCAGCCTATCATTTTTAAATTCAATTTAACACATACTTTTTAATAAATATAGTTTTAAAAGAAAATCTCACCCACCCCCACAGTTATACTGTGTGATGTAGGGCATCTTTAGCAAAAGGACGACACAGTGACAATTTGCAATTTTGGTCTGAGTTCAAAGGAAATTTACAAAACACTGCAGCTGTGCAGCAAAAGAAATTGGCCAAGTCAGCTCTCTTAGGAGTTTTTCTTTACGAATTTTACACCCTGCCATTAGATTACAGAGAACACGTCAACTGATTATCCTTTACAGCATATGTGTATTTTCATTTCCAATTTAATTAGCAAAAGCAGAACATGAAGAATTTTATCCTTTGCCTCCTTACAAATGCAATTTAGAAATGCCAATTAGTCCTCTCACTTCTTCAGCTGTTTTAAAAATGGTCCACTTTATTTCTCTTCCTCCCACTTTCCTCCTTTGTCCTCAGCTTACATCAATGACTGCAAACTGAGGTCAAAGTGCAAAAGTAGTTAACTCAATAGGGGAGAGAGGAGTAGAGGGGAAAATCCTGCCCTTCTCAGTAGGTACTGACAAAGCCATTTGTTTCATATTCTCCAAGGGTGGATCTACACTGTAGAATTAATACAATTTGAACCAGTGGCACTCAACCTTTCTAATGCCATGAACCCTTAATACAGTTCCTCATATTGTGGATGACCCCCAACCATAAAGATATTTTTGTTGCTACTTCATCACTGTAACTTTGCTACTGTTATGAATTGTAATGTAAATATCTGATATGCAGGATGTATTTTCATTCACTGGACCAAATTTATCACATTTACTGGATATATTCCCAAATTTGAGGACTGGTGGGGTTGTGGGGAGGGGGTTGATTTTTGTCATTTGGTAGTTGCTGACATTTATAGATCACCTACAATCGGAAAGCATTCTGAACCCTCACCTACAATCAGAGAGCATTCTGAATCAAACGAAGTAATGCTACCCCTCTATTCTGCTTTGGTTAGACCACATCTGGAATACTGTGTCCAATTCTGGGCACCACAATTCAAGAGAGATATTGACAAGCTGGAATGTGTCCAAAGGAGGGCGACTAAAATGATCAAGGGTCTGGAGAACAAGCCCTATGAGGAGCGGCTTAGGGAACTGGGCATGTTTAGCCTGAAGAAGAGAAGGCTGAGAGGAGATATGATAGCCATGTATAAATATGTGAGAGGAAGCCACAGGGAGGAGGGAGCAAGCTTGTTTTCTGCTTCCTTGGAGACTAGGACGCGGAACAATGGCTTCAAACTACAAGAGAGGAGATTCCATCTGAACATTAGGAAGAACTTCCTGACTGTGAGAGCAGTTCAGCAGTGGAACTCTCTGCTCCGGAGTGTGGTGGAGGCTCCTTCTTTGGAAGCTTTTAAGCAGAGGCTGGATGGCCATTTGTCAGGAGTGATTTGAATGCAATATTCCTGCTTCTTGGCAGGGGGTTGGACTGGATGGCCCATGAGGTCTCTTCCAACTCTTTGATTCTATGATTCTATGAATCTTGGCACACAGAACTCCCATGACCAACCAACTGGAAGGGTTTGGTGGGCATTGACATAAAGTTTTAGAGTTGTGGTTCACCTACATCCAGAGAGCACTGTGGACTTAAACAATGATGGATTCTTGGCACGAATACTCAATATACCCAAATGTGAACACTGGTGGAGTTTTGGGAAAATAGGCATTGGCATTTGAGAGTTGTAGTTGCTGGGATTTATCGTTCACCTACAATCAAAGAGCATTTGAACCCCACCAATGATAGAATTGGGCCAAACTTCCCACACAGAACTCCCATGACCTACAGAAAATACTGTGTTTTCTGATGGTCTTGGGTGACCCCCCTGACACCCCCTTGCAACCCCCCCCCCCCCCACAGGTTGAGAAACACTGACTTAAACCATCATGTCTGAATTATATGGAATCCTGCTATGGTGTCAACACTCTTTGGTAGTTAATACTCAAGATCTTGTAAAACTACAACTCCCATGATTCCATAGCACTGAGCTAAGGTGGTTATAGTGTTGTCAAACTCCATTCATTCTACAGCGTAGATGCACCCCTAGTTAGTGGGTTTCCTCCCATTAATATCTTTTGCCATATTGATTATATTCTGATGACACTTGGCTGCATGTATCTCAGTTATCATCTGTGAAATGTTAGAGAATGCGCTACCATGTTTATTACCAGGAACATAATCTTCTATGGTCTGGCTATTTAAGTAAATTGTGTAAAAATGTGAGAGTTCTTTAAAACCTTCTTGTAATTTGGAGCAGCGAGTAACCCAATTTCTTTTCCAAAATGAGCAAAGCATAATTTTTAAAAGCCTGATTTAGAAAATTAAAAGACTGACAGAATCCTTGTAAGCCATCTTCTTCAATGTCCTGGTCAATGCAGGAAATGTATAGTTACAGCATCTTCAGCATAAGACTATTTAACCTCTGCTTAAAGACCTCTAGTGAAAAAGAGCCCTAGGTAATTGGTTCAATTTCCCTAGTTCAATTTCCTTTTGATTAGACTGATTGATTTTTACTCAGCTGCCCATTTCTTTTTTTAAAAAAAAAATCCTCAAGTAGAATACAGCAAATAAATGCTCACAAATTATGTCGGCAAACCACAACAAAATATACATTTTCATAATAACATTCAGAATAGATCTGAAAATATCTAGTAGATTGTTTGTATGTTGTGTTTCCTGATGAGGAAACACAACATACAAACAATCTACAAACCCACCAGGAAAATCCAACAAATGCTACGTTCAGCAAAGGACAAGAGGGATCCTCTCACCTCTGCAGGAGTCTACCGTATACCATGCAGCTGTGGACAAGTCTACATAGGGACCACCAAACGCAGCGCCCAAACAAGAATCCAGGAACATGAGAGGCACTGCAGACTACTCCAACCAGAGAAATCAGCCATAGCAGAGCACCTGATGAACCAACCTGGACACAGCATTTTATTTGAGAACACAAAAATGCTGGACCACTCTCACAACCACCATGTCAGACTACACAGAGAAGCCATTGAAATCCACAAACATGTGGACAATTTCAACAGAAAGGAAGAAACCATGAAAATGAACAAAATCTGGCTACCAGTATTAAAAAACTCTAAAATTAAAACAGCAGAGAGAAAAACAGGCAGGGACATCTAATCACCTTTCAAGAAGAGTTTGCTCCAGGCACTGTCAGCCCATTGTATGCTAATCAAGGTGGTCAGTTGAAAAGATTCACACCTAGCCCAACCTACAAAAGCCTTTTGTCTCACCCTGGTCATTCCACAGATATATAAACCCCTTTTTCCCAGCTCCAGCAGACCTCTGAAGATGCTTGCCATAGATGCAGGCGAAACGTCAGGAGAAATGCCTCTAGAACATGGCCATATAGCCCGAAAAAACCCACAAGAACTGAGATCTGAAAATAGTTCTGAAAAATCGCTCTCCCTCCCCCCGCCCCCGCCACTCTCCTGGCACATCATTTCTACATAATGGGATAGCTTGCCAAGTCTTCTAATGGAGGATAGGTAAGTTTTTATTACTTTTCTAAGGGGTCTGTGGGCTTGGGGGGAGGGGTGGGTATTCCCACAGTTTACTGGGCTTATTTATTTAGGGGTCTGGAGGCTTGGAGGAGGGGGGGTAGGGTCTTAGGGTCTCCAGACATTCTCTCGGGCTCCTCCTTTAGAGACTGTCTGGACACCCATGCCAGAAAGCGTGCGCTTTCTGATGTGGGTATGGACAGCCCCACAGAAATATCCGTGCTTTTTTAACTCAGATGTTTGTGTGATAAAGTACTGTCTGAAACCGCCCTTAGTTTGCAGAAAGCGAAGTAAGCTGAGCACAAGGTGGAAAAAAGGAAAGGAAAAGCTAGGATGTTTTAAAACAAGTCAAGGAAGTGGGATAAGAAATTAATTATGCCTGGCTCAAACAAATTAGGAATTGGTGGGCATGGGAACCTATAGAAACCAACTTCATTATGCTGCTACTGCTGACAGGTAATGTAACAGTTAAGTTTTGGGTTAAGATTTGAAAACACTAAGGCCCCTTCCACACAGCTGGATAAAATCCTACATGTTCTGCTTTGAACTGGAATATATGACAGTGTCGACTCCGATAACCCAGTTCAAAGCAGATATTGCGGTATTTTCCGTCCTGATATTCTGGGTTATATGGCTGTGTGGAAGGGCCCCAAATGATCTTAGGCTCCAAGAAAGAAGAGGAATGCCCAAAAAATCAGGTAGAAACAAGGTATCCATCTGGCTCCAGTTTCTGCTCTTGACAGCCTGGATAGCATTTTAACAAACGGCTCCCAATCTCCTTTAATTTGAATAAGATTAAGCGCATGCTTGTTTCCCGGGTAATGGCATATTGGACATACTGTGCAGTGTGCAAGCAAGTTGCCTTTTAAAAACAGCTTCATTATGCTTCCTTCAGGTAGAGGCCATGGCTAGAGGCAAAATCCAAGCTGAGATGGATCACTGGACTGATCTGATATGGCAATTCCTACGTTTTCTATGTTCACAACGAAGATAAGATTTTAACCAAGCAGAAAGGTTTCACAGCAGGATGGAACAAATCCATTTTGTTGTTATGGAAAAAGGAAGCAGGGGAAAAATACATTTTTAATCAGAGTTTACCAACATTAGTCACCGCATTGCATGTGTGTGCGGTTTGATGTTGGCAGAAGGATTTGTGGATGGGTCAATGTGGAAAAGAAAGTTTATTTTTTTAAAAAATGACTGGCTTTAAGAAACTAGAGTGTTTTACCAATTGGACACAGAGCTCTTAGGATGGTATGAAAGTGTAACACATTGGTTTGTCATGGAATTGATAGTCTGAGCTGGGAACATAAATCTTTGCTTATTTCATCCTCATATACAAGGATGAGTAGATGAATAGAAAATATTCATTTTTCCTCTTTGGGAGAAAATGAATATTTTTGCTAGTGTTCTCATATGCACACTTTTCAAGGACTTATTCTACATAGTATAATTCTGCCTTGGGTCCCAAAGGCAACATATTCCTCCCAATAGGGCTTCTTGTAAGCAGGACATGATTTATTTATTTATTTACTGTATTTATACCCCACTCTTCTTGACCCCGAAGGGGACTCAGAGCAGCTTACAGATTATGGCAACATTCAATGCCGCACCGGGATTGTGGCACAGCTGGCTGAGTGTCAGCTGCATTAAGATCACCCTGACCAAAAGGTCATGAGTTCGAAGCCAGACCGGGTTGGAGTGGGCTTCCAACCAATTGTGTAGCCTGTTTTTGACCTTTGCAACCCGAAAGACCATTGCATCTGTCAAGTAGGAAAATTAGGTACCACCTTGTGTGGGGAGGCTAAATTTACTAATTTATGAGGCCATAAAAAAGACTTCAGCAAAGCACTCCAGCAAAAGCATGCGGGGAATGCGGAAGTATTTCAGTGTCGCAGATGGACAATGAAAGCGACAGCTCCCCTGGTGGCCAAAAAAAGTTAAATACCCTCTGTGTATGTCTGCATACATTGTATGTCAAATTGGCATTGAATGTTTGCCATATATGTGTACAACGTATTCCGCCCTGAGTCCCCTGCAGGGTGAGAAGGGCGGAATATAAATACTGCAAATAAATAATTAATAAATAAATACAACAAATAATAAATATAACATATCAAATTATAAAACATTTAAAACATATAAATGCAATAAAACACATTAAAAATAGTTTTAACAGAGCAGATGTTCCATCAGGGGAAGAATGAGATGCCAAACCGGGGTGGCAGTGTTCACTCAAGAGAGGGCTCAGGTGAATCAAGGGCCATGGCTGGAAAAAACAAATGTTGGTATCTCTGTGCTGACCCAAGGATGCTGAAATGGAGGCCAGTCAAGATAGAGTCCAGCTGCACCAAGCGGTCCCCAGAAATTGAGCCAAAGGCAGCAAGGAAGATAAACACTGCCCCTTCCCTCAAAGCCCCTGGTGATGGTACCTTCACTTCTTGCTAAGGCCTGAGGCCCTGCAGGCGTGGGTTTTTTTATGCCCCAGCCTCTGGGGCAAGCAGGTGTTGTTGCTGGCCTTGAGCTGCAGAGTCAGGGCCTCAGTTCTGCCAGGAACTGAGGGGCTGTGAGAGCTGTTCAGCAGTGGAACTCTCTGCCCCGGAGTGTGGTGGAGGCTCCTTCTTTGGAATCTTTTAAACAGAGACTGGATGGCCATCTGTCAGGGGTGATTTGAATGCAATATTCCTGCTTCTTGGCAGGGGGTTGGACTGGATGGCCCATGAGGTCTCTTCCAACTCTTTGATTCTATGATTCTATGATTCTAGGAGTGAGACCACAGGAGCTGAGCAGAGGCAACAGGAGAAACAAACGCTGCCCCCTCCCTCAAAGCCCCTGCTGGCGTTTCGGAGGAAAGTGAAGACCTGGCTGTTCGAACAAGCATTTGATTAAACAGTGTAATTGAACATAGGAATATGGAATAATGGATGATGAGACTGGATTCTGATTTTACTGTTTAGGCGCTAATGATTGTTATACGGATGTTTAATGATTTATGTTACAATTGCTTTTAATTGCCCTATACTTTCTCGTGATGTTTTGTATTGATGTTGTTGACCGCTTTACGTCACCTGAGGGCTGAGAAAAGCGGTATATAAAGTAAGTAAATAAATAATAAATAAATAAATAAATAAATTTAATCTACTTTAATGTGAATTTTATATAGCTATGTGGAAGGGGCCAGAGGCAGGTACATTTGCACAATTTGATATCCTCAATATATTAAGCAGACATGTAAAGAAAGACATTCACATAAACTCTTTGAGGTCTTTAGAACTTTGGAGAGTGAGATAGCTGGTGCAATGGTGACTCCTAAGGTTGGAAGCTAAATCCATCTATCCATCTATCCATCTATCCATCTATCCATCTATCCATCTATCCATCTATCCACCTATCCACCTATCCACCTATCCATCCATCCATCCATCCATCCATCTATCATCTGTCTATCCCTGGGCAGCTCTTTCCCTCTCCAGAAAGTGTTTGTACCCTTCCACACAGTCATATAACCCAGAATATCAAGGCAGATAATCCACAATATCTGCTTTGAACTGGATTATTTGCTTTATAATACAGTTCAATGTGGATTTTATTCAGCTGTGTGGATGCTCAGGCCCCACTATATACTATTTTGTAGTTAAATAGATGGTTGAATCCAAATTTAATATGGAAAATGGACTGTACATTGCATAAACTGTGTAGGTCTAATGAATTTAATGCTCACAAACTTGATTTTCTCACTTTCTTTTCTAGATTTCCTGAAAATCAGTTCTTTTTTTTTTTCCATATCCCCTGCTAGACTTTCTTCTTCTCATATTCATCTTTCTGTCAAATGAAATGTCTGAGATTTATGTCCATGTAGTGATAAACCCACTGAAGTGCTGAGATGAGTATTAATATTTTAGTGAACACAGTTTCCCAGGTACCCCTCCTATGTTCAACTTCAGCATGACCTCCTGGACTATTTAACAGAAGGGGTGGGAAGAAGGAAGATTTCCCATGATGACTGGCACATTTATCCACTGAAATTTAGCCAAGATTGAAGGAATTGAACTAACTGAAGTCAGAACAACAAGCAAGGTGAATTTACCAATTCATAAATGAACAAAACATAATCTACTAAGACTTCTAGGTCTTTTTCACATGTACTGTTGTCAAGTGTGATCCATCTTACATCTGTGCATTTTGGGTTTTGTTTGTTTGTTTGTTTTTGCAAAAGTGTAGTATTGTACATGTCTCCTTATTTAAATTCATTTTGTTAGTTTTGGCTCAGCTTTCTAATCTGTTGATATCATTTTAAATTCTGATCCTGTTCTCTGGGATACTAGCTACCCTTTCATGCCATCTACAAAATTGATAAGGAAGACCTCTATGCCATCATTCAACCTAACCAAGCCATGGAATGGTAGCTGCTAAGCTTGGGCGGTTTCGTTCATTAATTTCGTAATTCGTTATTAATTCATATTTAAATTAGCTTATGATCCAATATTGAGCCATGCAGGAATAGTGTGAGGAGTAATTAAGATTCGAAACAATGTTTTCAATTTATTTCGTAATTGTTTTGAAATTGTTTTATAATTATTTTGTAATTATTTCGTAATTATTTCATAATTATTTTCGCATGTCTGGTGCAAGTTTTATAGTTGTTGTTTGTTTTATCACACCAACAGTCAACAACAGAGGGAGAGGGAAGCTTCAGAAGTTCCTCCTGTCCCATTTGGAGGTTTTTTTAGCATATTGCGCAATCTCCTCCGCCATTAACAAATCAATTCGTAATTTTACGAAATTTCGTAAATTTTGAAATTTTTTAAAGGAACATTTCGGAATTATTTAAAAAAACGAAACACAAGGGCCCCCTAGAAACAAAACGAGTTTAGAACCAAATTTTTCCATGGTTACCCAAGCCTAGTAGCCGCAGTTACGATATAATAGTGTGTTGTATAAATTAACTCTTTTTGGCACTTCAACTTTTTTTTACATATACCAGTATACTATACACTCTCATTAGAAAACACTGCCTCTGCTTTCTTCTGCTGCCTGTGCTTTCTTCTGCTGCATGCACTGTGAACTACTTGTGAATCTTTAATGCAAGATGGAGATGCTATTCAAATTAGTTCCCATGTGTCTTCATTCCTTTTTAATTAAAAGTAATGAGGATATTGATTCAAAGAGCATAACCCACACTCTTTTTAAAAAAAAATAAAATAAAACCACGCCAACAGATGATAAATATGTTTGTCAGGGGTAAGACCATAAAGAGAAGCTCTCTGATGTAAGTGATCATTGTGGCTATAAAATCGGTACTTGTTAAACATGTGTATTATGTTTTCAAATTAAGGTTGATTGTGGAATGTGCTTTCTAAATAGATCAAAGTACTGCGTATCCCATGGTTTTGATGTGAGGATCATACAGAAATCTTTGCACTTTCATAAAGATTCATTCACTTTTCTCAGGATTCCCATTTTACAAAAAAGGAGGGGGGAAAACAATTTTTCTTCATTTGGAAATAAGATAAGGTTACAAAATGGTGAGATAAACAAGGAAAGGCTGCAATATTAAGGGCGGTTTGGGTTTAGTGTGTTTAGTGGGGAAAGCAAGTAAAGGAGACATGGTAGAGAAGTTAATCAGGTATGCAGAACCAGCATGATATAATGGTATGTTTGTTGGATTAGGATTCTGGGAGAATGGGGTTTAGATACCATACTAAGCCTTGCCGAGATTTCCCTCTAATAGCTTCATCTTAGGGCTATTGTAAGTCAGAAATGGTGAACAAACATATTGGGGGAAAGTGGTTAAAGAGAGTCTTCTTTTTGTCATAAAACTGGAATATCTAAGAAAATAGAATGGTGTGAGATTCAAGACAGATAATTTGCATAGTTGATGGACTTCGCTACATATGGTCATGAGACCTCTTTACATGGGGCTTTTTTGCCCTGTTTTGGTGCTGTTAGTCAAGGCAAGGACTGGGGCTGCTGTGTACCATCACATAATGCATGGCTGGCCCCGCCCACATTCCTCCCAAAGTGGAGGAGAAAAGTTTAGTTTGGGTATCTCCAAAGGAACTACCAGCACTTTCATCCCCCTTTTGTTGTGTGCTGACAGAAAGGGCAGTGGGGCAACATGCATTGTCACCCTTTCTGCCATCTGATGAGAGGAGGGAAATGGTGCCAAAGCACCCTCTCCCTGTCTCCTCCATGCGATGCAGGAAGGAGGGAAAGTGTGCAAGGTTCCAAGAGCCACCCCACACACATTCCCTTATGCTGGCAGTGCAATAGCATGGCCTGAAAGGGCCATCTGAAGAGGTGGTAGGCTAGCTTTAAAAAGTTGAAAACATGACGACAAAAGCTACTACTCATGATATCCACTCGATAACTCCAGGATTGACGACACCATTCCTCTGTTTGGGAACAATAGTAAGAGATTGTGTTGTGATCTGCTCATGGACTCCCCATAAAAATCCTGCTGGCCAGTTATTGAACAAAATGCTGTACTAGATACATGGTAGAAATCTTTCTGTGTTCTTGAGTTATTACTTCTCTACATCTTATTAGTGTTATCAGTGAGGGCCATATAATCTAGAATATCAAGGCAGATAACCCACAATATCTGATGGATTATCTGATTGCACATTGACATATATACCAGTTCAATGTGTATTTTATGCAGCTATGTCGAAAGGGGCCTGAGATAAATCATTAAATGTGTATATTTTCTTAATATATTTCAAAAATAGATTTAAAACATAATGTTCTTAGAGTATTTAGAAACCTTGATGAGAAAATTCCTTGACTGATAGTGTCTGCAACAGAGGACTCATTTTACCCGAAGTCACTTTTTTTTGTTCGGAAAACAGCCATAATTGTGCAGGAAACAAGGGGGTTGAGAAGGGTGGGGTAAAAATACCTGAAATAAATAAATAAATAAATAAATAAATAAATAAATAAATATTCTGCACACAATTAGCACATGATAGGTTTGCAGAAACATGAGCATTTTCCATGTAGAAATGTTGTTTCATGCATATTAGATGACAGACCCCAAACCCATTTATTGTTAGAAGCTGCTGGGATCGATGAAAATCTGTTTTCACTTGGTTGAGAAGCAGTTTCCTGAAGTTCCCACTCCTTCCCATGAGTGACCTTTGATGTGACAGACAGAAAAAGGATCCATGACACAAATCCCCCTCAAAATTGAATATCACTTGAGCCGGTATGGGCCTGATCAACAGGCCCCAGTCAATCCCAGCAACTGCTTACTTGGAAATGGAGTTTGGGGAACTTTCACAGTCCACATGTAGCCTCTTAAACTAGGGGCTATGAAGGGATCATGAATATGTAGAAATTATGAATGCCTAACTGTAGGTTACGTGTTTATAACTTCCCCCAAAATATTATGGTCATTCTTTATTTTCTTTGAGAAAATAGCATCCCTAGTACTTTCCAAAGGGTACTTGAGGGTTGCAATAGAATAAATAAGCTATTTCCTCCAAGAATGCTTAGAGTTGCCCAGCCACCATGCATTCAATCAGCTTGGTCACTATTCTTATCTTTTAGGAAGGTCAGAATGACTCTCTCTTTTCTGTCCTTCTTTCAGCAAGTAAAATCTGTTCCATTCCAACATACTTTTAGGAATTGACTACAATGGATTTTTAATTGTGTGCTGATTTGTTGATTTTTATCTTCTAGCCTCTAATGCATTTTTAAAAGGCTGTAATTGCATTTTAACAATACCTCAGTGTATTTTTATCTTTGTCTGTGTATATGTCTTTAGCTGTATTCATTTTAATTTTTAGTAGCCCCCTCAAACCACAGGCTTGAAGAAGGGGAGAGGGGAAGGAAGTGGGATATAAGAGAACAAATAATAAGCAAAAATTGGTGATCCATCAAAAATTGGGTATTTTCCTCAAACTGGTGGTAATAATAATAATAATAATAATAATAATAATAATCTGATGAAGCTGGTGAAACCATGGACCATATCCTCAGCTGTTGCAAGAAAATCTCACAGACGGACTACAAACAAAGGCACAACTCTGTGGCCCAAATGATTCACTGGAACTTAAGTCAAAAGTACCACCTACTAGGAGTAAAGAATTGGTGGGATCATAAACCTGCAAAAGTAGTGGAAAATGAACATGCAAAAATACTGTGAGACTTTTGAATTCAGACTGAAAAATTTTTGGAACACAATACACCAGACATCACACTTGTGGAAAAGAAAAAAGTTTGGATTATAGATGTCGCCATACCAGGTGACAGCCAAATTGACAAAAAACAACAGGAGAAACTCAGCTGTTATCAAGACCTCAAAATCAAACTGCAAAGGCTCTGGCATAAATCAGTACAGGTGGTCCCAGTGGTCATTGGCGCACTAGGTGCCGTGCCAAAATATCTCAGCCGGCATTTGGAAAAAAATAAACATTGACAAAATCATGATCTGTCAACTGCAAAAGGCCACCTTACTTGGATCTGCACACATCATTCAAAAATACATCACGCCATCCTAGGCGCTTGGGAAGTGTTCGACTTGTGATTTTGTAATTTGAAATCCAGTATATATATCTCGTTTGCTGTGACATACTGTGTTTTTGTATCAGTAAAATAGTAATATTAATAATGATAATATTTTTTTCATGTCAGGAGTGACATCAAAAACTGCAAGTCGCTTCTTGTGTGAAAGAATTGGCCATCTGCAAGGATGTTGCCCAGGGGACTCCTGGATGTTTTGATTGGGAGGCTTCTCTCATGTTCCTGCATGGGGAGCTGGAGCTGAAAGAGGGAGCTCATCCACGCTCTCCCTGGATTCAAACCTCTGACCTGTCGGTCTTCAGTCCTGCAAGCACAAGGGTTTAACCCATTGTGTCACCAGGGGCTCCAATAATAATAATAATAATAATAATAATAATAATAATAATACTTTATAACCCGGCCTATCTCCTCACATGCACTCTTGTGCATCTTTAAATATCAGCTATACAATCTGTCAAGAATGCTTTGATTGTATTTTCCTCCATCGCAAGAAGTTGGACTGGATGGACCTTGCGATCTCTGTTAACCCTATGATTCTATTCTATGGTTTATCTCATATTCTTAAAATGGTTTAGGATCATATCTTAGAACAGAAGTGCCCCTAATCCATAATTTTCAAACTGAACACCCATTTATGAAGGAGATCCTGATATGATGTGGGTGTGTATTTGTGTGCATTTCATCTGTTCAAAGAAGAAAATATCAACAAACCCATGAAACACACCCATGCTCTCAGGTATACCTAATACGTCTCTTTTGAACCTGGTCTTTCCTTTTCTTTTTATGCTCCTTAATGCTCACATTCTTCCCTATTGACTTTTCATCTTCCATATTCTGTTTGGATGCAAACACAGTCATGAATTTTTAAAAAACAATTATACCAAACAAGGCAATATTCAAAATCCTATTTCTATTTCGTATAGGGCTTCGTGATTAAACACCCCCACACATGCAGGTTGCAGATGACTTGGTCTATTGATTTTAATCTCCATGCCTTGTGTGGGGAAATTCTTTTTCTTCCTATTTTTAAGGGGCATAGGAAAAGAGGCATGCTAAAATTATGCGCTCGTGCATGCAGTTCTACTCAAGAACCGTGCAGACAAATGCTTAGTGATTGCAGACTATTACAACAACATTTCTCTTTCTCTCCAAAAGGCCACAGTTGAATTAACCAGAGGCTTGTTTCCTTAGCAGTAATGGAAAAGCAACACTGGGAAAAAAAGAACAAGGTAATAAGTTTGCTATCATATCTCACAGATGGATGCAGTCTGGGAGAAAGATATAGCTTCAGAAACATATGAAAGTGACAGAATCACAAGCCAGTTAAAAAACACTCCGCTGAAAAGTTTTACTATCTGCTCATTATTATGCCACACTTAGGGGTGCATTCACTACCTGTAAAACTTTCACATAAATGTAAAAGTATTTGAGCTATCTTACAATTGGATGTGTTGCTCAGGCTCTGGAGCAACCTTGCACTTTGCCCTAGTCTGAACAGCTAAACCGGTTCTGAATTGGAACCAGCCTCACTGTTCACATGGGCCAGTGTTGCCATCCCTCTTCCTGCTCTTCATGGCAAGAGGAAAATGGGGTTGCACTTACCTGCATCTGTTGTCATCACAGTAGTGGCCACAAAGCTCCTCGGTGTCCTTGGCCACCTATGTCAAAGTGTGCAAAGCTGTCTGCATGACTGAGAGAGAGAGAAATACCTCCTTCCTCCTCCCCTCTCAGGCTGGATCCAGACAGGCCTTTATCCCAAGAGAATCTGGGTTTAAAAAACACAGATTTTCATGGGGGCTTGTCCACAACCACCCCAGAAAGCACGTGCTTTCTGGGGTGGGGGTCCAGACGTTCTCTTTAGAATAGCTTGAGAGAACATCTGGAGGCCCTACCTCCCTACCCCCATTGGGGTTTATACGAAAGCAAGCCCAGAATGTGTACAGTCCTCTCCAGACTTCCCAGCCCTTTGTGCATCCACAATGAGTAAATATGAGCCAAGTAAATGGGGAAAACAAAATTTACTCTTAAGTAACAGAGTCAAATAAGCAGCTTCAAAAACACAAAATATCCAGCTTTGAAATAGGTCAGTCCATCTGCAGAAATAAAACTCACATAAAATCCTTAGCATTAAATTCATGCATCTTCTTTATAGATTTCTTCTTTCTTCAAATGGTGCAAGGAAACAAGCATAATAGGCCCTCAGCCTGGAACTTACTCCATGTAAGTTCTGAAGCAAGTGTTTCAGTAAGTCCCAAAAACCATTACAAAACACTCCCCAAGTTACACCCCATTCAGGGAGTGGTTCAAGCTTTATTGCTTCAATTACCCAGGTGTTTCTCCCTTAACACACACACACACACACACACACACACACACACACACACACACAGGAGATGATCCTTACATAAACTTAGTCATATACATGCATATACCGTAATACCTCTCCTTGTGTTTAGAGAAAAAAACATAATACATTTTACATTCAAAAATTTCTAAATCATTCAAAACCTCCTGATGTTTCTGAATACTTAGTGGCTTCGTTAATATATCAGCCATATTTAGAGATGTGTTAGAATACACCAAATCAATCTCACCATTGTCCTCCCCCCCCCCCCTGCTCAAGGAGAACTGGCCAAGGCTTGCAATGGAAGCCAGGTAAGCATTCATTACTTTTCTAAGGGTTCTGGGGGTTTGGGTGGAGAGGGGTGGGCAATGGAATTATTTAGCTCAGTAAACTGTGGGAATACTGTCTGGACTGAAGTATTCTGCAGTCCAGAACCAGAAATAGTGGATTTATCCCGCACCTTCCATGAAGGTGCAGACTAAATCCACTATCAAATTAATTCTTTCCCTAGAGATGGCTCTTTGCACTACCATGGTTGCTGCTATGATGGTGATAACACAATACAGTGTAGGGTGGCTGTCTAGTGGGGGTGAAACAGGTTCAGTCTGGACAGTCAGGACCCTGTCCAACTACTAAATTGGGACAGAGACAGACAATGTAGTTGTTCCCAGAGCTGGTCCAGGGTACTGCCACTCTAGACTGGTTCCAAGGCAACTTGCCCATGTAGATGCACTCCTTGTCTCAATTTATGCAAGAGCAATTCTTCTTAATGCCTAGCGGACTGAGTTCCATGCAAGTCAGTTTAGGAGTGTTTCTCTGCTCCCATTTTTGCACATTTACACAGAATAAATACCAAATTTATTCAGTGAGTCCAATTCCTGCTATGTGGGTGTAAGAGTAATTGAATGTAGTGAGATGTATATGCGAGTAACCTGTGGAGTGTGCTGAATTTTTTTTTCATTGTCAGGTGTCCTAGCTCACAATCCATTGACTGATCAGTTGATTTTCTGCCATCTTCCAAGTGCTAGTTTTCATGGTAGCTTATAAAAATTAGGACAAATATGGTTAAAACACATGCCAAACATTAGAACAAAAAACTTTCAAGAGTCACTCTCATCAAGTGTCTTTAATCACTACTTCAGAAAGAGGTGATAGTACAAAATAAACCCACAAAGACCATATTGATCTGTAAAAAATATTTGCTTCTTGCAACTGGTAATATAATCTAGATTCCATAATACATTTTTCCCCAGAGGACTAGAGTAGAAAGAGCAGAGAAGGGCTGCTGTTGGAGCCGTCAGTCCATGGAAGCAACTATTTCACGGATGCATTTTTCATTCCCTTTTGTCTCCTGTTTTATCAACTGCTTGGCTTTCTTCATTTCATAGTTGTTTGTCCTTGTCATAACAAATCTATGAAGCTAATGTTACTCTGTTGATTTGATGGAGTCTCTATATTCTTCACCCATTATTCTCCATTGTCTCTCCTTCACTTCCTTCCCATATCTTTCACTTCTTTTTCAGCGTTGTTGAAGTCATGGTCAATACAAATGCCTGACTCTATGTTTAATCATTACTTTATTGCTGTAAACATGGTTATCAACAGACCAATAGTCCCTGAGGGACAAAACCAAGGAGCCGCAAGTATTTAAACTGCCTCATTAACATTTTCCAGTTTCTGCTAAGATGTTAAATAACTCTTGAGTCCCAGTCTCATGCTGATTTACCATCTGAAAATGTTTGAATATTTCTTTAGAATAACTGACTCAGTTATTATCTCCTTCCCTTCAAACCTCTCACAAGATAGCTGAGCGAAATGCAGTCAATTTTTAATATGGCCAGCAGCTCATGCTAAGAGTTGTTTGCTCTGTCATCATCTATCTTGCTATTCCAAGAAGCAGATGGAAGGGAAGAATACATCAGGAATATTTTATTGTCTGAACAACCCTTTGAAAAACAGTAGCTCAGTGATGGTTATCCAAAGGACAGGAGCTGGGTGAGCATTTAGTCTGTTTATTTTCTTGATTAAAGAAAGCAAAACAAATCAATAAAAAAACCAAGACAAAAAAAATAACCTCCTAAAAGACGTATAACTTTTCACCAATTTGGAGATCAGGGTTGTTATTTGCGGTAAACCTTGACCCGTTCTGTGTTTCAGCTTTTGGTGGGGGCCCTAATCCATTTTTTTGGGAGCCTCCCGAAATCGGGAGAGCAGATATCTGTTTTTCTCTGGGGTCTCGAAAGATCCATTTTCTATTGGTCTATTATTGGGAGGGTAACTTCCCAGGCTCCTCTTCCTGTCATTTTAGGCATTTAAGCTGTTTTACTCTAGAGGAGAGGCACTCAGCTGTAGGCAGGTGCATTCTTTAAGGAGGGCTTTTACCTGTTTCTTACTCTAGAGGAGGTGCTCCACTGCAGGCATGTGTGTGCGCTTTCTGGGCCTGCATGCCACATGCACTTTCCAAGGCAATGAGGTGTTCTCTTACTCCAAAAGAGGTGCTTGGCTGCAGACAGGTGCATGCGCTTTCTTGGCCTCCATGCCACATGCACTTTCCAAGGCAATAAGGTGTTCTCTTACTCCAAAAGAGGTGCTTGGCTGCAGACAGATGCATACGCTTTCTTGGCCTCCATGACACATGCACTTTCCAAGGCAAGGAGGAGTTCTCTTACTCCAGAGGAGGTACTCAGCTTCAGGCAGTCACGTGAGCTTTCTGGGCCTGAATACCACACACACTCTCTTTCCAATGTAAGGAGGCAAGTTTTCATTCTTACCTTAGAGGAAGTGCTTGGCTGCAGGCAGGTGCATATGCTTTCTGGGCCTGCACACCACACACACACTCTTTCCAAGGCAAGGAGGCATGGAACACCACATGCTCACAAAAAGTAGGCAAGGAACTGGGATTGGCTCCCGCTTGCTTTTGCGTCATGGTGATTTTCATACCGGGAGGGGCCTTCCCATTATGTGATCCTGAAGGTATCAAAAGTAATGAAAGAACAGGTGAAACGAAGTAAAACAGTTCCATGCACAACCCTGTTGGAGATTTCCGTGCAATTTATAATATTTCTTTAGGTGAGAAAGTAAAATGTGAACTGTCTTGGGGTCCACATTTGCAGAAAAAAAATGGGGTAGATAGTTATGGGGTTTGATTTTTGTGCCTCTTGCATAAAATAGCAAACAAGTTCTGAAAAGAGCTCGAGGATCCATGATATGGGGGAAGCTACTGCAAGGTATGCCTACAGAGAAGAGTAGTGCTTACTGCATAGTAAAATCAAAGATTGTTTTTGGAGCAAAAGACATTTTGAGATTACACTATAAAGGGGTAGAATCCAGCTATCTTGTCACAGTGCCGCATGTGTGGGGGGGGGGGGTATAATTTCCTGTGTGATCCCCTGCAGCATGGAGAAATGAGAAGAAAGTCCCACTTTATAGATGGATGTCTTTTAATGAAACATTCAGTCATCTGAACTACGCCACACTACTCCTCTGTTGCGTCAGCTCCACTGGCTGGAGCTTTGAATTGTGCTACCGGGCATGATTCAAAGTGCTGGCTTTAGTCTATAAAACCCTAAACGGTTCCGGCCCAGCTTACCTGTCCAAACATATCTCTCCTTATGAGCCATCTAGGAGCTTAAGGACATCTGGGGACGCCCTGCTCTCGATCCCGCCTGCATTGCAAGTGCAATTCGCTGGGACAAAGGACAGAGCCTTCTCAGTGGTGCCCCCTGGCTATGGGACTCCCTCCCCGGGGATATTAGATCATCCCGCTACCTCCTAACTTTCGGAAAAAAGGTAAAAACTTGGGGCCTTGAGCAAGCTTTTGAGAATGCAGCAGAACAGATAACATGAAACTATGAATGATGAACATGGAATGGCCAGATTATGTTACTGGAAAACAATTTTAACAAGATGACATTGGTGACTACATGATTTAATGGTTTTTATATATGTTTTTATATTGTTATGATGACTGTTTTCAATCACATTTTTATGAATGCCTGGCATCGAACTGTGCCAATCTGTAACCCGCCTTGAGTCGCCGTATGGTTGAGAAAGGTGGGCTATAAATGTCGTAAATAAATAAATAATAAACTAGATGAAGAAATGCTCTATTTTGGGCTAGCTGTCTCTAGGTCCAACTTAGTTTTTCAGACAGCTGCTTAACGTTTGTTGTGGTACATGTTAAATATCATGAAAGATCTGAAAATGTGTTGAAATAGGGCACACCAGCTTCACAATTGCAACATGAGTTATTCAGAGTTTGTGATAAATTTTGTTAGACTTACCACAACTCCACATAGCTTCCACCTGAAGAGAAATTATACTATAAACATCTCTGAATTTTACTTTAGAATGACAATTCAAGTATACCTTTGTTTATTACTCTCTCCTTTTCCAGTTGCCTGCCTTGTATTTTTGAAGTGTCAGAATGCATCAGATTGTTCAGTCTGTGGAAAAGCTGTGTCATATTTCTATCATTTGCTGTTTCTTTCTTTCTATCTCAGAACTATGGTTTAAACAATTCTCTGCCTAGTTAAATCCTTGCATTTACCAATACAAGCTTCTGACAAGTTCTAAGTCTAGAGGGATGAATCACATCTAAATGAACTTGTCATTCCTAACACTGCAGAAAAATAAACAAGAAAGAATTGAGAAAATATCCCACTCACCCCTTCCAATTTATTCACTTGGGGAAAAAAACACTTTACCACATGGATTCTGTTTGCCTAAATTTGGCCTTCTTCCAGAGAAATAATATAATATTATCAGGTTTGTGAGATATCATCTCAGCAAGGTATTTTCCTCACCAAGAATTTTTTCCTGTTGTGCTGAAGTTTTCCTAGGATGTGAACTTATTCTGTCATTTAGATATATGGAATATGAGTATTTTCTTTTTAAAACCCACTCAGTGATAACACATTTCTAATATTTTAAGCCTCATTTGTGCCCTGCATTTTCTAAAGTCTAGCTTTGAGTCCCTATGCATTCAGTAATGTGTGTGTGCAGGACTGAATTGAGGCAACTGCCTCTATTTTCTAACAGGCTCTTCAGTTTTAGAAGCAACATGGGACACAGGAGATAAAACATGACTCTGTTCATACGGAGAACTGCAGTGCCAACTGGTTCAGATGGAAGATAATATTAACCATTCATTCAAGAGTTCTATCCAGGTCTAAATTCAAAGATTTCAAAGCATGACACAACCAATAAAACAAATCTAGAAACTTTAATGCCATTTAAAGCACCATAACACAAACAAGTAAGCCAGTATGGACTAATGGAAATAGCATGTTATTTTGGCTGAGTTAATAATAAGAACATTAATAACTTTATTTTTATACCCCACCTCCATCTCCCCAAAGGGACACATGGGACAAAATGTCCACAGAACATCAAAACAAGACAATCTATTAAAAATAAAAAAGCGCAATTAAAATAGAACATAGCAAAGCATAACAATAAAATAAAACACAATTAAATAAAACATAAGGTTATAAAACAGCAGTATTAAACTCACTCAGGCAATACACAACAAAAACCAATAACCAGAATACTAAGATGGGCCTGGGATAGTGCAAAACAGCATAACATAGGGCCATGGGATTGGAAGAAGTGCAGAGAACAAAGTACTATCTGGCGAGCTAGGGACTTATTTATAAGTCGGGAGTAGTCATTTATAAGTAGGAAGTAGTCATTCTCACATGCTTGTTGGAACATCCAGGTTTTCAGATCCCTACAGAAGGAGGACAGTACTTGCCTAATCTCCCTGGGAAAGGTGTTCCAAATTTGGCGGGCCACTAATGAGAAGGCCCTCACCCTCATCCCCATCAGACTTGCTTGTGACGATGATGGAAGTGAGGGGAGGGCCTCCCTGGCAGATCTTAGAGCCCATGCTGGTTGATAGGGAGAGATACAGTCACGAAGATAGGTGGGGCCCAAACCGTTTAGGGCTTTGTAGGTCATAACCTGCACCTTGAATTAGAACTGAAAAATTATCAGCAGCCAGTGGAGCTGCTTTAATAGGGGCATTTAATTTTTTTATTGTCACTTGTTTTAATCCCATGTCTTGTCTTTCAATGGTTTGGAATGTAATTTTAATGCCATTATTTAATTTTTATGGCAATGCTTTTATTATTAGGGCATTGAATGTTTGTCATTACTTGTTGGAAACTGCCCTGACTCTCCTTGGGGAGATAGGGTGCGATTTATGACGACGATGATGATTATGATGATGATTGTCAGTGTTTCTGATACACTTGTTTGAATAGCTAGTTTTTAACTTGGCATTGCACTTTGACCTGTGTTGGCATCCATGGGTCATCTATTTCAGGCTCTTTTGCTATGTTTCCATCTGAAGTATTGGTTGTAGGCGTGGGTTCCAAGAATAAACCCTTTCAACACATTTAAATTTTCTGGCAGATACAGAAGCACAGCGTTAGAAGAAACCACAAATGCTATCTAGTCCAATTCCCTCTCATGAAGCACTATCTAATAGTAAACTATCAAATAATAAACTAAAATTTAATAATAAACTTTATATCCTGCCCCCTCTCCAAAAGGACTCAGGGCAGCTACAGACAGGTGAGCATCCAGTCTCTGTGTGAAAACCTCAAGAGATACTACAATGCACACTTAGGATCATATTCCACTGTGGACAGCTCTTACCATGAGAAGGCCTTACTAATATTCAGGTGGAATCCCTTTTCCTGCACTTTGAATCCACACTGACTCCATTATGACCACTACAATATGCACAGGGAAAGGAGTTTTCTCAAACAATCTATGTCACATGTTGTTTGGTCTATTTTTAGAAGGGGGGGATGTACCAATTTTCTGCAAAGAATGTCTCAAAAGTATGGAAAGAATTTGAGATTTAACCAATTTGAAACTAAGGAATCTTTAGGTCTTCCCATGCAATTCTATTGAAAACGTCTTACAGAAGTGAACCACAGAGTTGGATTAGATGACCACGGGATTGTTAGAGAGAACACCTCTTTAGGAATCTCTCGGTCCTCCACTGGACTTTCATGATTTGTTTCCATCAGTCAACCATAGAATCATGCTGTTCTCTTAGGTTAAAAAAACCAACAGTTTTATTCTTTTTTTTTTTCATTTTCATTAATGTGCTGTTTCCCTAAAAGAAGGATATGTGGAGACATAACTGGAACTCTATATGTAGAGATTCACACTGCACAGCCTCAATGTAGGGTCTTGTTCATTTTTTATCCAGAGGAGGAATGCTCACTGACCATTAAAATATCAAAAATCATTGACTTCTGCTGTGTATCATCTACAGGATAATGTATTTATAATTTTTGGACAGTGGATCAAGGTTATTTGTAGTCATGTGCATTCAGAACAAAAGGCATACTGTTTTCAGGTCCCTTTCCATCTGATCCCTCGTTACCCAAAAGGATAAGGGCGTTTTCCATTTCATTTGGCAGAGATTTGGCCCATTGGCTACAATTGGAAACTTTAAAGGCTCAATCCTCAGGCATTTGAAGGACTATCTGCATGAAACCTACTTCAGTTGTAGACCCCATTTACAACTGCAGACCTGCCTAGATTTTTAAAAAGTCACCAATCTATTGACTTTTTACAATTATTTTAAGTTTTAAACATAACATTTTTTTGAAAAAAATAAGACAAACTGCAAGAGAGGGTTCTGGGAATTGTAGTCACTGGTTGTGTCCGTTCTCAGAGCATGGACACAACCAGGCTATTTATTGGCTGAGAGACACAAAGAGAGAAAAACTTCAACTCCCATCATGCTCTGAGAGGAACTTTCAATGGCCACCCTATGCTAGTACCATTGGGAAAGCAAGTACTAAGGACCCTCTGTGGAAAAAACAGAGGCTGGATGGCCATCTTTCAGGGGTGATTTGAATGCAATATTCCTGCTTCTTGGCAGGGAGTTGGACTGGATGGCCCATGAGGTCTCTTCCAACTCTTTGATTCTTTGATTCTATGATTTTATGAGGAGGCTTATTCTGCTGGGAAATAAAACACCACGGATCCCCTTGTCTCAGGTATTTTGTGGGCTTCACTCTGCGAAAATATCATCTCTCTAAATTCATTTCACTTGTCTTTTTGTCTTTCTCTTCCCCTTTCTGTTTTTGAAAATTACATGAAAATTGTCATCCAAAAACTTTTCATTAACAGTGATTCAGGGCCAACTCTACTTATTCGGAAGTAGAGCGAGTCAAACCGAGCACGGTTTGTGTCCTTTCTTAGGGCATATGCCGCGTTCGGAACAGAGCGAGTCAAACCGAGCACGGTTTGTGTCCTTTCTTAGGGCATATGCCGCGGCAATAAAGACCGCAAAGAAAACTTTCTTTGCGGCCACTATTGCGTCTGCAAAGAACCGTCCGGCGGAGCTGTTTCGGATTGTCAGAGGTCTTTTAACTCCCGCCTCTGCAGGTGGGAGCCCTGACAATTCGGTCGCGCGCTGTGAAGCATTTGCTCGGTTCTTCGCAGACAAAGTTGCCTTGATCCGTTCTGGGCTGGACGCCGCGTTAGATGCAGACTCTGTGGATGTAACGAGAGCACCTGCTTGTCCTATTTTGTTGGATTCTTTTCAGTTTGTGAAACCCGAGGATGTGGACAAGATACTTGGAGGAATGAGGCCCACCACGTCCATCCTAGACCCCTGCCCATCCTGGCTTCTGAGAGAGGCCAGAGGGGGATTGGCCGAGTGGGTAACAGTGGTGGTGAATGCCTCCCTTCGGGAAGGCAAGATTCCAGCGAGCCTAAAACAGGCTATTATAAAGCCGCTGTTGAAGAAGCCATCACTGGACCCCACTAAATTGGACAACTTTCGGCCTGTTTCCAATCTCCCCTTTTTGGGCAAAGTCATGGAAAGCGTGGTGGCCTCACAACTCCAGGTATTCTTGAGAGACACGGATTATCTGGATCCGGCACAGTCTGGTTTCAGACCGGGCATGGTACCGAGACGGTCTTGGTCGCCTTAGTGGATGATCTGCGCCGGGAGCTAGACAGGGGGAGTGTGTCCCTGTTGGTGCTCCTGGACCTCTCAGCGGCCTTCGATACCGTCGACCACGGTATCCTTCTGGGGCGCCTTGCGGAAATGGGTCTTGGAGGCATTGCTTTGCGGTGGCTCCGGTCATTTCTGGAGGGTCGCACCCAGAAGGTGTCATTGGGGGACTCCTGTTCCGCACCACAACCTTTGACTTGTGGGGTGCCACAGGGTTCCATACTGTCCCCCATGCTGTTTAACATCTACATGAAGCCGCTGGGTGAGATCATCCGGAGTTTCGGGGTGCGGTGTCATCTGTACGCAGATGATGTCCAACTCTGTCACTCCTTCCCACCTGCTACTAAGGAGGCTGTCGAGGTCCTGAACCGGTGCCTGGCCGCTGTAACGGTCTGGATGAGGGCGAACAAACTGAAACTAAATCCAGACAAGACAGAGGTACTCCTGGTCAGTCGCAAGGCCGAACGGGATATAGGGTTACAGCCTGTGCTGGACGGGGTCGCACTCCCCTTGAAGGCGCAGGTTCGCAGCTTGGGTGTGACCCTGGACTCATCGTTGAGCCTGGATCCCCAGGTTTCAGCGGTGACCAGGGGAGCATTTGCACAGCTTAGGCTCGTGCGCCAGCTGCGCCTGTATCTCGGGAAGTCTGACTTGGCCACGGTGGTACACGCTCTTGTCACATCCTGCCTGGATTACTGCAACGCTCTCTACGTGGGGCTGCCCTTGAAGACGGCCCGGAAGCTTCAGCTGGTCCAGCGTGCGGCAGCCATGTTACTAACTGGAGCGGGTAGCAGGGAGCACACAACGCCCTTGTTGTCCCAGCTCCACTGGCTGCCGATTTGCTACCGGACCCAATTCAAGGTGCTGGTCTTGGCCTACAAAGCCCTAAACGGTTCCGGCCCAAAATACCTTTCTGACCGCATCTTGGCCTACGAGCCCACGAGGTCCTTGAGATCGTCTGGGGAGGCCCTTCTCTCGATCCCGCCTGCATCACAGGCACGGCTGGCGGGGACGAGGGAGAGGGCCTTCTCGGTGGTGGCCCCCCGGCTGTGGAACACTCTCCCGGCACACATCAGACAGGCGCCCTCCCTCATGTCCTTTCGAAAAAGCCTTAAGACCTGGCTGTTCGAGAGGGCATTTAATTAAGTGCTAAGCAACAACATTACGGTAATGAGAACTGGAATGGTATAAGGAAAATGAGACTGGCTATGATTCTACTAAGAGACGAAGCGGATTTTTATGTAGTTTGTATTTGTTGTATAGTCATATGTTGTTGATACTGGCCTCTGTAACTGTCTTTTTATGTGTACTGTACACCGCCATGAGTCGCCCGTAAGGGCTGAGAATGGCGGTCAATAAGTGCATCTAATAAATAAATAAATAAATAATAAATTTATTTCGTATTCCTTTGTTTTGAGCAGAAAGGACTTTGCTTCTTCCTGGCTTCTATTTCACTCCCATAATTTTTTTGATTATTTTGTCTTTATCAGGATTGATTTCACCATACTAAAAATGCATGTCAGATAAAAATATGGCATTGCAGTAACAAAAGGGCATAATAACATAGATTAAATATCACATTGCTTCTTACCACATACATTTTGGAGCAAACCATGCATTTCATTTTTTTTTAAAAAAAATCATCTTTGTAAAATAATGTTCAAGCTGAAGACTTTCAAGAGCCATCATATGCTTTAGGATATTTCATGGCAAACCTTATAAAACAGTCTTTATAACAAAAGCTGTGATGAAATTCTCACTTGCACACAACTGGAAAGAGCAACTTAAAGGGCTGCTTCAGCTAGTAGGAAGACTGAACAATAGGTCAAAAAAGGCTATAAGGAATAGCTGTTACTAGATTTCAGAAAATTAGAAGGTACAAAAATTGCTGGGGATATTCAGCAATGGTCTACTTTACTGGAGGAAGTTAGTCCTTTGAAACAGTGCTACAGATGGCAGAAATTTTCACTTAGGCAAAAGATATTCTTGACAGCCTCATCCCCATTCTTTATCTTCATTGAATTGTCAGTTACATGGATCCTTCCATTCTAAGCTGAATAAAGAAATAGCTCTTTTTATTTTGGGAGAGAGGGAGAATCATGTACCATGTGTTACTGTTCTCTCCATTTCAGAGGACCCTTATTAAATCTTAGTCCAGTCCACAATTTGTATGAAGCTCAAAAGACAGAGGAAACTCTGGAATAATAATAATAATAAACCAGAGCAAGATTGGGGTTACATTCATGTCAGAATTGGACAAAAATATTAAAGTCTCCTGTTTTTGTCCATATGTAGCTGAAAACTCAAACAACCATATGCTGGCACTTATACTGAGAAATGCTTAAGAAAGATGGAACATTAAAACTCATTGGTTTTGCTGTACTGAAGTTTGGGACTTCTTGTGTCTACTTTGGATTTTGAGTTCATCCAAACATACACCAAGCATCTTAAGAAAAGTCTGAAGAGAATGCAAAGGGTTTAAGCAACATCAACATGGGATGGGGGTATAGTAATGATAAAGCTAATAACACCAATCCTAAAAAATTCAGACAAGATCTCATTAACACAAAACAGCTCTAAGCAGGGGTGCTTTATATGTTTACAATTTCAGATTATTTCTTATCCTTCCCAGAAGTTGTGTTTTCTCCACTACTTCTAACAGACTAATTCTCCAATGATTTGCTGGGCCTTTGAAGATTTTTGTGACATTTTCCATCAACCCATGACTTATATATGTATTTTTCCCTCCTCACTCACCAATCAATGCCAACACAAGTAACATCAATTTACTTCCATTTAGGGCATGTAGTATCCATTGGGGATCCATTAAATGTACAATTGCATGTTTTGTCTACCCTGGCTAGCCTTGTTTTGTACATTTTGATGCTGAGATGCCATTTATTCTGCTTGACCTTCTGCTATTATCTATGGGTTTTCTCTTTCCATTGGTATCACTTATTTCAGGCATGTTTGTACCCTGTCAAACTCCATTACTTTACAGAAAATGCATTATGTTGTTGCAACTGCTTGTTCATTTGTTTGACTCCATCAAAGGGATAGCCAGTTTAAAACATCTTTTTATGTGTGCTTTTAAAGACCAGTTGAGCAATTTATCTGTTCAACCCTTGATAAAAATTCTTGGGGGTATATGTACAGTTGTAATACTACCCTCCATTAATAGTGAGATGTCCTCAGTGCATAAAGTTCTCCGTGCCTAGATGGCTGCAAATGAAATGTCTATAATGCACATAAGTGGGACAAGCCAGATGAGTGAAAGCATTTGAGTGTTGGCCTACAACTGAAATCCTGTTCATCTTACATCTGTTTATATCTTTTTTTTCATTGCAGAAAATGGTATTTTCTATAACCATTCACCAGTGACCAAAGCCGTCTTTCCAGAAGTCACAGTTTTCTTACAATAGCCCCCTTGAACAAGTATTCCATGGCTGATGGTTGAGGTGGAGGATTTGAGATCATCTACCATTTTGAAACACTTTCTCCCATTGGGAAGAAAATCCATCAGATTGTTCATAACTTCCTTCAAGATGAAATTAGTGAAATTAGCGAATATTTTGACTAGTGGTGGCTGATGGCTTCCATAAAGTGGAGAATCAAATCAATTTCAGAATTTAATGGAACTATCCAAGATACTGACTACTCCACAAACAGGTTCAGCACCCTACATTACTGTTAACTGATTTCAGTTTGTGGCAACCCTATGATGACACCTGTAAACCACTCTATCTCCAACAGTCCTGTTCAATTCCCTGCAGATTCATAGCCATGACTTCCTAATTGAGTCTGGAATGGCATCTGAGTCTGAATTGGCATCTGGATTGGCATCCGGAATGCCATCTTTCTCTTTTCCTACTGCCTTCCATCTTACTAAACATTATTGTCTTTTCTAATGAGCTATATCTCCTCATGATATGTCCAAAGTACAAATCTCAGTTTAGTCATCTTGGCTTCTAGGGAGAATTCCAGCCTACTTTGCTTTAGGATCCATTTATAGCAATCTGTGGTATCCGCAGAACAGTCCTCCAGCATTACATCTCAAGTGAGTTGATTTTTTATCTGCTTTCTTAACTGTCCGGTTTTCACAACTATACAAAGAGATGCAAAATATGCTGGCTTGGACCATGCAAATTTTAGTGTTCTGTGATTTAATCTTACATTTCACAATCTTGGGGGCATCCTAGATACCCCCTTTAAATGCAAAGCAGCAGTATCAATGCAAAGCAGTATCAATGCAAAGCAGTTGATGGTGGGTGAGAGGAGGACTCATCAAAGAAGCCAGGAAAGGAGGTTGGAGTCTTCAGCTTCTGGAATAAAGCCCTGTGTCCTCCTCCAGGTGAAACTTCTTCTTGGCATTCTGTGCCTGCGATTGGAACACTTTGTCTGGCTCCCTTCCTGTTATCACTCTGGGAACAAAAAGCAATAACCCTTTTCATTTAGGTAAACTTTGACAAAAGGCCAAGGTTATTTCTGAAAGGACTTTGAACTAGATGAGTGGTTGGGTATTTGAATTGTTTTTTCAGATCTTCTGTTTTTATTCATTTTATGGGCTTGCAATATCTATCTGGAAGCTGCCTTGGGCACCATTTGTTTGAAAAAGGCAGATATAAATGAAATAGGAGTTGGGCAAGAAGGACTGGACGAGGAAAGTTAAAATCTCTCATTTTTGCCTTCTCCTCTATTTTATATCTTTTAAAGTTATCGCTGACCTGAATATGAAGACATTTTTGGATTTTAGGTAAATTCTTCAAAAATGAACTCTTCCAGATAGGCTTAGGGAAATGAAAGTTCTTAAGATATGGTTCATTGAATTTTGACACATTTTTCTGGTTGGTGTCATCTCTTTATCAACTTATTCTGTTCTTTTGGAAGCTAGTTTCTAGCAGTTTCTTTCAACTGCACCAGGGACCTTCAAGTTGAACATAGTTTCCTTAGGTGGGCCAACATTTTGAAAGCCAAATATTGGCATCTCTGATTTTAGAGTTATAGAATTATAACACAAAAGCACAATTTAACCAAGTCAGTATAGTATTATTATAAGTCTTAATATGTTTTTAAAAGAATAGAGGAAGAGAAAATGGCATATATTGTCTTGGCTTGTCTTGAAAAGAAAAAAACAAATCCACTCAAGGACGAAAATAACATGTTGCAGTATTCATACTGAGAACATAGTCTGAGGGGCAGAACTGGACATTATCTCTTCTCATACCATTTATTAAGGTCACATTTAGGTAACTAAAAAAACCCCAAAAATCAAAGTTGAGAATACAGTTATAACGTATAAAAAAACACGAATAAAGTTAAAAACTTGGTATTATACTAAATTTCCTTTGACCAGATGCTGGCCACTTGGAGTGCCTCTGGTGTCGCTGTGAGATGGTCCTCCCTTGTCCATGTTCCAGGGCTCAGACTGCATTGTAGTAAGTGGTCTGTGGTTTACCCTTCTTCATACTTACATATTGTGGACTCCACTTTGTAGCCCCATTTCTTAAGATTAGCTCTGCATCTCGTGTTGCCAGAGAGCAGCCTGTTTAGCGGTTTGTTTGGCTGCATGCTGCAGGTCGCTTCTGGTGTGAGAGAATCAGCTGTCTATGAAGATATTGCCCAGGGGATGACTGGATGTATTATCCTGCGGGGAGGTTTCTCTCATGTCCCTCACTAGTGCAACTCATTCCATAACAAGTTCTTTATTTTCATCTTCGTGGCAAGTATTAGTAATTCAAAAGGTTTGCTTTTAAAAACATTTCAGTGAATAATAGAACAAAGCTTTTAAAATGCAACTTTCAACAATCATCATCATCATCATCATCATCATCATCATCAATACCTGCAAAGACTCTGACACAAGCCAGTAAAGGTGGTTGCATTGGTGATTGGCACACTGAGTGCAGTGCCTAAAGACCTTGACCTGCACTTAAAAATAATCAGCACTGACAAAATTACCATCTGTCAGCTGCAAAAGGCCACCCTACAAAGGACAAAGTCGCTTTGATCCGCTCTGGCCTGGATACCACGTTAACGGCAGTCTCTGAGGATGTAACACGAGCATCTGCTTGTCCGATTTTGATGGATTCATTTCAATTGGTGAAACCCGAGGATGTGGACAAGATACTTGGAGGAATGAGAGCTACCACATGCATCCTAGACCCCTGCCCATCCTGGCTTCTAAAGGAGGCCAGAGGGGGATTGGCCAAGTGGGTGGAGGTGGTGGTTAATGCCTCCCTTCGGGAAGGCAAAATTCCAGCCAGCTTAAAACAAGCTGTAATAAAACCGCTGTTGAAAAAACCATCACTAGACCCCACTCAATTTGTCAACTTTCGGCCTGTTTCCAATCTTCCCTTTTTGAGCAAAGTCCTGGAACGTGTGGTGGCCTCACAACTCCAGGTATTCTTGGTAGACACGGATTATCTGGATCCGGCACAGTCTGGTTTTAGGCCGGGACATGGTACCGAGACAGCCCTGGTCGCCTTAGTGGATGATCTCCGCAGGGAGCTCGACAGGGGGAGTGTGTCCTTGTTGGTCCTGCTGGATCTCTCAGCGGCCTTCGATACCGTCGACCACGGTATCCTTCTGGGACGCCTCGCGGGAATGGGCCTTGGTGGCACTGTTTTACAGTGGCTCGGGTCCTTCCTAGAGGGTCGTACCCAGAAGGTGTTGATGGGGGACAGCTGCTCGTCCTCACAACCATTGTCTTGTGGGGTCCCGCAGGGTTCAATACTGTCCCCCATGTTGTTTAACATCTACATGAAGCCGTTGGGAGAGATCATCCGGAGTTTCGGGGTGCGGTGTTATCTGTACGCAGATGATGTCCAACTCTGTCACTCCTTTCCACCCACTTCTAAGGAGGCTGTTCAGGTCCTGAACCGGTGCTTGGCTGCTGTGTCGGACTGGATGAGGGTGAACAAATTGAAATTGAATCCAGACAAGACAGAGGCACTCCTGGTCAGTCGAAAGGCCGAACGGGGTATAGGGTTACAGCCTGTGTTGGACGGGGTTACACTCCCGCTGAAGACGCAGGTTCGCAGCTTGGGTGTGACCCTGGATTCATCGCTGAGCCTGGAGCCTCAGGTCTCGGCGGTGGCCAGGGGAGCATTTGCACAGCTCCGGCTCGTGCGCCAGCTGCGCCCGTACCTCGGGAAGTCTGACTTGGCCACGGTAGTCCACGCTCTGGTCACATCCCGTATAGATTACTGCAACGCGCTTTACGTGGGGCTGCCCTTGAAGACTGTCCGGAAGCTTCAGATGGTCCAGCGCTCGGCAGCCAGGTTGCTAACAGGAGCAGCTCTCAGGGAGCATACCACTCCTCTGTTGAGCCAGCTCCACTGGCTGCCAATTTGCTACCGGGCACAATTCAAGGTGCTGGCGCTAGCCTACAAAGCCCTAAACGGTTCCGGCCCCACTTACCTCTCCGAACGCATCTCCACCTATGAACCGACGCGGACATTAAGATCGTCCGGGGAGGCCCTGCTCTCGGTCCCGCCTGCGTCACAGGCACGGTTGGCGGGAACGAGAGACAGGGCCTTCTCGGTGGTGGCCCCTCGGCTATGGAATGCCCTACCCAATGACATCAGACAGGCCCCTTCGTTGCTGGCGTTTCGGAAAAAGCTTAAAACCTGGCTCTTTGAGCAAGCGTTTGGCTAATCAGCGCAATCGAACATAGGATGACGGTAAATTGAACAAAATGCAAGCATCAGGACAAATGCCATTAAGGCCAGGATTGAAAAATCAGCAGATGACCCAAAATGCAGACTGTGCAAGGAAGCTGATGAAACCATGGACCATATCCTCAGATATTGCAAGAAAATCACACAGACGGACTACAGACAAAGCACAACTCTGTGGCCCAAATGATTTGCTGGAACTTATGTCATAAGTACACCTGCAAGCAGTAAAGAATTGGTGGGATGATAAACCTGCAAAGGTAGTGGAAAATGAACATACAAAAATACTGTGGGACTTTCGAATCCAGACTGACAGTTTTGGAACACAATATACCAGACATCACGATTGTGGAAAAGAAAAAAGTTTGGATTATTGATGTCACCATACCAGGTGACAGCTGAATTGAGGAAAACCAACAGGAAAATCTCAGCCATCATCAAGACCTCAGAATTGAACTTCAAAGGCTCTGGCATAAACCAGTACAGGTGGTCCCAGTGGTCATTGGAACACTGGGTGCCATGCCAAAAGATCTCAGCATTTGGAAACAATACACATTGACAAAATCACGATCTGTCAACTCCAAAAGGCCACCTTACTTGGATCTGTGCTGATCATTCAAAAATACATCACACCATCCTAGACACTTGGGAAGTGTTCGACTTGTGATTTTGTGATACGAAATCCAGCATATAGATCTCATTTGCTGTGACAGACTGTGTTTTTGTGTCAGTAAAATAATAATAATAAATTGTATTATTAATATCCTACTTTTTGATGCTCCTAAAAAAGATTCAAAGTGGTTCAGGCCATTTTGAAGCTTTTTTTTTTTTTAGGAAAGTGGGATATAAATAATAAGGTTTTATGGTGCTGCCCACAAACCTAAAGACAACATTCCCTGTTTCTTGAAAATCAAGCAAATATCTTATGATTAAGCTTCGGCCATCAACCACAATGCTTCTAGTTCAGTTGAGAAACAAGCTACACTTTCCATAAATTGGAATCATTCCGCCAGATACGTTTCGTGAATTGAGGAAAAGACTTGCCAGTTTCATGAATTAGGGGGAAATTTGCTTAATTCATGCAATTTCATGGGCGAAGACATTTCACAAATTTAGTGTGATGTGAACAAAGTCCCTGCCTGTGATGTTGGCACACACCAGAACTAGTTTTGATAAATGAGTCTCTGTCCCTCGCTCTGCTATCTTGCCAAAACCCCATGCAAACTCATCCGTCACTTTGGCGACTGAGGCTGAGACCTTGACTAAAATAGCATGGATGGGTCTAGGTTACCTTGATACTTTTTTTTCATCAAAAAACTTGCAGTTTTTGAAGCAATGTTTTGGGGAAATATGTTCTATACTCTCAGAAATGCATGGAATACAAATTGGGTACCCCTTAACTGAAATACACCAAAATCTGGAATTACTCATATAGAGATAGTGACACTTTTGTTTTCTGATGGTTCAATGTACACAGACTTTGTTTTATTCATAGACATTAAAAATATTGTGTGTAAAATTATCTCTGGGCTATGTGTATAATGTGTATATGAGCATCCCTTATCTGGAATTTGAAATACTCCAATAACCAGAATAGTCCCCATGGCTGGGACAGTGAAA